>NC_030809.1:2279389-2582419 GCF_001704415.2 Capra hircus | reverse complement strand
TATTTGTTTTAATAATACATTTATTTATATTTATATTTTTGACCATGCCTCATGGCATGTGGAATCTTAGTTCCCTGCCAGGGATCGAACCCCTGCCCTTGCATTGGAAGCATGGAATCTTAATCAGTGGGCCACCAGGGAAGTCTCCAGTGATTATTACTATTTTGATGACCATTCTTCTGACAATTCCTCAGTCAAGTAGACAAAGAGCCTGTACTCCTACAGGAAAAAGCATCGCTCTGTGCTAGTTACAGAATATATTTAAAGCTATATATTCCACCACCTCCCACCCTCCCGCTGGGGAGTCTGACAAGTTTCCTCGGAGCAGCTGTAGTTTGTACAGTTGGTTCTACTGTGAACTTGAGGACGACAATCAACAGATGACAGTATCTTCTTGTTTTTTAATTTATTTTTTGGTCACATCACCCATGGCATGTGGGATCTTAGTTCCCTGAATAGGGATTGAACTTGGGGCCCTTGCCTTGGGCACGTGGAGTCTTAACCACTGGACCACCAGGTAAGTTCCAAGGTGCTAGTATCTTCATAGGCCTTTCACATCCTTTGTTTCTCTTCAGGTGGAAGGAGAAAGTGATGAACAGTCATCCACAGATCAAGCTTCTGCTATCAAAACCAAGAATGTGTTCATAGCTCAGAATGTGGCTAGTCTTCAGGAACTTGGTAAGACTCTGTTGTCAAAAAGCTAGTTTCTCTGCTTTCAAAAATTCCTTAAGTGGAACAGAATCAAGCAGCAGAAACCTGTTTGTAAGGTTGAGCCTTTTCATTAATTCAGGTGGGTCAGAGAAGCTCCTGCGTGTGTGTTTGAACCTGCCCTATTTCTTGCGCTACATCAATCGGTTTCAAGATGCGGTGTTGGCCAATTCTTTCTTTATCATGCCTGCAACAGTAGCGGATGCCACCGCTGTCCGTAATGGGTAAGGTGCTCCAGGGCGCGTGTGCTCTACACTTTAAAACTGTTCTCTGAAAGGGGGAAACCGGTTCGTTTTTATGGCATGCCCGCTCCTTTACCAGATTATAGAAGCAAGTGAGTCAGAGACACTTCTGTTTATCCTCTGTTGTGTTCCAGTTTTCATTCTCTGGTGATTGACGTAACCATGGCCTTGGACACCCTTTCGCTACCTGTGCTGGAGCCTCTCAGCCCTTCCCGTCTGCAGGATGTAACAGTGCTCAGCCTTAGCTGTCTGTACGCAGGTGAGGGGGTGCATCCGATCATTTCCTCAGCCGCACAGACTTTCTGGCAACCGTGAGGCCCTTCTGCGCACTCCCTCCCCCTTTGCTTAGTCCCTTCCCCAGGGGCCGTCTAGTGCCTCATCTAGGTGGAATGAGGTCTCAGTAGGATCTGTGAATCCCCTTCTTGCTCAACTGCTGCTGTGTGTTATGTGGATGCTTGATCTCATAGTGCGTGCACATGTGAGTGAGTGTCTGCTGTGTGGGAAGCAAAATGCTAAGTGCTTCGGGGATATTGTGATGAGCAATATGTAGTCCTTGCTCTCAAGGAGCCTATACCTGAGCAGTGGAGGACAGATTGCACCGCAGAGTGTGATATGGAACAGGAGATGCTAAAGGCAGTAGAGCTTCTAGGACATCATGGGCATGCAGAGAGGGGAGCGATGGCGCTTTGCTGTGGGGCAGATTTGAGGACGCCTTCTGGAACAGGTGGTATCTGTTTATATTGATAAATACTATGAGTGTTTTTCTCCATGCTCCCACAAAATCCCCTCCCTTCCTGTTGATTATGCTGCCTTAGAAGTGGAGCCTGACAGCTGGTGTTTATGCTTTTTTAAGTTATTGTTACAGTGACTTTTTAACCCAAATCACTGATCCTGGTTTTAAAACCATAGTCCTGGTATGTCTTGGGAGGCCCAACAATTTCCGATGTTTACTGGGTTCTGTGAGTGAGGGTTTGAATAGTCTTAGAAACCTGACCTTGGGAGCGTGAAGAAATTGCTGAGGTTAATTATCTCCCTACATTCTTTGAATGGCTTTATTATAAACATCTCTGTGTAAATAGGCACGTAAAGATAAAGGCACTTTCATTGGGGAAGGCAGTAGTCACAGAGGGGTTCTGTCGATGTATGTTGCAGGGCAGGTAGGATTTCAGCTTGGCTGTCCCTCGGCCAGAGGCAAAAAGCAGGACCAAAGGTATCCTGGTATTTGGGGAAACATTTTGAGAGAGAGAGAGACAGAGACAGAGAGAGACAGAGACAGAGAGAGAGTGTGTGTGTGTGTGTGACTAGTGGGTGTTCTACAGCTGGGAAGAAGGTACAGCCTCCTCAAAGAGGGCTTCAAAATGCAGCCTCAGTGATTTGGACCATATCCTATAGACAGTCGAGGCCGTTGCAGATTTTGAAGAGTGGTATGATCTGAGCTGTGCTCTGGAGGGCACACTGGAGCAGTAGTCCACAGGTGTCTGCTCTGGGGAGACCGGGGAGGCTGGGAGATCTGCTGGGAGGAAGTTTCGGTCGTTTGGGGAAGACACACGCAGGGCCTGAGCGAGAGCAGAGCTGTGGGGGGGAGCGCTGAGGCTGCCTGGGAGCAGGCTTGCTCTCCAAGCCCATTCCCAGTGTTTACTTGCAGTTCTCGGGCTCTGAGTTTTGCAGTTTTAAGTTTGGGGCTCATGAAGTTCAATTTTCAGGGCGTTTCTTGAATATCCTGTGCATCTCATTGTGCTTTGTTGATAAGAATTAAGAGTCCTTAAAAATTCTTAGTTGTTAAGGGAACTCCCTGGTGGTGTAGTGGTTAAGACTCCGCGCTTTCACTGCCCGGGTGCTGGTTCAGTCCTTGGTTGGGGAACTAAGATCCCACATGCCTTGTGGGCATGGCCAAAAAAAAGTTCTTCATTGTTTTAAAGAGCCCCCAGATTTGGTTTGTTACTGAAATTTGATCACTTGGGATTTGAAGGAAAGAAAGGGATTTGGCCTAGAGGTTTTTGAGAAATACTAAGTGTGAGATTCTCTTTTTAATCATTGTAAAATTTAAAAAAAATATTTTGAAAGTAATTTCAGGTTTTAAAAACTTACTTGTTTGTTTATTTACTTTTGACTGTGCTGGGTCTTTGCTGTGGTGCAGGCTTTTTCTCTGGGTATGGAGAGCCTGCTTCTCCCGGCGTCTCTCATGGAGCGCAGCTTCGATAGTTGTGGCTTGTGGGCTCTTAGAGGACAGGCCCGGTAACTGTGGAGCACGGGCTTAGTTGCTCTGCAGCATGTGGGGTCTTCTGGACCAGGGATTGAACCCAGGAACCTGCATTGGAAGGCAGATTCTTAACCACTGAGCCACCAGGGACGTCCTAGATTTCATTTTTGAAGCAGCTTTAGGTTTGCAGAAAAATGCAGCGTTCCCAAACTCTGCCTCTGGAACAGTCCAGAGTTCTGTCCCCATACACCGCCTCACCCCCGTGTGCAGTTCCCTTGTTAACTGCGTTCATAGGTTGCCTTTGTTGTAACTGATGGTCCAGCACTGACGCGTAATTAACTGAAGTCTGGGGTTCACTACATTGGGCTCCTTTTCCACATACAGTTCCGTGGTTTTTGACGTTGAGACAGGATCTTTTCAGTCCCTTCCAGATGCCTGACGTTCCACCTGTGGTCCCTCCCTCTACCTCTCCCCCAACCCCGGCCCCTAGAAGCCGCTGACCTTTTACTGTCTCCATAGTTCCCTTTCCCAGAGAGTCCTATTGTCAGAATCATCGCCTTTTCAGACTGGCTTCTTTTGCTTGCGGGTGGGGCAGGGGGTTTCAGGACCTCCCCGTTGGTACCAAAATCCACGAATGCTCAAGTCCCGTGTGTGAAAATGGTGTGCTATCGTTGGCCTTAGCATCTGCAGACGGCCCATCCCCAGATTCCACCAGCCGCATCTTCGGATGCAGGACCTGCAGGTGTGGAGGGCCTGCTGTGCGCAGTTAGGCTTCCTCTCGTCTTTTTGTGCCTTGGGAGCTGTTACTTGTCCTGTTTTCAGTCGCTCAGTTGCGTCCGACCCTTTGCGACCCCACAGACTGCAGCACGCCAGGCTTCCCTGTCCTTTACTGTCTCTTGGAGTTTGCTCAGACTCTTGTCCATTGAGTCAGTGATGCCATTTCTTATCTGGATACGCCACAGTTTATTGATTGGTTTATTGATTTATCATTGATTATTAGAGGACATCTTGATTGTTTCCATTTGTTGACAGTTGTGACTGCAGGTACCATACACATTTGTGTACAGGTGTTTGTGTGGGTGGAAGTTTCAGCTCGTCTGGGTAGATATATCTGGGAGTGCGCTTGTTGGATCATGCGGTTACACTTTTTGCTGTTGTTCAGTCGCTCGGTCGTGTCTGACCCTTTGCGACCCCGCGGGCTGCAGCACACCAGGCTTCCCTGTCCTTCACTGTCTCCCGGATTTTGCCCAGACCCATGTCCACTGGTTGGTCCCTGGTGGGATTTTAGCAGTCAGATCAGGGGCTTGCTTGTGGGTGGCTGTGTCTCTGTGTCTCAGCTCCTTGGAGTGTGTGTCTCTCTCCTCAGGTGTGAGTGTGGCCACTTGCATGGCCATCCTTCACGTGGGCAGCGCCCAGCAAGTGCGGACAGGCTCCACGAGCTCCAAAGAGGAAGACTACGAGAGTGACGCTGCCACGATCGTCCAGAAATGCGTAAGCCCTGCCGCTGGGGACGGGGAGCCCTGCGTATTCAGTCGAGGGAATATGGCGGCTTCTGCTTTGTTGCTCACTAGAGGGAAGGGGAAGGAGTGCTCTCCGTACCCCTCCGCCTTGAGTGGTCGGCCTGAGAGGAAGGCCCCTGCTTGTTTGTTTGGCAGTTGGTTAGCTGTGCAGGAAGCACTACGACTTTGTGGTGGCGGTGAACTGTGTGAGAGATGAGTCACTCAGTCAGCAAGTGTATAGAACGGCTTGCGGTACTGGGTCAGTGCACCTTCAGTGGAGGCAGATGTTAGTTAGACACAAGGGTTTCTGAAGAGGCAAGTGGATTGGATGGATAAGTGTGATAGAAAGTGATCGGACGTGGTCTCTGGGTATGTTGCTTTAGATGGGGTGGAGGGGACACGTTTGAGAAGGTGTTGTGAGCTGAATGAAAAGACAGAGTCAGCGTCATATGAGGATCAAGGAAATTGTGATGAACCGTGCCATTGGAAGTGGCTTGAGGGTACTGAAGTCTTTAAGCTAGGCTGTTTTGGGTAGGAGTTAGCGTTTATAATGAGCTGTGTCACCTTGCTCAGATCGCTGTGTGTGTTTACTTTTGGACAGCTTGAAATCTATGACATGATTGGACAGGCCATCAGCAGTTCCCGCCGGGCCGGTGGTGAGGTAAGACGTCTCTGCCTCTGCTTTCCCTGTAGTCTCTAAGAGGTGTAGCCTGTGGCCTCTCTGTCTGCATGTGTATATTTTGTGCCTTTTTCAACAGCACTATCAGAACTTCCAGTTGCTGGGTGCCTGGTGTTTGTTGAACAGCCTTTTCCTCATCCTGAACCTCAGCCCTACTGCCTTGGCTGACAAGGGGAAAGAGAAAGATCCACTGGCCGCTCTCCGAGTCAGAGACATCCTTTCTCGTACCAAAGAGGGCGTGGGCTCTCCGAAGCTGGGGCCCGGGAAAGGGTATGTGTCCATTTGATGCCGCTTGTGTTGCGCTCTCCTGCCGTTGTCTGTTGATGGGGAGCTGGTGTCACTCCTCTCATCTCCGTAGCAACAGGAAAGTTTGCCTCCGTCCAGTGGATGTGAACAACGAAGAGGACGACTGTAGTTCACTGTCTCTGTGGCGTAGCTGTGTGATGTTGGGTGAATCGCTCATTCTTTCCAGTCTTGTTTCCTTCTCTGTAAGAGGGAGAAAATACTTGTGTAATACACATTTCAGGACTTCCGTGAGGTTCCAGCTAGGGAAGAAAAGTGCTTCTCTTTTGTAAAATGGGCTCGTTTGACTTGGAGTTGGTTATGCACTTGCATGTTTAACCTTTAACGTGAGGATTCGGTCTGGCCTCATAGCTCGCTTACTGAAACATTTGCTGCTGTTTTGATGAAGTCTGGACAGAAACCCTTGCTTGCCAGGAAAAAGTTAGAGACATGATTTCTGTGTTGTTGAGGTTTCATTTTTGAAGCCCAGGCTTATTTCTGGATTTCATTTATTTTTTTCAGTGCTCTATCCAGGCATTGAGGTGCTACTCAAAGCAGTCTCCTTGACTTTATAGAATTTTGTTTTCTTTTTTTAAAAGTAGCATGGTTTATCTGAGGCTGCGCTGCGTCTCCGCTGCTGTGGTGTGCGGGCCTCTCGTTGCCGCGGCCTCTCTTGCTGCAGAGCACGGGCTCAGGAATTGTGGTGCGTGGGCTTAGTTGCCCGGCCTGTGGCGTCTGCCTGAGTCAGGGATCAAACCCGAGTCTCCTGTACTGGCAGGCAGGTTCCTTACCACTGAGCCGCCAGGGAGCCCTGGAGTTTACTTTTCAACTGGAGAGCAGTGAGCAATCAGTAGTTTTATAACAAACAGTCGGTTTATAATTGAACAGTAGGTTTATCACGGCATGAGTGCTGGGAAGAAAAGCCAGAACAAGGGGTCAGGAACCGGCAGGGCCTGTTGTTTTAGTTAGCATGGTCGGGAAAGGGCTCTGAAAGCAAGATGTAGATGTGAAGTGACAGATGAACCTCGAAAATATTTGAGGTAGAATTGTTCAGGCCTCAAGGTGGAAATATGGTTGGCATTTTGAAGGATCAGCAAGGTCAGAGTGTCTAGAGCAGAGAAATTGAGGAGGAGAGTGGTAGAAAATCCAGTCAGAGGTCACCAGGGCCAGATCACCTTGGGCCAGGTGTAAGCTGTAAGTATGAGAGGGTTTGCAAGAGCGGAGTGATAAGATCTGAGTTGTTACTGACTGAGAACCCAGCCCCCCGCAGAGAATAGACTGTATGTAGGGTTGTAAGGCAAGAGGGAGAGAGAACAGGTGGGAGGCTCACACCTCTGAGCAAGCGAGGAGGGGTTTGGAGTCTGGTGGTGCTGGGAAAGGCAGGGAGAATGAGTCATGTTGGAAAATGATAGGATTTGCTGGTGGCTTGCATGTTGAGTGTGAAAAATATATCAGAAGTTTTTGGCATGAGCATCTGGAATTGTGTAATTTACTGAGAGAGGGAACACCAGTTTAGGAATAGATTGAGTGACAGGAAGGGGAAGAAATGAAGAATTTCATCTGGGCCATGCTGCTTTTGAGAGAACCGGTAGGCTCTCTGTGAGATGCTGAGTAGGCACTTGGGTATGTGAGTCTCGAGTTCAAGGAGGAAGTCGAATTCTGGACCTTAGCAACTTATTCACTACCTTCTCTGTCCCAGGCTCTGTATGAGTTCTGGAATGCTGCAGTGGACAAACAAAATAGACGTTCTGAAGAGAGAAGAAGTCGATATTCATGCAAATACATGTCAGATTGTGTCTAGAGAGTATTATAATAAGGGCATTTGACCTGGCTAGAGAAATAAGGCAGGCTTCCCCGAGGAAGTGTACTGAGCTGGAATCTGAAACAGGCATTGAGATAGTAGGCAGTAGACACCAGGCAAAGTGGGGAGGTAAGCCTGTTCCAGAGAGAGCAGCGGCTTGTGATTTTTGAGTGTCTGTTGTTATACTTGGAATTGTGAAGGAAATAGAATGCCAACAGGTGTATCCTTGGAAGCTGAAGAAACGTATAAAAAGTAGTTGTAGTTTCCTGAGGTTTAAAAGGAATGTATATACATTGTGTAGGTAGCAAGTCATAAGAAAGCAAAAAAAAATCATCAAAAAATCATCGACCACTCAAATTGGTAAACATTCTTCCAGACATTTTTCTGTGCACATATGTTAAACAGATATCTTTAAGAAAATAGGATCACTGATGCTACATATTGTAGACATTTTCAGTGACACAGTTATAGATCTATGTTGTTAATGACTGATGGTATTCCGCTATATAAATATGCCATAGTTAACCGATTAACTTTTCAAACACTTATTTAGGTTGTGCCATATATCTTGTGTTGATAAAGTGTGCTTTAATAATCCTTCTGAAACAAATCTCTGTGCACTTGTTCAGTTATCCCCTTGGGGTCAGTTTCTAGAAGTTTGATTGTGCGGACAAAAGGCATTCTGATCTAGTAATGGCGCTCTGGCGTGCGCTCCCGGCTGTGTGTGTTACGCCGCTGCCCGCCGTCCTCTCTGCTAGTGGGTGGCTTGGTCTTCCTGTGCGCTGATCCCAGAGGGGAGAGCTGTCCCTGCAGGGCTCTCACTGCATTGCGTGGAGTCCTCCTGTGATCGTGGTCATTTTCGTCCTGCCCGTATCATTTGCTCCAGTTTCCCCTTTGGTGTTTATACTTTCTTCTTACTGATTTACGGGAGCTCTTTGTATATCAGATATACTAACCCTCTGTTGTGTGGTCATTTGAACAGAAAGAGAAAGTTCTACTCAGATTTAATGCAAAGCTTTGTTTTTATTCTCTTCTGTCCAGATATTTTGTAAAAGTTGCTAGTTTTTAGCCTTTTCTTCTCAAAAGAATGACTGTGAAAGACTCATTTCTGTGTTTAGTTTTGGCCGTACGGGCCCCCTAGCTGCGTGGGCCCCTCTCGCTGTGGCAGCCAGGGGCTTCTCGCGGGGCTGCGTCTCTTGCTGCAGGGCTTTGCCTCTACAGCACAGGCTCCCTAGTTGTGGCACGCATACTCAGTTGCCCCTTGGCATATGGGATCTTCCTGGACCAGGGATCTAACCCGTGTCCCCTACATTGGCAGGAGGATTCTTACCCACTGTGCCACCAGAGAAGTTCCCGAAAGAATGGCTTGTAAATGTCAGTGTTTTCACTTGACCCAGTAGCTTTGAATTGACAGTTTAGGTTCCAGAGTTTCTTCCAGTCCAGTTCTTAGCCTGAGGCCTGAGGCTCCCTAGGCAGTCTGTAGGTGGGCTTCAGGGAGAGTGAACTTCTGAAATTATATGTAGATTTTAAGTTTTTGCAATTTTTTTCACCCCCTGGGGAAAGGTCAGTAGATTTCTTAAAGGGCCTCACAATGGCAAAAATCCATGATTGTAATTTGTTGTCTGAAAGTTTGTGTTTCCCTTTTGCTTTGTGTAGGCATCAGGGCTTTGGGGTACTCTCAGTAATATTGGCAAACCATGCCGTCAAGCTGTTGACATCTCTTTTTCAAGACCTGCAAGTGGAGGCTCTGCACAAGGTGAGGGCTTGTCCTCAGAATCAGCATGGGGGCTGCTGGCTCCTCTTCTGGCTTATGTTCGCTTGAGCCATCAGATCAGGTGCTTACTTCCTGTTGAAACTTGACATTAACTCTCTCTTTACCTTCAGGGCTGGGAAGCGGATGGCCCCCCTGCAGTCCTGAGCATCATGGCCCAGAGTAGCTCCATGCAGAGGATTCAGCGGCTGATTGACGCTGTCCCACTGACGAGCCTGCTGCTGACACTGCTCTCAACTTCCTACAGGAAGGTGAGTGGGGTCACGCTGCTGAGAGCCTGTGAGGCCTTCTTAGATATTCTCCTTAAAACGAATGAGACGGACTGCGTGCCTTAGTCTTTGTAAATGCGTCATTTGTGGTAATGGTTTTGAAGATGAGAAAAGCTCCTAATGGTTCCAGAGATTTGAATTAGCTATTGATTATCAGGACTTCCTGGTGGCTCAGACGGTAAAGCGACTGTCTACAATGCGGGAGACCCCGGTTTGATCCCTGGGTTGGGAAGATCCCCTGGAGAAGGAAATGGCAGTCCACTCCAGTACTAGTGCCTGGAAAATCCCATGGTGGGCCCTGGGCAATTTGTGACAGTTGGCCTGCTGAAACAAAACAGAGGACACTGGAAAACTTCTTTTTAGTTCTTGTCCAGAATTAGGGTTTTGGAGTGTTTTTATAGCAGTGGTCCCCAGACTTTTTGTCACCAGGGACCTGTTTTGTGGAAGACAGTTTTTCCACAGATCAGGGATGGTGTTGAGGGTGGGGTGGGATGGTAGTTTGGGGGTGATTCAAGCGCGTTACACTTACTGTGCATTTTATTTCTATTATGTCACCTCCATCTCAGATCATCAGGCTTTTAGATCCTGGGGGTTGGAGACTCCTGTTTTAGGATAAAGCTATGAGAGTCCTGAAGGGAGCTATTAGGAGAAATAGTTCACTTGGATTTAGAAAGAAGAGACACAGAGAAGACTGTTCACGTGGTGACAGGGCCGAAGGAGGGTGGCTTCATTTTCGGGGTCACTGATTCCAGAATCCTCGCTGTTTTCCCAGGCATGTGTCCTGCAGCGCCAGAGGAAGGGCTCCATGAGCAGCGATGCCAGTGCCTCCACTGACTCAAACACCTACTACGAGGACGACTTCAGCAGCACGGAGGAGGACAGCAGCCAAGGTAGGCACCCCCGCCCTCTCCCGGGGCCCAGAGCGGAGCAGGCCGCACCCCTGGGCTTCCGCTCACCGCCTTCTCTCACCGGCCCAGCCTGGATCTTGCCCGCATGCGCCCTTAAAGGTGACCTGGTCCTCAAGAGTGAGTGGAGGTTGAAGACTGAGTGAGTGGAGCCACCGTCAGCAGAGCTCCGATTGCTCTGGTTTCTCTTCCTCCACAGTCAGGACACTTCTCACTTGTTTTTGTCTCTTTCTACGCTGACTCATGTGGTGAACTCCCTCCTGCTTGCTGGTTCCTAGTAACAGGCTATTAGTACTAGTAATTAGACCAGGTTGCTAGTAACATTCCTTCCTGCCTTGGTGTGGAGAGAGAGTAAATAAAATAAGCATGTCAGATTCTCTCTATCCAGGTTTGTGGGAACAACGCATGTAGTGTTGCAAAAAAGTGCGATTCGTATCTGGGGGCTTACAGTTGATGACAAGTAAAAGTTTGCGCTTGAGAACTTTTGGCTTGTTGCCAGTAAAATAAAGTGAGGTGATTTCTGTTCCTTCCTGGGGTTCTTCTAAAGCAATGTTGGTCCTGTTGAGGTATAACTTATACAGAGTAAAGCACTTCATACACTTGCTGTATACATTTGTATGAGTTTTGACAACTTTATGCCACTATGTATCTTCCACCATAATTTAGATACCTTGTATTCTTTTTGACTCAGGCACTTTTACCAGGCAGGTGTACTGAAACAATTTTAAAAGTGGGTAACTTTTGTTACTTTGTTAACTTTTCTCTTTCCCTGTTAGATGATGACAGTGAACCTATCTTGGGGCAATGGTTTGAAGAGACCATCTCCCCCAGTAAAGAGAAGGTGGCTCCTCCGCCTCCTCCCCCGTCCCCTCCCCTGGAGAGCTCGCCTCGTGTCAAGAGCCCCAGTAAGCAGGCTCCTGGGGAGAAGGGCAACATCTTGGCCAGTCGCAAAGATCCTGAGTTGGTAAGAGTGGATTTCTGAGTGGGGAAGGAGAAATGGGGAGAAGGCGTGTGAAAAGCAGATCATTGGAATAAAACAGTCTTGTATGTTGAATCATTAATTTTCTAAAATTAATTTATTTTAATTGCAGGATAATTGCTTTACAATAATGTGATAGTTTTTGCCATTCATCGCCATGGATCATTAATGTTTAAAGACGTTTTTACTTAGGGCTTAAGTATATTGATTGTGTTTCATTAAATAACTCTTGTACTCCTGATGGTGTTTCTCTGATTGAGGGTTAGTAACATAGGGTTTAGGGTTATATAGAAGTGAATTGAGTCCTACTTCTACTGCGTTTACTGACTTTATGACTTCAGGCAAGAACCTGAATTTCTCTGAGCCTGTTCTGTCTCCTGTTGTGTGGGAGTGACTGTGCCTCCTGAGAGTGTTGTGAGGAATTAATGGGCCTGTGGCCACGTCCAGTATGTCATAATTGATCGCTAACTGTCTGTGCCGCCAGTGTGTGTGGGTGGCCCACTGTCACTCCCTCTTCTGAAGCCCTATCGGTAAACAGGTCAGATACGACCTTGGCTTTTACACAGCTTAGTGTAGTCAAGGTTATGGGTTTAAAACATTTACATAATAATTCAGCTTGATTCAGTTCACTCTAGTTAAATTATTACTGTTCTTTTGGTCACTGCTGTGCTGCTTACGGTATCTTAGTTCCCCAACCAGGGATAGAACCCAGGCCCTTGGCAGTGAAAGTGCACAGTCCTCACCACTGGACCGTCAGGGAATCCCCCAATTTAATTTTAATAGAGAAGTGAAGAGCTGGGCATTCCAACTGTGTATAGTGACAATACAGGCTTCAGAACTGAATGTGTCAGTCATATCCTAGGGCCGGACAAAGGTAGGAACCTAGAGGAATGGGAGAGGTGAGCCCGGCAACTTGCAGATCCTCTGTCTTCGTGCAGTACTCTGTGAAGTCTGTTGTGTTAAATTGACACACCATTGTCTGTAATTGGTACAATCACATGAGAAAGGCTGCCGCAATTAAACTTAGTCACATTGTCAGTGATTGAGAGCCTGAGTCTGCGAGTCACCGTGTTCACCGCGTGAGGTCTGCGGGCGCGTTTCATTTGTGTTTGGGGTCTGTGGGAGCTCTGGGCTCATGAACCTGGTGTGACCTTTATGTGTTCTTTCCAGTTCTTAGGCCTGGCTTCCAACATTTTGAACTTCATCACCTCTTCCATGCTGAACTCCCGGAACAATTTTATCCGAAACTATCTGAGCGTATCTCTTTCAGAGCACCATATGGCCACCTTGGCCAGTATCATTAAGGAGGTGGACAAGGATGGGCTCAAGGGTCAGTAGACAGGAAATGCGCCAGGCGGGCATTTTCCAGCAGCGTTTGGCTGCTGGCAGGGTGGTGCACCGCATCAAGTAGGTGCTTGAGTAATTAGTTTTCCCGTGTCTTCAAGGTGCATCAGATGAAGAGTTTGCGGCCGCCCTCTATCACTTCAACCACTCCCTGGTGACTTCGGACCTTCAGTCGCCTCACCTGCAGGTGTGTGTGCGCTGCGACGGGGCGGGCCAAGAGCTCTCTGCATCTGCGCTCTGTGGGCTGCACTTACCTCTGTAGCTCGGGAACAGTTTGTCTTGGGATCCCCTCCCTGGAAAGAGTGTTGAGAGACTACTCTAGGATGTCCCTCTGCCTTAATTAAGATTTCAAGAATATGTGTCCTTTATCCCCAACTCACTCAGTAAGTTTAAAGAAAAGGAAGAGCTACAAAACCCACTCCTGATAACTGTCCTAGTATAAAAGTAAATAGACAAGGGGACGTTTTATTAAAAAATAATAAATGGCCAACAATGTAGGAAATGTTAAGCACCATTAGTAATCTGAGAAATATACATTAAAACGCTTGTCTTAAAAGAATCAGTCAGATTACAGGAGGTGGGTGTTCTTTTGGTTCTTAGGCCTGGCGTCCAACATGTTGAACTTTTATCACCTCTTCCCTGCTGAACTGTTGGCACAGTTTTGTCTGAAACTATCCAAGTGTATCCCTTTCAGAGCACGGTATGGCCGTGTTGGCCAGTATCATCCAGGAGGTGAACAAGGATGGACTCAAGGTCCATGATATGCTCCCATAGACAACCCGCCACCAAAATCAAGTCTAGGATCTTGATTGTGGACTTCTAAAACCTGTAGCTTTCTTTCCTCGCTGAAGTAGCTGATACCTGGAATCCTGAATCTTAAATTCCTCACTTCATTAATTTCATAGATGTATTTGCTTTGGCATTTAAGGAATATTTTAAAATTTAAAGTTATTTGATTGCTTTTAGCAATGACATCACATTCTGTGCAGTTTTGAGGCATTTTTCACTTAACATTATTTAGTACTTTATTATCAGAATTTGTCTACGCGTTTGCACGTTGCTATAGTTTTTGTTTTGACTGCTGTATGTATTTCATTGTGTTTGTGACTGTACCAGTTTGTTCGTGTCCCTTCTGCTCCAACTGATGAACATTTGGGTTGTGTCAGATATCATTGTTATTCCGGGTGTTGTATGATTTTATTTTTAAAAAGGTTAATTACTTTGGCTGCACTGCCTCTTGCTGAGTGGGGGCTGCTCTGGTTGCCGTGCGGACGCTGCTCGTCGCGACTGCTTCTCCTGTGGTGGAGCAGGCGCTCCCGGCGTGCGGGCTTAGTTGCTCTGCAGCACGTGGGATCTTCCTGGACCAGGGTTCGAACCCATGTCCCCTGCACTGGCAGGAGGATTCTTAACCACTGGGCCCCCAGGGTGTCCTGCTGCGCTCTTTCTTGTGCATACCCCCTGTATGTCCCCTGTTGCAAGTGAGTCTCTTGGGAATATAAATTGAAGTAGGATTGACAGGTTGTAGAGTCCGTGGCCTTAAGCAGATAACGCCAAGGTGCCCTCTGTTGTAGCACCAAGGTTTTCCCTCACTAGCAGTGTGCCAGGGGTATGGGGACTCACATTCTCTCCCAAGATTTGACAGTGTCATATCCTGATAACAACTTGATTAACATAATTAGAGCTAGTGTTTCTCAGTCTTTAGTGTGCATAAGGGTTCCTGGGGATTTTGTTAAAAATTCAGATTCTCAGTTACCACCCTATATTCGCCCCCAACTCTCCCCAACTAACCCCAGTAGAATTTAATTTGGGAGATCTCCAATAATTAGCTCTAAGGTTGTTAATGAAAATATTTTTGTTACTCTTAAGATTATTTCAGTGGTTTCTCAGAATTAAAACACAATTCAAGGACTTGTACTTGCCCCCAAAGGGGCAAAATCCAGGAACTTATTTCATGAAGTTAAAAAATTGATTCTCACAGGGAACTGGTCCCGTGGCTAGGGTTCCGCGCTTGCCCTGCAGGGGGCATGGGTTCCCTGATCAGGGAACTAAGTTGCAGCATGGTGCAGCCAAAAAAAAAAAAAATTCTCACAGTCCCAAGCTATCTGACAAATCCTGAGGCATTTCTTTTGTTGTTTAAAAAGATAATTATAAAACCTATTTATGCTTACCTACTGGTACATGGGGAAACATTTTTTAGCAGGAAAGAGACTATATCAATAAATAGAGTAGAAAAGCTATTGACCTGTTTAAGGTGAAGAGCAGAAGATGCTTCGGTTATGATATTGCCTGCAGTAACTTCTCAGAGTGAAGGGTCAGTGTTTCCTGCCAAAATTACCAGCTCCTCGCCCAGGTCTGACTTTATCAAGAGAGGTTCCAAAGGTGATAGATTTGTACTTTTCTTGGCTGAACTTTTATGTCCAAATAATGGGGAAGGAATATTTTTCTTTAGAGAATAGGGATTCTTAAGAATCCTGTGATGATCCTGCTCTCTTAGCATTTTAAAAATAATTACAGACATTGTGTGGATGTGCAGCTGGGCTGCCCATAGCTGCTGACACTGCAGAGGAAGCCCTCAGATCTCCATTTTTCATTCCATCTCCAGGCATGGAACTGTAAACTGTTTCCCATATTTCACTGCTTTGAAGGATAGTCATTGTAACCTGTCTGCTGTTGAGTCCCCTTACCTTGGATATTATTTCTTTGGAATAATGTACAAAGTTGTCTTACCCAAGATGCCTGATTTAAGTTGCCAGATACACAGTGTCTTAATAAAATGTTTTGTTACTGTTAATGTTTAATACTATATTTAATATTGCATGTAAAATTATCGTAACTGAACAATACTGTTACTATGGTGATCTAGGTTCATTTCATGTTTCAGGTACTGTTACAGGAACTGAAGAAATAAAGATGACTTGAGTTAGTGTGGCTTCATGAGAAAGGGAGACAGGGAGGATGAAGGACCTAGCGTAGAGATCATGGGAAATTGTTTGAATGAGGTGAGAGATAAGGAGAGCTTAAGAATCTAAGGTACTGCCAAATTTAAAACCCTTGAAACCCAAATGAGACCAGCAGGATGCTCTTGTCTTAATAGAAATTGGGAAATCAGGAAAGAGAGTTGGTTTTGGGGTAAAAGGAGTGATACTGAGAACTCGGGCACGCTCTTCCAGGTTTAAGCCGACTCAGATGGTACTTACTCACGTGCCACTTGCTTTTTCAGGCTCCCTCTGTTACACATTTTGTTATTGAGGTACAGTTGATTTACAGCATTGTGTTAATTGCTGCTATATAGCAGAGTGATTCAGTTATGCGTATGCGTCTTTTGTAGTGTGTCCTTTTCCGTTACAGTTTATCACAGGATATTGAGTGTAGTCTCCTGTTCTGTGCAGCAGGGCCTTGTCTGCCGTCCTCTGTGAAGGCTTGCGTCCGCTAGCCCCAGCCCCCACCCCACCCCCCTCCAGCCCTCTCCACTTTGGCAGCCCCCAGTCTGTCTGCTGCGTCGGTGATTCTGTGTCTGCTTCACAGACAGGTTCGTTTTTGTCAGGTTTAGGTTCTCCGTGAAAGCGGTGTCGTCGGGCGTTTGCCGCTCTCTTTCTGGCCTCACTGGGCGGGGTGCTCTCTGGTTGCGGCCCTGTCGTCGCCGCAGGCGGCGCTGCTCCATTCCTGCTCGCGGCTGAGCGTGTGCACTGCTCTCGTTTCGCTGTCAGCCGACAGGCGTTGACATTGCTCCATGTCTCGGCTGTTGTGAGTGCTGCTGGGACCCTAGGGCTGTGTGCGTCTGTTTGGACCGTGTTTTGTCTGAATATGTGCGCAGGAGTGGGGCTGTTGGGTCATAGTTGTGCTTTTAGTTTCCTGGGAACCTCCATAGTGTTTCCCACAGTGACGACACCAACTCACATGCTCGTGGTCACTTTGTCACAATTACTCAGAACAATCCTTTGGGTTCTTTAGGTACAGGAGGGATGATTTGCCATTTTCTGTTTTTAAAAATGAGTCAGTGTCAGCCCTCCAAAATGACTTTTAGGTCCTTGCAGTAGGCGAGCCTTGGAGTTGTTTGCAGTCAAGAAAATGGAATAGCTGAAGGTGAAGCTCTCCTTTATCGAAGGAGTAAGCTGAAGACAGTTAGAAGAGGCATCGTCTATGTGATTGTATTTTTCCCTTTGTCGGTATGTTAGATTCTGTAGCCCTTTCAATCAAATGAGAAAAGCTGTATTATCAGTATTTTAAATATGAATAAATAGTCACCATTACTGCTTTTGAAAAAAAAAAACACCACCAGTTTAAATAGTGAAATTTTGAGGTGCCAGAGGGATGAAGATGTCTTAGAAAATAGTTGGAAATGTGAGTCTGAAATTTAGGAGTTAAAAAATGAAGACTGATACTACAGCTTTGGGGATTGCCCACTGGGAGGCCATTGTTGAAGTGATGAGAAACAGGGAGATGGGTCGGGGCCAGCAGGAGAAGGGAGGCCGAGGCTCACCTCAGGGGTGCCGGCACGGGGAGCGGCGGGGAAGGGTGCTTGGAGGGTGTCCGGATGCTTTGGGCCGGGGTCCGCTCCGTTGTGACTCAGACTTGCTCCTTAGGAAGTCGTCAGTGTGAGGGGTGGGGAAAGCCGGTTCCTGAGGAGTGTTGGCTTGCTTGTTACAGCTCTGAGCCCTAACCCATCTGGCACGAGGCAGACAAGCTCACTTAGAGGTGGTGAACAGCAGAGAGCAGACGGCAGCCACGTCCTCTCGCTGAGTTCCTGGTTTCAGTGCTGCCATGCTTGCTTTTGTTGCCGTCCACACAGAGGCATAGCTTTACAGTTGTTACGAGAACATTGCTGTGTCCCTTGGTTTCTGCGTTTTCAAGCTTGACGATTCTGTGTCTGTGTGTGAGACGCAGCTTGTGTAGAGTATGTTTTCATGCTTGCTCGGTCTTTGTGGTTGCCACCGCTGTGGCTGCGTGTGTCTTGGTTTTATTTTTTGTTACCAGTAGTGCTCCAGTTAAGACTTCTGCAGTAGATCAGACATGTTTATTTGTGTTTTGAATTGTTTTCTTGAGTCAGGAACAGAAAAGTTAGTCATCATGTCTTTGCTGAGCGTGATGGTTAAGAATGTGGGTTTTAGAGAGAAGCCTGGCTTGTCACTTGGCGATCTTGTGGCTTTGGTCCTGCTCCTAAGCCACCCTGAGCCCTGGCCCTCATCAGTGCAGCGGAGCACACCCCGTCTGCCGTTTCCCCCTGGGCGTTCAGTGTCACAGTCTCCATACAGCACTTGCCCCGCGTGACCCGCCAATACATGGGAGCTATGCGCGATATCCATGCCTTTTTGAATATTTTCGAGGAATAGGGTCCTCTTGGATGTTTTTTTATAAGAGTATAATTTAGTTTGGCAGACTTCAAAATTTATCCTGTGTCCTGAGGCAGCCATGACTTGTGTTTTCGAAAGCCAGATGAGAAAGCAGGCATTTGTCTGGTTTTCCGTTGGCATCCTGCTCAGTCTGTGTGTGTGTCTGAGGAGATAAATTGCAGCTTAGAGGACTGAGCTGAAAGTAGAGCTCATCTGGAAGCCACGCTACAACTGGAGGCAGAGACTGCGGCGCGATTAATTCTGGGTGCCGCGACATCGCTGAGGCGAGATTTCTCTGCTAATGCTATTAATGCAGGTTGCTGGCCCTCTTAAGTTGTTGGAGCTCCCCCTTTGGAGTGTTATTTGTGGTACGTAACTGACTTGAAAGAAAAACTGTTAGCTCTTACAGCTGAAGTTTGAAGTTTTCTTTCAAAGACACGGTGTCCATTGGAACTGACCCTGACTCTGCTGTCTGCACGTGCGCCTGCTTTTTGGGGGCAAGGACTCTTTGTCAGTGTTAAAAAGCAGCCTCCTTCCCTGCCTGTTTCCCTAATGGCCTCTTATGTGTCTTTCATGTTAGAACACACTGTTGCAGCAGCTGGGAGTTGCTCCTTTCTCTGAGGGCCCGTGGCCCTTGTATATTCACCCTCAGAGCCTCTCTGTGCTTTCACGCCTCCTGCTCATCTGGCAACATAAAGCCAGCGCTCAAGGTGACCCTGACGTCCCTGAATGCCTCAAAGTTTGGGACAGGTAAGATAATTCCAACAGAAGCCCGACGGAGAAGGCTGCTATTTAAAATTTGTTTGACTGATTTGTAGTTCATCTGTGGCCCTGAAATGGTACTCTGATGATAGGCTTAAAGTGGCAAGGGTGGGAGTATGTTTCTGATGGGGGGATTTGGGAGGAGCTGGCGGGCTGTTTAAAAAACAGATATACATAAACTAGGATCTGGAAACAGAATCTTCCCTTTAGCACATGGAGGATTTGATTCCAATTATGAGAGAGAACCTGAATCCGGAACATAAACCAATTTTATCCTGACCTGGTTTTTTTTGAAAAAGAACAGGGAAGCCAATTCTGTCTTTGGTTATTTTGCTTTTGACACAAAACCACTTAGAGTGACTTGCAGTCTTTTTTGGACAACTTTTAAAGAATATTTTTACTTGGGGGAAGCTCAGATTAATCATCTAAATCCTCTTTAGATGGACCTATATTTGCCATTTTTGTTTACATGGTTGGGAGTCTTCAAAGCAGTTAGTTTTCCTAAAAGGCTTTGTTTTCCTCTTTCCCAGTCCATGATCAAATAGCTCTACTGCTGGATTTGAGAAATCATAAACCCCCGTGAATGCCAGACGTGCACGATACGAATCATGCAGAAAGGCTAGAAGGTGGAGGGTAGGGGAGTGGTGAGGGAAACCCTTATTAGAATACATGCCTCTCTCCTGAGGGCCAAAGGCAGAGGAAAGAGCTGTGGCATTCTTTCCTCGTTTGCATGAAAGGTTTTCTCACAAGTTCTCTAAATAGTGTAAATTTTGTGCTGCTTTTTAACGCATTGAGCTATTTTCACCTGTTACCATGTTGTGATTTTTAACCTGTAGTATGAATTCTCAAATAGAGAATTGATCTGTAGAATCAGTTCATAGAGAGAAGGGTAGTTGAATTGTTTCTGTCTACCCAGATTTATTAAAGAAAAAAAAAAGCCACCTTTTGGAGAGCTTGTAGTTCTTTTTCATTGTCAGAAATGGCAGCGTGGGAGTTAACACTGCTGTGGCCACAGTTAATGTTGTTGAAGGGTTGTTGAAAATGCTTTTGTGGCCAAATCTAGTTTTTTGGTAGCCAAGATTTAATTTTTATCTTCTCATTACATGTAGCTTCTTGCCTCCCTTAATTTGTTCTCTTCATGTGCCTTTTCTGGCACTGGACACTGTAACTCTTGGGGGATGTCCTGACTTTTCCCACCAGACATGTTCTCCTCTCCTCTGTGGTAGGTTTTTGTCGACCATGAAGCAGAATGCTCTGCAGGGGGCGGTGCCCGCTGAGACGGAGGATCTGAACGTGGAGCACTTGCAGCTGCTGCTCCTCATCTTCCACAGCTTCTCTGAGAAAGGCCGGCGGGACATCCTGATGCTGTTTGTGCAGATCATCCAGGAGCTCAGTGCCAGCATGGATGCCCAGATGCGCTCTGTGCCTCTCACCCTGGCTCGCCTGCTTTTGATCTTTGATTATCTGCTTCATCAGTACTCCAAAGCCCCCGTGTATCTATTTGAGCAGGTACAGAGGAACATGTTCTTTTTGCTTTACAGCTGTTCCCGAGGTCTTTGTTATTCTCAAATTATCATGTCCCAAACCAAAGTGACCTGTTCACTTGAGGTTTCAGGTGTCCACTGTGGTGTGTTTAAGTACCCTGAGGAAGACCCCTGGGACTTTGTCTCTGTGCCCACACTTTATGTTTAGCCAGAAGCGATACATATGAATTTATTTCATTTGATGTGTTTGTTGAAATTGGATCATAGGTTCTGTTCACAGGTGTCCTTCTTTGAACTGCCCCGCTTTATGTGTATTGAGCACAGCGCTGTGAGTGTCAGGCCTCAGTTAGTTCACTAGTGGTTGAATGATGGTCGAGCAGTACATTTTATGGATTAGTAAATTGCTTTGTTCCAGGGAACCAAAATGAGAGTGGGAGGGCCGTTTAAGGATTATTGCGGTCAGTGTTTCTGACAGTGCTGCATTACACACTGTTGCCTTCATACTCTGGCAAAAAGATGCTTCCCAGAAGAAGTCACAGAAAAATCTAAAATTTTCTTTTGGTTAAGTTTCCCAGACTTTGCTGTGTCAGTCTGATATCATGCCTGGAGTGAGAAGCAGAATGATGACTGTGTCTCTTTCTTAATTTGAATCTTTGTGTTTTAAAAGGTGCAGCATAACCTGCTTAGTCCTCCTTTTGGGTGGGCAAGTGGATCCCAGGACAGCAGCAGCCGTCGGACGACCACCCCTCTCTATCATGGGTTCAAAGAAGTAGAAGAAAACTGGTCTAAGCATTTTTCATCAGGTCAGAGAGAGGACTGTCGATAAGAAACTTCCTGATTCTCATGGGAGGGGCTGAATTTGGAGCTTGGGGCATCCTTGAGAACCTTTGGTCATTGGTGTAGTCTCAGATACCTATGGATTCAAAACTCTTGGCGGAAACAGACCCTCACATATCCCACGTTTATTTAAAAGCAAAAAGAACGTCTGAGATGTGAGAAGCTGGAACCCTCTGGTCCTAGGGTGCAGCATGTGTGCTCTTGCCACTCCGGGCGATGGAGTGTAACTCTCCCTCAGGGGCATCGCCTCACCGAGAGGCTGGCTTCTTTGGGCCTGGTCTGCAGACAGTGGGAGCTGCGGTCTCTCCCCAGGGTTTCGCACACGGCAGTGGCCCGTGCTTTTGATAAAGCTCCTCTTGTGTGCATTGCACGTGTTTGCTTTCATCTGAGGATTGTTAAATATAAAGTGTATTTAGTGGACATGCTTATCAAGCCCTAACGTGAATTCATTATCACTGGGATCTCTTAGTGGTTGGTCCCTTTGGCAGGGGGAGGCAGCATTGAAGGCTACCAGTCTCATGATACAGTTTTGCCGATTCATGTGGTGATCATAGAATAGAAGTTAACTCCTGGAACAGAAGTTGTCAGCTGGGGGTGATTGTACTCCCCCCCCACAGGGGCCCCGGGGCTGTGTCCAGAGACATATTTGGTTGTCACAGCTGGGAGGCCGCTGCTGGCCATCGGGGGATGGGAGCAGGATGGTGCTCAGCATCTGTTGTGCAGAGGGTAGTTCCCCTCAGCAGAGAGTCATCTGGCCCAGAGTGTCAGTGGGTCATGCCAAGCTTGGGAAACCCTGGTCCAAAGTGTCTTCTTACGTTTCATACTTGTTTGACTTAAAAGTGGAACCGTTCTTTCAATAAGCACATTGCTTTTCAGATGCTGTCCCGCAACCCAGATTCTACTGTGTCCTGTCCCCAGAAGCCTCAGAGGATGATTTGAACCGACTTGATTCCGTGGTACCCGGAATTTAAAAATCCCATTTTGCATGTGGGTTAGGTGGTGTCCACCAAAATCAGGCTATTAGGAGGAAAGGGAATGATGTAACTTTCTGTAAGGAGTGAATTTAGTCTGTACTAGGATTTGAGCTTTTTCTAAAAGGAAAATGTTGTTTTGAGATTTATTTGCTGGGCTCCAATTTGGCAGTAGGGGATGTCCTTCCTGGCAGTTGACACCTCTGACAGATTATTTCTAAAGACTGTCTGTGTTAGCCTTTTCACAGGCAGCTATTTTAACGGACAGAACAGTAGTTTCACTCCAGTGCCTGCACTTGTGTGCTCGCAGTATGATCCGTAAGCTGGGCTGGTCCGTGAGGGGGACTCTTGCTGCAGTGAGGCATTAGTGACTATTGGGAGTGAGCTGCTCGCCAGTCCTGAGGCTAAGTGGTAGAGTATGGGTAGTAGGAAAAAATTTCACAAAGTAAGAGAAAACGATTGACTGTCTTTCTTGATATTAGGCCTGCGATGTCCTCTTCTCCAAGCTCGTCAAGTATGATGAGCTGTACGCTGCACTGACGTCCCTGCTGGCAGCTGGGTCCCAGCTTGACACAGTCAGGAGGAAGGAAAGCAAGACTGTGACAGCCCTGGTGAGGCCATGGCAGCCTGGGCTAAGGAAGACCTGGGCGCGCGTCTGATTACTGGGGAGCAGTCTGCCAGGAATGTCCTCCTGGGATCTTGGCAGCTGCTTTTGCTCTTCTTTTTGGTTAACATTGAGAGGAATGTGGCTTTGAGAGGAAGGGTCACCTCAGTTCTTATCTCCTGAGTGCTGGTTGATGTATGATGTTGGAAGCCACACACTTGAGCTTTTTTTGTGGCCCCATGAGTGTGTCTCGTACCTGTAGAGTTCATAACGGCAGTTAAGGCCACAGAAGGGGCCTGCTGAAGGCAGTGTCTTGCTCTCTTTCAGTCACTTGGTAAATTACTGGGGAGCCAGGGACTCAGAACTGCTTTCTTAGCCTGTGAAATGTACAGAATGTGGGACAGATTTTATATGTATGTAAAAGGTGTCTTTTACCATTTTTTGCTTTGGGTGTATTCTCTAGGAAGACCCGGTGAGCTGACTTAAGAGCCAAATCTCAGTTGAAAATTGGGACCGCACCCTGTTCTGCTTTAAACATTACATTGATATTTGGATCAGTTTTTATTGTTAGGGAGATCTTGAAAGTGAAAGAGTGAAGTCGCTTAGTCGTTTCCGCATCTTTGCAACCCCATGGACTGTAGCCTACCAGGCTCCTCCGTCCATGGGATCTCCATGGGAGCTCTTGAGGCAGTACCAAAAACTCCTGCCTCTGAGATTGCTGTTTTTGCTTCTTGTAGGAAGCCTGTGCCCTTCAATATTACTTCTTGATACTGTGGAGGATCCTGGGCATTTTGCCACCATCGAAAACTTACATGAACCAGTTGGCCATGAACTCGCCAGAGATGAGTGAGTGTGACATCCTGCACACCCTGCGGTGGTCGTCCCGCCTCCGGATCAGCTCCTATGGCAACTGGATAAAGGTACTGCTGAGCCCGCTGCTGTGGGGTAGTAGTCAGCAGGCTCTGATGCGGGAAACTTAAGTGTAAGGCTGAGGGGGAAGCCTTAGACCCTGCCTGTTTTGCTCTCCTGAACACTTTTTTCTTGCTGTAAATAGGACCACCTTATCAAACAGGGAATGAAGGCTGAACATGCTGGTCCTCTCCTAGAACTGGCGTCCAGCAAGTGCAGCTCCGTGAAATACGACGTTGCCATCGTAGAGGAGTACTTTGCCCGACAGGTGTGTGAGCTTGGGGTCCGTACTGGCAGAGCTTGGCTTACACTGTGGGTTGTTTTTTTTTTTTTTTTGCCACAACTAACTAAGATCTTGGGTCTCTTTTAAAGATCTCGTCCTTCTGTAGCATCGACTGTACCACCATCTTGCAGCTGCATGAAATTCCCAGCCTGCAGTCCATCTACACCCTGGACGCTGCTGTCTCCAAGGTCCAGGTCTCTCTGGACGAGCACTTCTCTAAGGTGGCCGCCGAGACCGACCCGCAGAAGTCCTCTGAGGTCACCAAGAACCTGCTGCCCGCCACGCTGCAGCTCATTGACACCTACGCCTCTTTCACCAGGTGGGGCGGGCCGCCTGCCCAGAGATGTCAGAGATGGGGAATGTAAATGCTTGGGTGGTTTACTTTCCTATGTAAATATTTTCTAGCATTTTTCTTGTAGGGTGCAAAGAGAGGTAATGCAGTTTTTCCAAACACTATCTTTCCTGTTATTCACTGAGGTGAAGCTCTTTAAGCCTCATGAGACATAGGCAGAGAAGACGTTTCTCACTCATTCATCTGTCTGGCTGGGTCGGGCCTCATTTGCAGCCCTCGGGGCCGTCCTCGTGTCCCGGGGCTCCTTCGTTGCGGCCTGCAGGCTCCCTACTTGCAGCGTGTGGGCTCTCTGGTTGTGGTGCAGGGCTTAGTTGCCCTTTGCCACGTGGGGTCTTAGTTCCCCGACTAGGGGTCAAACCCTCGTCTCTTGCATTGCAAGGCAGATTCCTAACCACTAGACCACCAGGGACTTTGAAATCCTGAGGAAAACCTTTTCTTAATGAGTTAGAGAGTATTTTGAAACCCAGTCCTTTCTATAATAAACATTGCAAATTGCACACCCTGTAGACTTCCTTTGTTTATTTTGCATAGTGTTTAAATATTTTAGAATTCATTTTCAGTGCATAAAAATTGGTAGTTTATTCACCATTCACAAGATGTCTGGCTTTTCTTCCATTGGAAGGACGGCAAAACTGCGCCTGTCTTCCCATGTGACAGAGCAAACTGCTGCTAAGGACTGGGTGCTTCTCCTTCGGGGTTCTGACCTGGCCCCTTTTCGTTCATTTGCTTTTACTGGTCCCTGTAGGATTTCACTCTTCAGTTCCTGTTTTATGGGACGTTGTTGCTGACAGGGACTTGGAGCATTGTAAAACTTCACCTGTCTTTCACTGTGAATGCCTTGCAGTGGACAGAGGACTGTCGCTTGAGGCAGACTGTTTGGACGGGTGTGAGCAGTAACCTTGAGCAGAAACGACGAGTGCTCACTATGGGCCAGCTAGGGCTCCAGGCGCGGGGGCATAGCAGCCAGCAGCGCCGATGAGCCACCGCCCTGCGAGAGTGTCAAGGCGCGAATCGGCCCATGGCTGACAGTACACGCTCCTGAGGGGTTGTTTGTTTTTAAAGAAAAAAGAATACTTCTCAGAGCCTGTGATATGTACAATGCCTGAGGCCAGGACAAGTAGGGTAGATAATGTTTTGTGAGCATTTCCAAGGATGGCATGTACCCAAAGGGGCAGGCACTGTCAGCTACATTTAGAGGATCAGGAAACTGAGCTACAGGTTCTCCATTTGTCTAGGGTGGTTTTTTCCCTAACCAGAATGTCACTAGGTTCCTTCAGCTTTGGCATATAGCTCCCTCTTTTTTCCTCCAGAGCCTATTTGCTACAGAACTTTAATGAGGAGGGATCCACGGAAAAGCCTTCCCAGGAGAAATTGCGCGGCTTTGCTGCGGTTTTGGCTATCGGCTCTAGCAGGTGCAAGGCGAACACTCTGGGTAAGTGAGCGTGCTTTTGAATAAGACTGGTAATGCTGGTGTGGCTGGTAGTGCTGCTCCTCTCCCTGGCTGCCTGTTCACCACATTTACCATTTATTGGGGTCTTCCTGTGTGTCAAGCATTGACACAGGTTGATCTGTTTTGACCTTTGCAGTAATCCTGTGAGGTAAGTTTTATTATCACCCCCCATTGCTCATTAGGAAACTGAGACTTAGGCTGTTTGCCCATGTCCTGCATTTTGCAAGTGGCAGAGCTGGAATCCAAGCCAAGATCAGTTGGTACCACGGCGTTAAGCTCTTTGGCTGTTGGAAAGATCTTTGTTCTCCTTTCCATTTATAGAGATTAGGAAGACTATTGAGCTGCTGCTCCGTGCTTGGGAAAACGTCTTCCTTGTGTTAGGAATGGTCTGGTAGAAATTTGGGATGGGAAATCAGAAGGACTTGAGCAGGATTGGCGTTACGTGTGATAGTTACCCTTTAAAATGTACAGGCATTTGTATATTCCTGCATTTCAAGGTTTAAGTACCCTTTTAATGTTCAGATAGTCTCACTTTTAGAAATTTAATTTCATGACTTCATTGACTACTGTTCTTAATGTGCACTAATGTTCCCTGCCCTCAAGATCTGTGTTACGGAGAAAAGAGATGGAAGTGCTGCCTGTTCGTAGAGGGTCTGGATGTTGTGTAGTGACTCACCCTCACTTTGCGTCTTGTGTTCAGTTGTCTTCTTTACTCCAAGGTTAGAGAGTGAATATGAGGGGGAGTGAGAATCTTATAATTGAGATTGTTAGTTGTTAAGCAGTTAGTAGTTTCTTGGACATGGTGCTGCTTTTAAACACGCTTCTAAGCTCTCTTAGTAATTATTTTGACAACCTGGACTATAGTGTATTTCTCTCTGCATTTGGGGTTGGCTTTTAAAATGCTGTGTGTCCTTCTCTCTCTCTTTCTTTCTTGTGATGATTCCTTGTCCTTTCTGTTGCCTCCAGGTCCAACGCTGATTCAGAATCTACCATCATCAGTTCAGACTGTGTGTGAATCCTGGAACAATATCAACACCAACGAGTTTCCCAACATTGGGTCCTGGGTGAGTGTCCATCTGTCCGGGAGTAGAACTTTGGAGCCCTGTTTGGTTTCTGCGTTCTGTTCTTATTCTTTAGGCTTAAGCTGGCTCCCGAGAGATCTTACCGTGCCGCAGTAGTAGTTGCTGTGGCTGAGCCCGTAGTCAGGTCCTTGAATTACCCAAATGATACTCATGATCACTTTGCCAGGAATAAGAAGTATGTAATTGTGTTATAGGATAGCCACTTTATTACAGCAATACAGGGCTGTGACTAGCATATGTCCATCTATACAGTGTTGTTTTCACTGAGTCTAGGCTGCAATACTAAATGGTCTGTGGCTGGTTGAATCCATGGATGTGGAACTGCACGTATGGAGGGCTAACTGTAATGTGTACATGGATTTTCGACTGCATGGATGGTCAACACCCCAACCCCTGTGGTATTCGAGGATCAACTGCTAGGACCCTCAGGTTCTTCATCTGTTAAACACTGGGAGGTGAAGATCAAGGATATTAGATGGAAAGTGCCCAGCACATTTTCTGGCACGTGGATTGTCAGTAGATGTTAACTGTTTCCTTTCCCTTTTAGGTTATATGTCAAGAACCTGCTCCTCTGTCATAATTTTATGGGGTAGCATTGAAGTTCTCTAGGCTTTCAGAAGACTGTTGGATCTTCTGTCAGTTCCCTTGCT
This sequence comes from Capra hircus, assembly GCF_001704415.2. Lineage (NCBI taxonomy): Eukaryota > Metazoa > Chordata > Mammalia > Artiodactyla > Bovidae > Capra > Capra hircus. The sequence goes on along the minus strand of NC_030809.1, from coordinate 2,555,026 downwards.
CTTCCTGTGTGCTGTCCTCAGACTAACCTCTGTTAACAGATTATTGTGTTATTACAGTTCTTTGGAAAAACCAAGTGTTATAATCTTATTATCCTTGCTTTGTAATCGTGATCTCTATTTACATCACCCGGAGCTGTAGTGCAAGGATAATCAAGATGTTTGTAATGGGGAACCAGATGCCTTGTGAAATCCTGATCTTTCCCTTCTTAGAGGCAAACAAGCATAGTTTTAATATTAAATGTAATATATCCTAATTCTTTGAAAAGTGGTATTGGGTGTCTTAACTTTGTAGTAACCAAATTTTAGCTCAACTTTACCTTTTCTGTTTCAAAGACCTGGTTTCCTTGTGGCTGCACCGGCTCCTCTTTGCTGTGCGGGCTTCTCTCTAGTTGCAGTGAAGGGGACGGCCCTTTGCTGTGGCACGCAGGCTCCTTGTTGCGGTGGCTTCCCTTACGGAGCTCGGGCTCTGGGGGATACAGGCCTCAGGAGCTGGGCTCCCAGGCTCTTGGGCACAGACTCAGTAGTGGTGGCACGTGGGCTGAGCTGCTCCCGGGCGTGTGGGGTCCTTCTGGACTAGGGTTCGAACCAGTGTACGCTGCACTGTGAGGCGGATACTAAACCGCTGAGCCACCAGGGTCGCCCTTTTAAAATTTAAACTTGTACTAACTAAAATTTGGTCACTGCTTCCTTCATTCACTCCGCTCCACTCCCTTCATTCACTCCACTCCACTTTCCTTCCCAGGGTGACTCAGAGTGTATATTGAATAGAGTCCCTGTCTGTGAACCCCAGTGGGGTCTTTGATTTTCTCTTTGCTCGTGTAAGCATCTGGAGATGGATGGTCTCTCCATTTATGTCTGCTTTGCCTCCTTTCAGCGCAACGCCTTTGCCAATGACACCGTCCCTTCTGAGAGCTACATCAGTGCTGTGCAGGCTGCCCACCTGGGGACGCTCTGTGGCCAGAGTCTGCCCCTGGCTGCGTCCCTGAAGCACACCCTCCTCTCCCTGGTCAGGCTGACTGGAGACCTCATAGTGTGAGTACCAGCTGCATAGCCCTGAGTGCTCTTCGCGCCTGCGCTCTGTCATAGCTGCAGGAAGACAGCGAGAGTTACATTAACTTCGTGGTAGTGCTTGTTTTGCCTACTTCTATAGCAGAGAGAGCCTGTGGCTTTAGAGTGTGAGTGTCTCCCTAGAAGGATTTTGAACGTAGATGTGGAGGGCACCAGAGGACCTCCCCCTCTTTATGTGTAGTGTGTTTCAGAAAAAACACGCTGGCTTTAAATCATACCGTGACGTGGAAGTGCTCTGGGTTTAAGTTTCAAGGTGACGATGACGTATTTGAGGTCATGCTTCTCCAGGTTCATTGCGGAGCTTAGACATTGCCAGCGTGGGGACTAGGGCAGGCTTCCTGTACATAGGTCACGAGTAAAGTCCTGTATCTCATTGCCTTAAAAGTGATCCAGATTCCTGCCAGTTCTTCTGGAAAGGTTGTCTTGGAGGGTTACTAGCTTAGGTTGCAGTAAATTTTCCTTTCTAAGTATTACAGAATACATCTTATGTAGTTAGTTTAATGTTTTAATGAGTGGATTTTTCAAATGGAAATGATTTTAACTTCTGATACAGTGATGAGAAAGAAGACCATGAAGTTGCAGGACTGTGCCTGTGTGAAAAACAACTGTCCCAGGAAAAAAGCCCTTCTCAAGAAATGACTGGATTGCCCTCTCCTCCCCTTGCAGCTGTTCAGAGTACATTCACTGATTAGATTCTGTTTTCTTTGCTGAAGCTGGTCCGATGAGATGAACCCGGCACAAGTAATCCAGACACTGCTCCCCCTTCTTCTGGAGTCAAGCACTGAGAGTGTGGCTGAGATCAGCAGCAACTCCCTGGAGCGCGTCCTGGGCCCCGCGGAGTCTGATGAGTTCTTGGCTCGTGTGTATGAGAAGCTCATCACCGGCTGTTACAACATTCTGGCCAACCACGCGGACCCCAATAGGTGAGCCCGACTGGGGAGAGGCTGCTGGTCCCTGTGGCTTCCTGCTACTCCCGGTGAAAGACACCAGCACTTGCTTCTCTCTGTCATTCATTAACAGCCTACGATTGTGCCTTTTTGAAAAATTAAATTTTGGTTGTGTTGGTTATGCTGGGTCTTTGCTGTTGCGCATGGGCTTTCTCTAGTTGCTGGGGAGCTGGGAGGCGGCTCCTCTTCGCTGCGGTGCGAGGACTTCCTGTTGCAGTGACTTCTCGTTGTGGAGCATGGGTTCTAGGGCGGGGATTTCAGTAGTTACGTCTCAGGCTTAGTTGACCCAAGGGATGTGGGATCTTAGTTCCCAGACCAGGGATTGAACTTGTGTCCCCTACATTGGCAGGTGCATCCTTGATCCCTGGGCCACGAGGGAAGTCCCTGGTTGTGCTTTTTAATAGAAAGTTCTGTGTTTGTGTTCATTTTGCATTCTTGAGGACACATATGAAAATTTACTTGGAGTCCTCTTCTGTGATTCATCCTTAGGAACGAGCACGCTGCACTAGATGTGGTGATGTGTGCAAAGGAGCTTGACACAGTCTCTAACATTTTTGCGACTGTGCTTGTGAGATAGATGTTCTGCGGCATGAAGGTGGTCTCATTGCGCTCTTTGACCATGCTGGTGTAGGCCACGTTGATGTAGGCGAATCTTAAAAGAGCAGCTGAGTACAGTTGTATCCCACTGAGAACTATATAGATAAACGGTTCCAGGTATTGGGATTTTCTGCCTTCTTGTCAAGCAGTCCAGGTTTTCACGAGAGGCTGCTGCCTTTTTTCCCTCTCTCCCCACTTCTCTTTTGTCACTCCTCCCTGCCTGCGAAGGTGGGAGACGTAGGTTCAGTTCCTGGGTCAGGAAGATCCCCTGGAGGAGGACGTGGCAACCCACTCCAGTACTCTTGCCTGGAGAAACCCATGGACAGAGGAGCCTGGGGGCCGCAGCCCGTGGGGTCGCAGAGAAAAGACGTAGCATGCCTGCGTGTCCCACTTCCCTTACGCCCTCTCTCCCCCTCCAGTTCTCCCCTCCCTTCCCTCCTCTTCCTGATAGTTTGAGATAACAACTCTGGTTCTTTGAACTCTTAGCTACTGACTGCATCACTTATCTCAGATTTTAGGAATTTTTTGTTCTATTGCAGTTTTAATTCCTCATTTATTTAGCAGCTGCTGTATGCCAGGGTTTATGCCAAGCTTTGACAAAACAAAACTAAATATTGCCCTCAAGGTATAGCCGTAAATAGGCTTAGGATTTTTTTTAATAGTTTAAAATTGGGTTTTTAAAAATATATTTTAAAACCTTACTTTCGGCTGTGCTGGGTCTCTGTCGCTGTGTGGGCTTTCTCTGGTTGTGGGGAGTGGGGGCTGCTCTCTGCCTGTGGTTCGTGGGCTTCTCCTTGTGGCGGCTTCTCCTGTCGGGGGCACAGGATCCAGGGTGCTCGGGCTTCAGCAGTTGTGGCTTGTGGGCTTAGGAGTCGCACCTCCTGGGCTCCAGAGCACAAGCTCAGTGGTTGTGGTGCATGGGCTGAGTTGTCCCATGGCAGGTGGGGTCTTCCCAGACCAGCGATCGAACCCGTGTCCCCTGCATTGGCAGGTGGGTTCTTTACTGCTGAGCCACCAGGGAAAGCCGTAGACTTCTGAATTTTTAAAGGTAGTATTAGGACATCAAAACAACCCTTGTTTCTATAGTTAATTTTTCTGTTGGATTTTCAGTGGACTCGATGAATCCATCTTAGAGGAATGTCTCCAGTATTTGGAAAAGCAACTGGAGAGCAGCCAGGCTCGTAAAGCTATGGAGGAATTTTTCTCTGACAGGTGAGCTCCGCTGCGTTCTTCTCAGTGAGGGTTTCTGAATGCCTTCCAGAAGCAAGGACTGTGTTGACCTGGTTGTTCTCTTGGGAAATACAAAAGCCTGCTTAGATGTTTGTACTTCCGGGAGGACTGGTTAGCTGCTGGCGCCTTGAGGTTATTGGTGAAGGGGGTTGTTTTTGATTCGTTGGCATTGTTGACTCACAGGTGACAGTTCTCCTAGAGGGGATGAGATTGTGAGGAAATAGAAGAGGGTGCTTTTTATGTGACGCTTAACATGATCCTTCCATTTTTTCCCCTCCTGCCTTTCAGTGGAGAACTCGTGCAGATCATGATGGCAACAGCCAATGAGAACCTCTCTGCTAAATTCTGTAACCGAGTTTTGAAATTCTTCACTAAACTCTTCCAGCTGAGTGAGTGGCAGCTTTTAATAATCTTCTTAGGGGAACTTTGATGTCCAGCTAATGACTGTGCCTATCTTCTGCCCGAGTGTAACTACGGCAGGAGAATGCTAACAAGTGGAGAGAATTCCTCAGAGGAAGTTTGGAAGGAAGTCAAAGGCTTGCTTGGAGCCTTCCCTCTTCCCTGGCTCACGGTCTGGGCCTCTTCCCTCCCCCGCCCCTCTGCACTGACCGTCGCCTCTTGCTCTGTCCCCAGCGGAGAAGAGCCCTAACCCGAGCCTCCTGCACCTCTGTGGCTCCCTGGCCCAGCTGGCTTGCGTGGAGCCTGCGCGTCTCCAGGCATGGCTCACCCGCATGACTGCATCGCCCCCCAAAGATTCCGATCAGCTGGACGTGATCCAGGAGAACAGGCAGCTGCTGCAGCTGCTGACCACCTACATTGTTCGGGAAAACAGGTAGCGCGCCCGCGCTCATATCACGCGTTCCGACAGCCCCAGCAACAGGGCGAGAGTGTTTGCAGCTGTGCTTCCTTCAGCCTCAGTCAGTCCTGAAGCATTTGCAGCGATCCCGCAGCCCCCTCTCAATAGACTCAAGGAATCTAGCGTACCTCCTTGATTTTTCCCCTGAGGAAACTTCTGCAGTGGCTTCTCCTGGCAGTTGTAACACGTGTGATTGTTTTATGGTCTAGCAGCCCAAGTGCACAACTTGGCTTAGTGAGTGGTCATGCATTTAACGCTTAATTGTAAACGCTTCCTAGAAATTCTGAATTCTTACAAATTCAATACTGAGTCCTACTGAATATTTACCACTGCGCTGTTTCTTTTCTACCAGTCAAGTTGGGGAAGGTGTGTGTGCTGTGCTCTTGGGCACCTTGATCCCCATGGCAACAGAGATGCTGGCCAACGGTGATGGGACCGGTTTCCCTGAACTCATGGTTGTCATGGCTACCCTGGCGGGTGCAGGTCAAGGTGCTGGCCATCTTCAGCTTCATAATGCTGCTGTGGACTGGCTGAGTAGATGGTAAGAAGATGAAATGGGAGGGTTGCATCTGTATGATACACCGTTGCTCTCAAGGGGTATAATTAATTGCAGGCTATTTTTTTTGTAGCTCAGAGTGAGTACAAAAGAAACTTGAAGCTCTGTCTTTTTATTGGGGATTATTCACTGTAGATTCAATCAGTTCACTTTAGATTTAATCTCTGCTCTTTTATTAGTAGAGTTTCTTATTCATTATTCCTAGAAGTCTTGGGAAAGTGTACCAACTATAACCCCCTAATCGCTGATGACCCATATAATTTCCAAAGAATGCCTTTAGTTCACTTTGTCTACAAATTGATGCAAGATCCATGGAAATGCTTCCGTTCTTTGGTTCCTTAGATGATTTTGTGTCCCATCTCCCCCGCTTTTTTTTATTTGGCAGCAAGAAGTACCTGTCCCAGAAGAATGTGATTGAAAAACTGAATGCTGGTGTCATGCATGGAAAGGTAAGGAGGGTGAGGGGCGGCGGCGGCCAGGGAGCGATGGAAGTCCCGTTGCTGTTGGTTTCTGTCCCTGGAGCCCCTGCAGAGGGGAGGCCCAGGGTCTCAAAGGCCTCGAAGTGTGCCAGTGCCAAGGGCACACCCACAGTCCTCTTCTTGGGGCAGGAAGTGAGCCCGAGGAAATGCTCTGCAAACAGACATCCAGCAGAATCCTTCTTAAAACAGTGAATTTCTGCCATTTTTAGATATTGGCATTCTCTGGGAAATTGTTCGCTGCTCCTGCATCGGAATTGTGTGCTCTGAGTGGCAAACGTGGGTTAGTGTTTACCTCCGCATCTCCAGTCCAGGTGCTAGAATTGTTCACGTTATCTGGAGGCTCAGGCCACTGTGCTGAGAAGAAGGGTGGCAACTGACAGAAACCTTGCATTCGAGCATTTTCTCGCTCCACCCAACCTGCGAGGCTGTCATTGTGGCTAATTTAAATGTTTTTCACTAATGGTTAAAAAAATGATTATGGCAGGGAAAAAAGCCAATGAGAGTTTACTCATGCTTTAATGTAGTCTTTTTATCTCTTTTCTTGAGGTGTAATTGACATAGAGTGTTAGTTTCAGGTTTACACAATAGTGACTTAATGTTTGTATACATTGCAAAATGATCGCAGTCTAGTTAGCATCCATCTCCATACATAGTTAAGTTAGTATCCGTCTCCATACATAGTTAAGTTAGTATCCGTCTCCATACATAGTTAGACTAGTATCCGTCTCCATACATAGTTAGATTAGTATCCGTCTCCATACATAGTTAACTTAGTATCCGTCTCCATACATAGTTAAGTTAGTATCCGTCTCCATACATAGTTAGATTAGTATCCGTCTCCATACATAATTAAGTTAGTATCCGTCTCCATACATAGTTAGACTAGTATCCGTCTCCATACATAGGTAAACTAGTATCCGTCTCCATACATAGTTAGATTAGTATCCGTCTCCATACATAGTTAGACTTTTTTCCTTGTAGTGAGAACTTTCAAGACCTACTCTCTTGGCCGCTTTCAGATATGCGTACATTAGCATTAACTCTAGTCTCCATGGCTTGCCTATTTTATGACTGGAAGTTTGTCTTTTGACTCACATCACCTGCCTCACTGAATCGCCCTCCTACCCCCGGCCTCTGGAACCACCACTCCGTTCTCTGTGTCAGTCTAGTTTTTCCTGGAGTGATTTTTGTGTCTGTTTCAACTTTATTCTCCTGGTTTATGTGGTACTTCGTTTTATAAAATTTAAAAAAATATATTCATTTATTTCACTGTGCTGGGTCCTTGTTGCTGCTTGGGCTTTCTCTAGTCACTGCAAGCAGGGGCTGCTCTCTGGGATCAGTGGCCTCTCTTGCCGTGGAAGCTGGGCCCCGGGGCTCGAGGGCTCCGGCAACTGCAGCTCCCAGGCTCTAGGGCACAGGCTCAGTAGCTGTGGCCCCCGCGCTCAGTTGCTCCGTGGCTTGTGGGATCTTCCTGGATCAGGGACCAAACCCACGTCCGCTGCGTTGGCAGGTGGATTCTTTACTACTGAACCGCCAGGGAAGCCCTATTTTATGATTTTTAAAGAGTCGTCTTTGTGCTTAAGGGGTGAATCATACTGATTCCATACAGTTTCTTTATTTTTTAAAGTTTTAAAGTTTTGGTCACGCCATGCAGCATATGGACCCTTAGTTCCCTGACCAGAGGTCAGACCTGCATCCCTTGCATTGGAAGTGCTGAATCCTAACCACTGGCCCCCCAGGGGAGTCCCCGTGCAGTTTATTGACCAGCTACTTGCTGTTGCGTGCGAAGAGCTAAGGAAATAGATAATTAAGACATGCTATTTTTCTTCTCTGCTTTTTGTGCTGTTCCTTGAGCTTTATTGGAAAAAGCGTGAAAAAACACAGTTTGCATGGTGATGGAATGTGGAGAGCTGACCTTTCGTGGTGTGGTGGTCTTCTTTATAGCACGTGATAGTCCTTGAGTGCACGTGCCACATTATGGCTTACTTGGCCGATGTCACCAATGCCCTGAGCCAGAGCAACGGCCAAGGGCCAAGTCACCTCTCCGTGGATGGCGAGGAGCGGGCGATTGAGGTGGACTCTGACTGGGTGGAGGAGCTGGCAGTGGAAGAGGAAGACTCCCAGGCCGAGGACTCAGTAAGTGGAGTGACCACCACAGTCATGGCTGACCGGCACTCGCAGAGCTCACGTTACCAGGCCTTTGGCCTTCTGTTTTGGCCCCTGTGCGCTTCAGGACTCTTCCCAGTCCTTGTTGCGTATTCAGAGCTTTCATGACTAATGCCAGGCTGATTTTCCAGGCCTGCAGAACAAGTCGTAGGACTCTAACCTCCGAGAGGAAGGACCCTTAAAAACAAGCCTGGGCCTTCTTCCCTCTAGAGGCACTTGGGCTGCCGTTCCCACTGGTTGTTGCGTCCAGAATGGAGTTTCAGTGATGAGTTTTTCAGGGGGATGGTGTGAGCTGCGTTGTAGAGGAAGCGTAAGGTTTATTTTTTTCTTAGCCACAAAACCTGAAGGTCTTATCTGAAATTGGATCACATTTATAGCCTGCAAGCTCTCCCCAGCTGGAATAGGTTTCTACTAGTCATTTATGAAGTCAGTGGTTTATTTTCCATAGGGTGTGTTTTTGTGGGTGCCTGTGTGGAAGGATGTATTTCTGATTTAAAAAATTTATTATCTTTGAAGGATGAAGATTCTCTTTGCAATAAACTCTGCACTTTTACCATCACTCAGAAAGAATTCATGAACCAGCATTGGTATGAGCAGCTTTTCCTTCTTGGTGGGGCTTCCCAGGCCGTGGATTTTGGGGCTTCTGGACTCATTGCCTGGTTCTCATTCCTTCTAGGTACCACTGTCACACTTGCAAAATGGTCGACGGGGTGGGTGTGTGCACAGTGTGCGCCAAAGTGTGCCACAAGGACCACGAGATTTCCTATGCCAAATACGGGTCCTTCTTCTGTGACTGTGGAGCCAAAGAAGATGGCAGCTGTTTGGTGAGGAATTAGAACACTCCCTTGGCTCTAAAGGGTGACTTGTTAGTGATACAGATGTGTAAGCCAAACTGGGAACTTCCCACGTCACCTTCATGGTGTCCTGGGTCTAGGACCAAGTTCTGGTTCTGTCAATGATCAGTTGTATAGTCATGGCCTAAACACTTCACTTAGGATAGTAGAACTTGCAGTATCCTTAGAGATCTTGCAGTGTTATCAAAGACCCTACCCCAATTTTAAGACCTGTCATTATGAGTGGGTAAAGTGTTAGCTATTAGGCAAATACCACAAAGATTAGAATTCAGGCTTTTGGATATTCTTTAAATGGTTAGCCAGTCTCCCCTTTGAGTCAGATTTTTCCTCCGAGATCTTAGACAGTATTTCATCTGCGCTTGTGACAAGAAATTGGGGACCTCTGACATTTCCTGTCCCTAGGCTTTGGTGAAGCGAACTCCCAGCAGTGGCATGAGCTCCACCATGAAGGAGTCAGCATTTCAGACTGAGCCCAGGGCTTCAGAGAGTCTCGTGCGCCACACCAGCACCGCCCCGGCGGACAAGGCCAAGGTCACCATCAGCGATGGAAAGGGTGCTGATGAAGAGAAGCCCAAGAAGAGCAGCCTGTGCCGCACTGTGGAGGGCTGCCGGGAGGAGCTGCAGAACCAGGTGGGGCCCGGTGGGAGGAGCTGCAGAACCAGGTGGGGCCCTGGTGGGAGGAGCTGCAGAGCTGGGTGGGGCCCGGTGGGAGGAGCTGCAGAGCCGGGTGGGGCCCGGTGGGAGGAGCTGCAGAGCCGGGTGGGGCCCGGTGGGAGGAGCTGCAGAGCCGGGTGGGCTCTGGTGGTGCACAGCACGGGAGCAGAGCGTGGAGCCTGGCACAGCGCTCTCCTTCCCATTCCACCAGTGGTTATTTTGTCCTCCAAGGTTACTGATATCCATCATGTGAATAGCAGTCGTGTGTGTGGTCAATCACTGCTTCACAGGGACTCTGTGGCTGAGGATGTTTGGGGGTTTGTGTGAAGGTGTGTGATGCTCCGGGGCACCCTTTCTTGGCGCAGGCCCCTCATCTGCAGCACGGGACCCAGAAAGCAGTGGGTGGTCGTCGGGTGGTGGTCGTCTCGGTCTCCCAAGTGGTGCGTGACTGGACCCACACTAGATGTCTCACTGAGCGCGGTGTGTGTGGAAGCAGTGCTTATCAGCGTGGGGCCCCTGGTTTAGTGACCCAGTCGCATGCTGACTGGAATCAAATCCAGTGCTCAGAGTGAAGTGAGGGCTGAAACACATAACTCAAGTGAGGAAGCTGGGTCCTGGGTTCTGTAGGTCGTTACTGGCAAGATGATGCTGACGAGTGTGACCCGTCCTTTTTTTTTCACTTGTGTATTTGGATTTTTCTCAGGCCAATTTCTCCTTCGCTCCTCTCGTGTTAGACATGCTCAGTTTCCTCATGGATGCCATTCAGACCAACTTCCAGCAGGCGTCTGCGGTGGGGAGTAGCAGCCGGGCCCAGCAGGCCCTCCGGGAGCTGCACACGGTGGACAAGGCTGTCGAGATGACAGACCAGCTGATGGTGAGTGGCCGGCATCGGGGCCGGGGCCCCGGGGAGCCAGCACGCCCACTGGGCAGCCAGAGGGCGCTCGGTGCTCCGAGATGCACCCTAGAGAGTCACCCATGGGCGTTCAGAACCTGGGCTGTAAGAACCCATGACGCCCAATGTGAAAAACGGCATGTGAGGTGTGTCTTCTAACGAAGGGGATGGAAGGTCACTTGGACCAACAGCGCATAAGTCTCCTTTTCAGTTCACGTAAATATGTGAACCCCTGTGTGTGAGGAGTGACGTTTGGGGGCAATCTCAGTGGCCAGGAGTGTCTCCTGTACTAAAGACCTCCCTACTGGGACTTCTCCCTCAAGGCTCGTATTGCATCCAGAAGCAGTGCTTGTCCTCCTCGGCTTAGAGCCTGTTAGGTTGTCTTCCTTTCGTTCTTGCTGTGACGTGGGTGCTAAGTTCTAAGTCGTCGTCCACTGTGCGCCTGCTGCCCAGCACTGACTGGAGGACTCCTGGAGTGGTCTGCTCAGCCTCTTGAGCAGCTGTGTCTCTGGTGAGCCAGGGGTTAAGCCGCCTGCCAAGGCAGGGAACGTGGCTTTGATCCCTGGTCTGGGAACTGACAGCCCCCATGTGGGAGCAGCTAAGGCTGTGTGCTATGATTACCGAAGCCCGCAAGCCTGGAGCCTGTGGTCCAGAGCGGGAGAAGCCCTGCAGTGAGAAGGCCGAGCGCTGCAGCAGGAAGTAGCCCTTGTTCACCACGACTGGAGGAAGCCTGTGTGCGGCAGAGGAGATCCAGAGCAGCCAGAGTTAAAGGAGAAAGGAAACTCCCGCACTTCTGGAAGGATAGCATAACAACGAGTGAGGCGCACGGATAGGTCTCACAGGGTGCCTGCTTCTGAGGGCAACACGGTCACTTGGTAGCACACACACAGACAGACACACAGATATTCTGACGTTTCATTGAAAATCGGTCACCATTGGGAATTCCCTAGGGTTCCAGTCATTCGGACTCTGTGCTTCCACTGCAGGGGGCCTGCGTTTAATCCCTGGTCAGGGAGCTAAGATCCTGCAATGGCCAACCTCCCTCCCCTAAAAATCAGTCACAGTTTTAGAGCAGTAGTTTTAGACTTGCAGATACTAAAGATGAAGCTAGAAAAATATTGGGATGGTGTTGGTGATCCATAAGGTTGCTGACTTTTAATTTTATTGGGGTAAATCAATGAAAAAAAAAACACTATCATCATTATCATTTCATTTTTTAAAAGGGCATTTTGGGAATTCCGTGGTGGTCCAGTGGTTAGGGTTCAGTGCTTTCACTGTTGAGGGCCCGGGTTCGATCCCTGGTTGGGGAACCGATATCCTACAAGCTGTGTGGCGTGGCCTAAAAGAAAAGACAGAGGTGCTTTTTAACACTTAAAAAAATCAGCACTTAAGTTAACTTAGTTCTCTGCAGCACTTACTGCGTTGTTCTTACTGGACTGGCAGTAATTTTGGTGAATTAACTCTCCGTGGGTTAGAAATCGGAAGCCATTGCTCTTGAGTAACTAGACTGTACAGTATTTCAGTCATACGAGCAGTGTGTGTGTGTGTGATTCCACCTGTTCTGTTTCGCCTCATTACTGCCTACTCTCTCTGTGTCCGTCTTTGCCAGGTTCCCACGTTAGGCTCCCAGGAAGGTGCCTTTGAGAATGTTCGGATGAATTACAGCGGAGACCAGGGTCAGACCATTCGCCAGCTGATTAGCGCCCACGTGCTTAGGAGGGTGGCTATGTGTGTGCTCTCCTCCCCTCACGGGCGCCGCCAGCATTTGGCTGTCAGCCATGAGAAAGGCAAGGTGGGTCCTCCAATCCCTTCCCTCTCATTTGAGACCATGTTTGTCGTAGGTGCTGAGCAGAACACACAGGGGGCAACACTCAGACTGGCTCGCCAGGAAAACGTCTGTTTTTATGAATTCTAGCAAAGCTTCAGGGACAGATCTCAACAAGCTTTGCTGCTGGAACCCTGAGTTACTTTATTAGACTCAGAACCAGTCTGACTGGAACAGAGACTAATGAGTCAGTTCCCACTCTGTGAGTCAGACCCCTGGGCCAAGGTAACGACTGGAGGCTTCCAGGACAGTGTGGCTTGCAGTCTTTCTCAGGTTAGCCACGCTGGAGGACACAGTGGAGAGAGGAGAGTCTGCCCAGGAGGGCTCGGTGGTCCTTATTTAGGTCTTCCCTGTGCTCCCAGCCCTCTTGAAGACCCAGGGAAGTTTATGGAATTTTATAGAACAGGAGAAGTTAGAGGAGAGTGTCTTAACTCAAGCTTTTCTGTTTTCCGGCGTCCTCATTTGTTTTACCTGTACATTAAGTGAAAACGAGATTAGAGATGCAAGCAGCTCTAACAGACTTTCAGACCATTTTCACGGAGAGACGAGGGGGGCCAGTAGTGCGCGCGGCTGCTCAGTGTGTTACGGGCGGAGTGCATGAAGCTGGCTTCTTTGCTCACCTCTAGAAAGAAGAAATGAAAGGCATGCCATTCCTTAGAGAAAATAGAGGCTGATCCTGGTCTTGGGTTTTTGAAGAGACTTGCTCACAAAAACAGCCTGCAGATCAGTAGCTCTAGTGCAGGAGCTTTTGTTTTTGCTGGTGTTCTCTGAGAGGAAGAGGGTTGAGAATAAATTGGTAATCATTCTCTGGCAGATCACTGTCCTCCAGCTCTCTGCTCTCCTGAAGCAAGCGGATTCCAGCAAAAGAAAGCTGACTCTGACCCGCCTGGCTTCTGCCCCGGTGCCCTTCACTGTGCTGAGCCTCACAGGGAATCCTTGCAAGGAGGACTACCTGGCCGTTTGTGGGCTGAAGGTAATCCTGATTCAGTTTGGTTCTGTTGAGCTACGGGTCACTGTGACCTTTTCTCCTGTTCTTAGCTCCACTTTCTCTTACTCATTGTTGAGATTGGAACTTAAAAGCCATTGGGAACACGAAAGAAGTCTCTGAATTTCTTCCACGTCATCCAGATTTCTCTTCTGTTGGAAATAAGCTTTGTGTGTTCTTGACACTTCAACGTGTTACTCGACAGTCTGAGTACTGTCTGGAGGCAGGGAGTGCCGGGGAAGAAGAGGCACTGTTAAACGCTGAAATGAGTTAGCCTGCTTTCCAGATTGCCTTGTAACCGTTCTGCTCCTCCACCCGTGCTCAGGACTGCCACGTGCTGACCTTCAGCAGCTCAGGCTCTGTTTCGGATCACTTGGTTCTGCACCCCCAGTTGGCCACAGGGAACTTCATCATCAAAGCCGTGTGGTTGCCTGGCTCACAGACCGAGTTAGCGATCGTCACCGCAGACTTTGTCAAGGTATAGGTACAGCTCTTTCATTGTCTGGTCCCACAGCGGTTTTGCTTTTAAATTCAGAATGCCGTTCTGAATGGCAGATCTCCATTACGTGTGCTAGCTTCTTTTAGAAATTAAAAATAAAGACTCCTAACATTTTGGTGCTCTCTGTCCTGTTGCTGCGCAGGAGCTATGTGTGTGTAGGTAATAGAGCATAGGTTCTGGTTCAGTCTCTGCTGTACTCAGCGCACCGCTCTCATTTGCTGTCCTTGGTATAGAATTTATGTGTCTCCTCTGCTCATCCCTTAAGAGAGAGTGAAAAGAGACCTTATTCATCTTTGTGTGCCCAGTGCCTAGCACTGACGGGTGTGTGCTGAGTGGAAGAGTGCCCTTCCTCACCACCACCACTCCCTGCTGCACCGGGAGCGTTTGGGCCTGGGGCTGAGAGAGACCTCCCTTATTCGATCTTTCTTCCTTCTCTCTTGCAGATTTATGACCTGTCGGTTGATGCCTTGAGTCCCACCTTCTACTTTCTCCTGCCCAGCTCAAAGATAAGAGATGTCACCTTCCTCTTCAGCGAGGAGGGGAAGAGCATCATTGTTATCATGTCCTCGGCGGGGCACATCTATACGCAGCTCATGGAGGAGGCCAGCAGCGCCCAGCAGGGACCCTTCTATGTCACCAGTGTGCTGGAGGTCAACCACGAGGACCTGAAGGTTAGGGTGCATGGCGCCGCTTCCTTCCGGGCTAGGGTTCATCAGCTTAGTGGCTTTTTCAGTGTCTCTCTTTTAACTTTTACATGACAGCAAAACTCTAGTCCTTAAGGATTAAACTTGAAGTTCTTTTATTCTCATAGTATTTTTAAGATTTACCACAGGGATCTCCTGCTTGGAGAGTGAGAGCCCTTAATCATGGTCTAAACTGAATGACCAGGGACGTCCTTGGGGGTCCAGTGGTTGAGAATCCACCTGCCAATGCAGGGGTCATGAGTTTGATCTCTGTCTGGAAAGATTCACACGCCATGGGGCAGCCAAGCCCACGAGCCGCGATACTGAGCCGGCTGCTGCAACTCCTGCAGCCCGAGTGTCAGAGCCTGTGGTCTGCAGCGAGACCCTCGCACTGCAGCTAGAGAGCAGCCCGTGTTCACCACAGGTAGAGAAAGCCTGCGTGCATCATCGAGGACCCAGCGCAGCCAGAAATCAGGAAAAGCACCTGCGTACATTCAAAAGCAAATAAACACAATGAGTGACCAGCCGAAGGGCCCGCCAGCGCCCCGGCGGCCTGGGGACGTAATGTGGATGTTGTGTCTGTTGTGACAGGACAGCAACAGCCAGGTGGCGGGCGGTGGCGTGTCCGTCTATTACTCGCACGTGCTGCAGCTGCTGTTCTTCAGCTACTGCCAAGGCAGGTCGTTCGCAGCCACCATCAGCAGGACGACTCTGGAGGTGTTGCAGCTCTTCTCCATCAACATCAAAAGGTGGGGCTCAGCACTTAGCCTTGAACTTCCGCAGCGCCCCGTGTTCAGTAGGGGAGCTCCGCCCCTCCCGGGGGCTCTCCCTTCCCTGCCTGGGGTCTCTAAACTAGGCAGCACCTGGCGTGGGCAGGCTGGCCAGTCTGCGTGGTTTGTCCCCCAGGCTGTTAGAGGTAGCTTGCGGGGGCCGCTGTCACGTAGAAGGAGAAGCTATGGTCAAGGTAGCAAATGTGATTTTAATTTGATGAGAGAGTTTTCAGAAGGGAATGTCAGTTTCTTTCTCTTAGACATCCCTGCTGCTAAGATGCCCTTGAAGTTTCCTTCCTGGTTGGGGTGGGGGAGGCGTTGATCAGTAAATAGAACGTGATGTCAGTCCATGGGGCATGGTGGGAGTTTGGGAGGCGGGGGCTGCCATCAGGCTTCTAGAAGGTAGGGGTATGTGAGGTGGGGGCTGTTTTATTTAAGGAGGAGGCAGAAAAGGTTTAAGGTTTCTTCCCCTCTTTCCTTTCGGCCACTGAAAAGCAATTACGGCACTTTCTCTCTGCCCTCTTTTTGTGAATCAGCTGGTTTGGGGTGAAATAAAGTGGACACCATTCATTCATAGCTTGATATGCTTGAAAATTCTTAAAAGGACAATGGGTTGTTAGCCTTTGGCACCTCCATGGGCCTGTGCAGTTGATAGCCTTAGGCACATAGGGTCACCGATCCCCTCAGACAGGGGAGAGCCTGGACCAGGACTCCCGCTAGGGCGCGTGTTGTGTGTGAGACTGTACGTGTGGCTCAGAGTAAAACTGGAGGCTCCTGGGTAGTTTGAGTCCTCGGGTGGGTATATTTCTCTGAGAGTCCAGTAGGTAGTGAGGATGTTCTTCCGGTCAACAAAAGATGGAGGGTGGCGCCCTGACTGGTGTCCTTCCGGTCAGCGAAAGAGGGAGGGTGGCGCCCTGACGGGCCGCTTGTGTCGTCCGCAGCTCCAACGGCGGCAGTAAGGCGCCTCCTGCTCTGTGTCAGTGGTCTGAGGTGATGAACCACCCTGGCCTGGTGTGTTGTGTCCAGCAGACTACAGGCGTGCCCCTCGTGGTGATGGTGAAGCCAGACACTTTCCTCATCCAGGAGATTAAGACTCTTCCTGCCAAAGCAAAGGTGAGGGCCGCGCTCCCCCGTCGCTTGAGTAGCCCGCGACCCTGCCCTGGTTCTGTGTTTGTATACCCTGTCCCTTTGCCAGCTCTTCTGACGGAGGCCTATGAAGACTCTTCTCCTAGATGCCTTTTCTTTGCCGGCCTTTTGCACTCCCCCCGTTGACTGTGAAACCAATGGCCTCTCTGCCTCTCTGTGTAGGTCTTGGTCCGTGGGTGTGGGGACTAACACGGCCCGCCCCCTCCTCCTAGATCCAGGACATGGTGGCCATCAGGCACACGGCCTGCAGCGAGCAGCAGCGGACGACGATGATCCTGCTGTGCGAGGACGGCAGCCTGCGCATCTACATGGCCAGCGTGGAGAGCACCTCCTACTGGCTGCAGCCCTCCCTGCAGCCCAGCAGCGTCATCAGCGTCATGAAGCCCGTCCGCAAGCGCAAGGCAGCCGCCACCAGTAAGGCCCCGCCGCCGAGGCCTGCCTGGGAGGGGACCCGGGGTGGACGGCCACGGACGCCCGGGAACCGCGGGGCTGGGCCTCTTCCGTGGCCGAGGTTCTGCACTTCCAGCGCAGGGGCGCGAGTTCAGCCTCTGGCCGGCCAAGACCTCACATGCCTTGTGGCACGACAAAGAAAGAGATGGGGACTGTCCTGCTAGTGTGGCTTCTAGAGGCAGAGGCGGCGCTAGCTGGCCCCTAGAGGCAGAGTCAGGGTTCCTGCAGCCACCCCTTTCTGTGCAGGCAAACGTTTGTTGGTGCTCCTCTGCAGACAGTGGTTCCTAGGTGCCCAAGAAAGGGTGCTCTCTTGGGCCTGGTTTGAGATCGTTTTCTCTGGGTTTAGGGAAGGTGGCTTGCCTGATGCAGTGGGCAGGACGGAGCTGGCGGGGGAGCAGACCCCGCCCCCTGTTGGCTTATTCTCACCAAGTAGCGTAGAAGCCAGGTTTTCCCTGGTGGCTCAGCTGAAGAATCCACCTGCAATGCAGGAGACATGAGTTCGATCCCTGGATTGAGGAGATATCCTGGAGGGGAGGGCATGGCAACCCACTCTAGTACTCTTGCCAGAAAAATCCCATGGACAGAGCCTGGCGGGCTAGAGTCCACGGGGCCACAAAGAGTCAGACACGACTGAAGAGAGTGAGCACACACGCACGCCGTGTAGAAGCCATCGTAGGTGTCTGAGCTGGGAGGCCTACTCCTGAGTGGTGAAGCAGGACTCCTCCAGGAGTGAATGCTTGAATTTAGGTCTGAGCAAAAAGATCATTGCAGCATTCTTCCCACTCCCTGGAGTCTGTTCTAGAGCCTGTGTTTGAGAAAATTGTGCAGCTCTTCCTCTATAAAGAAATAGTTTCTGTTATTTATTTTAGATAAGCCAGCTCTGAGAGAGCCTGTTGTGAGTGAGTGTTCCAGATCCTGACCCCAGATGTCTTTGCCCTGCAGGGTCATGTTGTGGTTGGGGGTGGTGACTGTTGGGCAGCTGACCACGTGTAGGCATCATAGTGATGCCAGCCGTGTAATCCCGAGTTGGCCTAACGTTGGGACGCATGCATGTGAGCTCGGGCAGAGTTGGTGGGGCCACACTGACGACGATGCTCTCTGGCCCCCCGGCGCTGCCCTCCACAGCAACCCGCACCTCCAGCCAGGTGACCTTCCCCATTGACTTCTTTGAGCACAACCAGCAGCTGACCGACGTGGAGTTTGGTGGGAATGACCTCCTGCAGGTCTACAATGCACAGCAGATAAAGCACCGGCTGAACTCCACTGGCATGTATGTGGCCAACACCAAGGTGAGGACCGGCTGCACAGCCCTGGGTGCAGTCCTTAAGTATCAGGGCTCGCGAGCAGTATGGTTTGAGGAACACCTCTACTTTCAGGGTGCAAGACTCAGTTCCCTAACCCTTGACTCTAGTCTAATGGTCCCAGAATGAACAGATACTCTCAGCTCCATGCAGAAGGGCTCCTGCTCCCATGTTACCAGCAGGGTTACTATGCACAGAGTGGCAGGAGGTGGTTAATGCCGGGGAGAAAAGGAGCCCGATATGGAAGGGTCTCCTCCCTGCGGTGTTTCCCGTCCTTGGAAGCAAAGGAGTCATTGCCAAGGAACTAAAGGGTCAAGGTCTTCTGTAGGATCGCACATGTGTCGCTGTCTCTGGGAGGCCCGGAAGTTGGCCCTTCAGAGCTTGTGTGCATTTCGCCATGTGCGCCTCTCCCTGCTCCAGCCCGGCGGCTTCACCATTGAGATCAGCAACAACAACAGCACCATGGTGATGACAGGCATGCGCATCCAGATTGGGACCCAGGCGATTGAGCGGGCCCCGTCATACATTGAGATCTTCGGCAGAACCATGCAGCTTAACCTCAGTCGCTCACGCTGGTTCGACTTCCCCTTCACCAGAGAAGAAGCCCTGCAGGCTGATAAGAAGCTGAACCTCTTCAGTGAGTCCCCAGCTCCTGGCGCAGATTGTATCCATCTCATGATTAATTCTGACTGAGGGGCCACTTCTCTGCGGCTCTGCAGGATTCTGGGGTCCCCTTGCTCTACCGATAGCTCTGTGATCTCTGCCATCAGGAAATGTTGAGCTTTATTTGAGATATAAAGAAGGCAAGGTGACAGGAAAGGGATATACTTGAGAATGGGAGGGGTATAGACAGAGGCAGCTGCTTCAGGGCTCCCTTCTGTACGCTTGGGTGACCTTGCTGATGGGGCTGCCTGCCTGTCTAGGCAGAAAGGCAGCGAGATTAACACCTGCCGTCACGAAGTGGTCTGAAGGTGCAGTTGAGGGCCTCAGGGCACACGTCAATGAGAGGTGTTTAGCAGTGCCCTTAAAACCTCAGAGTAGACATCCCTGGGCCTTCCATGAGGTTGACAACTTTCCCTGCCATTTACTGGCCACCTGTTTGATACTCTTTCTTCCAGAAACAGTTGCTGTTAGTACAAATGAGGATGATCTGTACTTTGAACAAAAGGAGTGTTTAGAGGTCCCTGGGGGTGGAGTTGGGAGACATGGTGTTCTGATGGCACCAGAGGATCCCGGCACTGGTGTTTGGGGTCTCTTTTTCTGAGTAGGAGGCGTCACAGACTTTCAGTTCATGGAACTGTGTCTGCATGTACCCAGC
Source organism: Capra hircus (assembly GCF_001704415.2). NCBI lineage: Eukaryota > Metazoa > Chordata > Mammalia > Artiodactyla > Bovidae > Capra > Capra hircus. The sequence goes on along the minus strand of NC_030809.1, from coordinate 2,535,750 downwards.
GTCTGTGCCAGGTGAAAGTGCTGCTGAAGTCTCGGGAGATGCAGTTCCTCTCTGACTGTGACCTGGGTGTGGCTCACCACGTTGTCCACACCAGTCTGGTCTCTGCTCTGGAGGGGGTGGTGTCACCCTGCAGAGAGCGTGCTTCCTAAAGGCTTCTCGTGCTTGTTGCAGTTGGGGCTTCGGTGGATCCAGCAGGCGTCACCATGATCGATGCCGTGAAAATTTATGGCAAGACTAAGGAGCAGTTTGGCTGGCCTGATGAGCCTCCGGAAGAATTCCCTGCTGCCTCCGTCAGCAACATCTGTCCTTCAAACCTGACCCAGAGCAACGGCACTGGAGACAGCGACTCGGCGGCCCCCGCTGCCACAGGCGGAACCGTCCTGGAGAGGTACTGGCGCTGGCGGGGCAGCCCTTTGTTCTCACCGGCTCCGCTCTCCCGGCGGAACCTGAGTCTTGAGAGACCCAGCCCCTCCTAAGTGTCCCAGGCCTGGCCTGTGATTTTCAGGATTTCACACTGCCCCCACATGCAGGGTCTCCTGATGAGCAGACAGGGCTTGGCGGTGTGCTCAGAGCCGGCTGACTCCCAGGGCTCTGCCCGGGGGCTGCTGTCCCTTCCCTTCTCTTACTGCTCAGGTGCCCTGGGGAGCAGTCAGAGGCTGCTGACCAGACGACGCTTGAGCCAGAGTTAGAGATTAGGATCTGGTCCTGCTGAAATTGTAGGGAAAACTCTTCCCTTTCATTCCGATCTCATCATCTTTTCATCTTTCTCTGCAGCAGTTACTTCCTGTGGTAATAACACTGCTGCCAAGAGGCTGTCGCAGGCTTCTTGTAGCGGAGTTCAGAGCCCCCTGGGGCTCCCCCCAGTGGCCTTCTTAAGCACTGCGCTTGGCTTCTTTGTGCTGGTTTGCCGTGGTAGATGCGGCGACTCAGAGTGTAAGATGTTCAGCTCTTACACTGAAGGCATCGGAGTAGCCTGGCTTGGGATCCCTGCCTCCCACCAGCAGCCTCCCCGCCCTCCTTCCCTCTGTCTCCTCACGCCCGTCCCACTCTACTCTTACACTGTGTGCTTAGGATGTGCTTCCAGGTTTCTCTGAGCTTCACATTTTTTTCCTTTTTTTTTCTTTTGCTTCTCCCCCAAGTTCTGAAACTGAGTCCCTAACCAAGCTGGACCGGTTAGTATGTCCTCTTTCATTTCTTTGCACGAGCGAGTGTGTGTTAGAGAGCCGTGTAACTGATGGCGTGGCTTTGCGTTGATTCCGCTTCTGTGGACAAGTCCTGCTGCTTCTTTCTGTCCCCATCGTTGCATGGCTGCAGAGCTGTCCCATGTCCCCGTGGAGAATGCGGGGGGTTGGACGTGCGCGATTGGTGTTGGCCGCCCCTGCCTTCCCCCTCCGCCCTCTGCAGGGGTGAGGAGGGGTGGGGCGCTGAGTCAGTGGAGAAGGTCTGTCGTCGGAACAGCCAGGGAGCTTGTTCTGTCCTCCTAGGTTTCATGTCCCAGGTCCCTCTCTGCTGCTGCCCTCTGCCCCTTGACCTTTTTCTTACCAGCTGCCTTCTCCACACTGTCCCCTGTCTGTCCAGAGCTTCAGCCCTCATGATGTTGGTCTTTTTACTGAGCTGCCTTAAGCGCACATGAGGGAACCCTGGGGAGTGTTGCCCTTTGTACCCTTCGGTGGTTGGGCTTCTTATCCTTCCCTTAGGGAAAATTGCCCAGTTTTCTAAAGGGGCTTCATTGTACCCTTTGAATGGTGGTAATTGGCGTGAACCTAAAAATCCAGTTGGTTCTCTTCCCCATACTGGGCGACTTCTAGGAAGTGCTTCTGTGCATTTTCTTGGAGGTGTAAGTCGAGCGTGGCCACAGCTCTCCCAGTGTGAGAAGATGGCTTGACCCTTTCCCTTTGTGTCTCCCCTTTGCCCACTGGTCTCGGGCACCTGAGCTTTGGGTCCTGTCGCATCGAGACTGTTAAGCCTGTCTCCGTGATCCCTGCCGCAGGCAGCAGAAGGAAGCGCCCTTATCCTCTTTGAGGAAGGAGAGCCCTGTCTTTGAGTCGCGGATTATGAGCGTGGCCTCAGGTTGATCTACAAGCAGGAGCCAGTTTCCTTCCGGCCTGTGACACCGGGAACGACTCGTGTGGGGCCTGTGGCCGGTCTTACCGTGCTTTGATTTCGTATTTGGCGTTCACTTAGCTGTCCCTAAGGGCCTCGGGACTGTAGTCTGCGCAGGCTAAAGCACCAGGCGGAGGGAAGGGGGGCTCTTGTGCTCAAGCCAGCTTTTCTGTCTCCCCAGGCTGGTTGTGAGTTCTTTAGAAGCCCTGGAAAGCTGCTTTGCTGTTGGCCCAATCATCGAGAAGGCAAGTTACTCTTTTAAAGCACATGGGAGCTTTCTGAAGAGGCAGGAGGTCAGTGGAGTGGTCAGAGGCCCCAAAGCCTTTCAGCTCAAGTACATTTATAGCATGATCTTAATTTGCAAAGGTGGTCCAGAGGAGTCTTCAGCTTAAGGCTTTATGTCCTATTTCCAGGGGACCCGTAGTGAAAGTGTTCTGTAAACAGGATGAGTGCTGATTAAAGAGCACTGTTGCAGGAGTCCTGACCTTGGTCTCGATCTCTGTACCGATGTTGCGGGAGGGTTGTGATCTCTGAAGTTGTTTGTTTTGTTCCTTGTGGCCCATGGAGCCCTGGCTAGTCCTGGTAGCGGGGGAGGGGGAGGGGGAGGGCAGAGTGTGGTCAGCCCATCCTGCATGGATGGTGTGGGGCCAGTGGCGACCCTGCTGTCTTCTGCGTCAGGAGAGAAACAAGAACGCAGCTCAGGAGTTGGCCACGCTGCTGCTGTCCCTGCCAGCCCCTGCCAGCGTCCAGCAGCAGTCCAAGAGCCTCCTGGCCAGCCTGCACACCAGCCGCTCAGCCTACCACAGCCACAAGGTAATCAGGGGCGTCTTCTGTCAAAGTGGACGTGATGTCACTGACAGGAGAGCAAGTAAGTTGGCTTTTGGACGCCAAGCAAGGGTGTCACGGAGTCAGGTGGGGAGAGGAGAGCGTTGAGTTTAGACCCACATAGCCTCTAGTTTCGCCTGAGAAATGAATATCGTGCAGAATGAGGACAGGCCTCTAACAGGCCCCTGGTTTGCGCTCTTTTTTTTCCCCCTCCTGTTACTTTAATAGAATCGACAAGATTTGAGAAAGGGAGGGGAGGGACATTTGAGTTGGGGGGCTTCTCGCTGGAGGGCGGGGCAGGGACGTCACTCAGGAGGTCAGGACTGCCGGTGTCTTCACTCCTGCACAGACCTCAGGGAGGTGGGCTTACTTGCTTGTGAAGAATTTGGTGAGTAGGTGAAAGAGACTTGGGGAAGTCTGGGGAAAGGGACTCTCACCTATTAAAGTAAGTAGCGATGGAAGGCAGTAAGTTTGGCCAGTTTCTATAAATAGAAAAGAGTGTTAGCATTTCAGATCCACGAGGAGGGAGCCACCGGCCCTAATGCCTTGGTTAGCTTTTCCGCCTCCAGTGCAGAGAATTGAGAAATGAGAGTTTAACTCGCTGAACCTCTCAAGGGAAGGCAGTTTTGGAAACACAGCTTTGGTATGAACCTACAGAGAAATGACTGTAGGAAAGAAATCTGGGATGTAGCCATTCTGGAGAATCAGCTGGTTCTGGTTTTCCAATCAGACTTTGATACTGATTTCATGGTTTTTGAATATTTTTAAGTGGCTTTAACATTGTATGTGTTTAAGAAGTACAACTGTGTTGGGCTGCCCTGAAGGTTTCTTTCAGGTAGTCGGTGGTAATTAACCTGTTCCTTTGAGAGGAAGTCGCCAGCCTGACAGTCTGCCAGTTTCTCTCTCCTCTGGGCTTTAGTACCCAGGCCTTCTTTGCCTTTGGCTCATCCTCTGTGATTCTTTTGTTGTAGGATCAGGCCTTGCTGAGCAAAGCTGTGCAGTGTCTCAACACATCAAGCAAAGAAGGCAAGGATCTGGACCCTGAGGTCTTCCAGAGGCTGGTGGTCACAGCACGCTCCATCGCCATCATGCGCCCCAGCAACCTTGTGCACTTTACGGAGTCAAAGCTGCCCCAGATGGAAACAGGTGAACTTGGCCTGTGTGGCCGCGGTCCTGAAATCTGCCTACGCATCTTCTTTACTCTCTCATCTCTCGTAGTTCTCTCTGGCCTCTGATGGACTTCGTGCTCTGAGATAGGGACCTCACCGTCTTGCCTTTATAGCTGTAGGGCCTCTGGCATTGGAGCTGTGCTGTTTTAATGAATAGGTGCTCTTTCCCGTGCTTGCCCCTGGATCGCTCCTGAGTTACTCAGTGTTCTGGGTGTCAGATGCAGTCAGTCTCTGAAGTCACTGCCTCTGTGAAACCTTCAGGGGAGAGTGAAGCTTGTGCCCTGGTTGCTTTAGAGCAATAGACTCAGTCATATCTTTTGCTTTCGTGCTGTTCGTTTGCCAGTATTTTGTTCACATGAGTAGTAGCCTTTCTCAGCGCTTGATGCTGTTTCCTCCTCTCCTCATGCTGGCTGGGTACCGCGCCTGCTTGGCTTTCATCAAATAGAGCTTATCGATGCCTACAGTTCTGTTACTCACATGCTCCCATAGGTTGTCGTCATCCTGTTTTTCCTCTAATACCATAAACCGGGAATCTTTTTAGAAAATCTTAGATGTTCCCCTAGGTTTTAGAAGTCGAACAGTTGGACCCGAGATCTCTGACTCTGCTGTAAGATCCTGAATGCTCCCCCTGCTACTTAATTCTAACATACACTGTTTTCTGTGATATTCCTTTCCCAGACTGTTTTTTTCCTAGATGTGCCTGCTGGAATCTAGGGATAGTTGGCATATTGATTGGGGCCCCACTTGAAACTCCCTCCCCAGGCAAGCTTCCTTGACCTGAGTTAACCTTAAAACAAATTAAATTCCATCTTCAATTTACTGTCGTTAATCACTTTTTTTTTCCTCCTGCTTAGAAGGAGCAGATGAAGGGCGAGAACCTCAGAAGCAGTTGGAGGGAGACTCCTGTAGTTTCATCACGCAGCTGGTGAACCACTTCTGGAAACTCCACGCCTCCAAACCCAAGAATGCCTTCTTGGCACCTGCCTGCCTGCCAGGTATCATGTTAAAAGGGACATTTGATAGTGAAACCTGATGTAAGTTCTTTCTTTGAACAGATTGTACTCTTCACCTTGAGCCTTCATCATACATCTCTTCCAGAGTGAATATTTAGGAAATACAAGTCTGTGAGATCAATGTTCCTGATGGAGGAATTTAGCAGTGTAGCAGAGGAATGGGACCTTCTTGATCTCTCCATGTCGGGTTGCATACTTCACATAAAGACGTGTGTGTGTGTATGTGCGTGTGTGTGTGCGCGCGCGTGCGTGTATGCCTCCTTAGTGGTGTTTATGATTGTTTTAAAAAAATCTTGAAAAGCTTTATTCAAAGCCAGTTAAAAATCATCTTGAGAGTCTTTGGATTTCTGAGCTCTTGCTTCCTTTAGTGTCTAACTCTGCACTCTCCAGGGGTTAGGTGGGAGAGTCAGCTCTGAATGGCAGTCTGGAAAACTAGAAGGCCCCTGCTATTCACTTGTGTCTGGGTGTTGCTTGGGCAGGAAACCCCAAGCGCGTGTTCAGGACGTCTTTATCACCTGAGGTCTAGGGATCATTGGGAACATTGGGACTCTGCTCACCTCTTCACACTTGTCTGCTCTGTATTTTGATATCTGTAGAGAGTAGGTCTGTTTATTTCTGGGATGCGGGGTATCTGGAAAAGCTTTTGGGGCAATTGGAGCGATTTAGGAGACGATTAATGGAACAAGTCATAAATCACACTGATGGCCTGCACTCTGTGTGTATGCTTCCTTTAGGCCTGACTCACATTGAAGCTACCGTCAACGCGCTGGTGGATATCATCCACGGCTACTGTACCTGTGAGCTGGACTGCATCAGCACGGCATCCAGGATCTACATGCAGATGCTCTTGTGTCCCGTACGTATCCTCACCACCCCAGGAATCGTAACTCACCAGCCTAACGTCTGGAAAAAAATTTTACAAGTTTGCTATCTAATGAAGTAAAATAGAGTTCAGGGAAGGCAATGGGAACTCATTCCATGGAAAGAAAGGTTGGAAGAGGGAATGGACTTGGTCTTTCTCATCCAGTTGCTGATGGTTGTTTCACAGTCAGTGCTCAGTAAGTATTAATGAAATGAGTACCTGGATGAACACCATCAGGGTCTGCTTTCTGTGACTCTAGGGCAGAAGCTAGTGTTGAAAGGACTGGTTTTAGCACAGACTTAAGATGAGCCTGGTCCTCTGAGGAAAAGGCAAAATCTGTGTGTAGAGAGCCGAAGGGGCTTCAGGGACAAGTGGCTGCCAGTCTGTTCCCAGGGGCTAAGGTCTGGATGCGGTGTGCAGGTCTTCCCGATGCCAGGTCGGGGAGTGGGCTTGGCCGCTGACCTGATGCAGCAGGTTGCAGGAGAGAGGAGGCAGATTCTCCACATGTGCGTAAGCTGTGGTCCAAGAATGCAAAGTGTTTTATAGACAGCATCATAGATAACATTAAAACCTAAGAATGATGGTTTTTTCCAACTTCAGGATCCTGCTGTGAGCTTCTCTTGTAAACAAGCTCTAATTCGCGTCCTCAGGCCAAGGAACAAACGGAGACACGTGACATTGCCCTCCTCTCCTCGAAGCAACACTCCAATGGGTAATGTGAGGTCTGAGTTTGGGCTCATGTGAGCGTGGTGGGTGGGGGAGAAGGCAAACACAGCTTTAGGACACGCTGCTTGTGTGACCGAGGTCCTGGAGACTTCTGTTTCCGTGTCCACGGGTGCACTCTGCCTTATGCCGTGAAGGATTAAAGATGGCGTGTAAAAAGCTTACAGCAAGTAGAATAAGAGGAAGCGAAGTTGAAGCCAAGGGAAGATAAAGGTATAATAGGAAAATCAGGCCAAGGACGTAAAGTCTACATCACAGAGTCCTGTGTGGTAGTTAGATGAAGCGCTTGCATTTGGCAGAAAGCTTCTAGAAAGCCAAGAAAAAATGAGAACAGTTCAAAAATCATAGTGACTGAAAAAACCCTCCATTTTTCAGGAGCTGAAATGAGCGCTCTTCCTGGTATGAGCGCTCTTACGTTAAAGGTCCATTTTGCTGCCTAATGGGTGGTATGCTCAATGGTCTTACCTCCAGTAAGATTGGAGGCAGATTACACAAGGAAGTTCCTTCTTGGTACACTTGGGTACAAGTCAAGGACATACATTTAATATTTTAGTAAAAGCAGTTCTAAAAATTGTCCGAATTGTAGCCTTGGTATCTTGTGTAACTCTGGTTACTTGGTTTGGCTCAGGAGTAAAACTCCAGTGAGAGTCACGTAGGTAGTTTAAGGTTTTCTATTAGCCACTTGATAAAGAGTAAAAAGAAATGTGTGACATGAACTTAATAATAATCCAGTATTAAAAAGTATTATTTTAACATGTAGTTAATCTAAAGAATCAGTAGTAGTAGAACATTCTCCGTCCCTGAAACAAGTGTTTGGAAGAGTTTGAAGCATTCCACGGGGCCCGCACTGTAGCTCGTGGCTGTGGCTGCTCGTGGTGCAGCGCAGGTCTGGAGGCGCTCGTGCAGGTTCGCGACCCTCAGGCAACCCTCCTGAATGCCACTTGCCTCATCTAAGTCTTTGGTGCGTCAGGCAGCAATTTGTGCATCTTTTCTCTGAGGAGGATCTCGCGTCCAGCAGCAGTTTGTTTCCAGTTAAGGCCACATCCACATGTGTGTTCAGCCCATCAAGCAGAAGGCGAGGTCTCCACCCTCTTCTGACAGTTTGGAGTCCAACCTAGGCGTCCCTGTTTTCAGGCCGCCTCTCCCATCCGCCCCGAAGCTGGTCGGGCTAGTGCTATCCTCATTCCATCCAGTGGTTTCGCAGTTCAGTTGGCTCTTCTCATAATAATTATGTAGTGTGAAAACCTCACGGACGCAATTGTTTCTGGGGAGGAAAAAAGTAAAATAACACTCCCAAGCTGCCATGACCGATAGCAGATAAGCAATATGAATTGTAGTATTTTCCCTGTCTTGCCCAAGGACTCCTGAGGGTTGATGGCAGCTCTTGGGGTCTGCTGGTCTTAGATTTTTCTGCTTTATGGAATCCAAGGTTTTTTGATTTTGTTTTCCTTCATCTGCTGGAAAAGACTTACCCTAAGTGGGGCCAGCTGTCACTGCCAGCCCCCGCTTCCCAGATCCTGCCAGGTCCAGGAAGCTAGAGGACAAGGCCAGACCTGGCCCCCTGGAATTCACCCTTGAGGCACAGGGTGCTGGCTGGCAGCTTGTCTTGGCTTTTGTTTGCTCTGTAGCTTGTCTTCCCACGTCCCGGGGGAGGATCCAGCAAGCGCCGTCAGGTGACGGGGGTTTCTCTGACTCAGGAGACAAGGATGATGACGACGATGATGACGCAGATGAGAAAATGCAGTCATCGGGGATCCCGAATGGTGGTCACATCCGTCAGGAGAGCCAGGAGCAGAGTGAGGTGGACCACGGAGATTTCGAGATGGTGGTGAGTCTGGCAGCAGGCAAGGAGGAGGAGCCTCGGCACACTCCTCCAGCTCTCGCTCGGGGGCTTCCACAAGCTCCTGTGGCCACGGGACACTGACGGAGCTCTTTCTCTGCAGTCTGAGTCCATGGTCCTGGAGACAGCGGAAAATGTCAACAATGGCAACCCCTCTCCCCTGGAGGCCCTGCTGGCAGGTGCAGAGGGCTTCCCCCCCATGCTGGACATCCCGCCTGACGCAGACGACGAGACCATGGTTGAACTAGCCATTGCCCTGAGCCTGCAGCAGGACCAGCAAGGTAGAAGTTAGTGTCAGGAGCATAGCGGCCCCTTGGCCTTGCACAGGAAGGAGGGTGTGGCCGTTACTGATAACCAGCTGACTTAGCTTATTCCCCGACATGGGGAGAGGGCGATCTGGGCGAGAGCTGTGCAGAGACACAGGTGGAGAGTGAGAGGGACTGAGCCGGGCTTCCCAGTGTTGGGGCCGATCTCATGGTGCTGGTGGTTTGGTCTTCAGGCTTGCTTCCTCCTGAGCTGGATGGATTCCTCCAGCCTGTGTCCTGCCTGAGCCGAAGGAGGCTCCCACCATCTCTATAACTGGATTTGGTGGGTGGACAGCAGTGGCTGTTAAGTAGCTTCCTCTAGGCCAGAGTGGGTCACACGCTGGTGAGTGTAGGCTCTGAGGGCGGCAGGCGGCCGAGGCGGCGCTGTGGATGGGGTCTGACGGGGATGCTGTGTTCACTCTCCACTCGTTTCCCAGGCAGCAGCAGCAGTGCCCTGGGCCTGCAGAGCCTGGGGCTGTCCGGCCAGGCACCCAGCTCTTCCTCTCTGGACGCAGGAACCCTCTCTGACACCACAGCATCAGGTAACTGTCCGCAGCAAGGAGCGCGGCTCAGGGCCCCAGGACCCTCGGGCCTCGTCTCCAGTGCTGTGAGAGTGTCACGGGCAGCTGCTTTGACAGGCCATTCTGGACTTCCTGCTTCTGCCTTGGCTTTAGAAACGCGGGCGCGGAAGGCCCAGCACTGCAGCTCGGCAGAGACGTTATGGCTCTGCTTCCCTCCACTTTGCATGCTGCCTGGCTTCAGCTGATTCCCCCAGAAAGGCCAAGAGAGCAGCTTGCAGGTTAACCAGCTTTAGGGCTGAAATCACAGCTTTCAGGCTTCTTCACCAGAGTCCTAACATCTTAGACAAGATTGAAAGGGAGACAAGAAACAGAGCGCATACCTTTTAACTTCTTTCTCTTGATCTGCTACAAGAAGCGGAGTGACCGCTTCAGGTCAGCGTGGGTCACCACCAGGGATCTGAGCTTGGGGGGTGGGGTTTCTATGCACAATTCAAACGCACAGGAAATCTTCAGACTTCATTTTGTGTTTGCTTTCAATGTCTTTCCTAATTTGATTAAAAAAAACCCCAACATCCTGAGTGGAGAGTTGGACCGGATAGAGGAGGATGGAGCATCTGAACAGTCTCCTGGAAAGTCAGCCCCTGAGTGATCGAAGGGTTGATTGAGAATCTTCAGACTGGCGTGTCCCTGTGTGCGCTTGTTTGCTTTCCTTTCTGGCTTCGGCGTCTTCCCTCCGTAGTCGAGAAAGGGAGAGACTGGCTGTCCCCTCGCTTGCTGCCATGGCCTGTCGCTCCCCCTAGGCTTCCCGAGCTGCTGCCGGCTCAGGCTTGGCGGCCGCTGCTGTGGGGCGCGGTTGTGTTCGTGCTGTGCTCTGTGGCTGTCTTGGCTTCCCTCCCCTGTGTATCTCATCCAGCATTTTCCTCCTGTCTCAGCTCCGCCCTGATCCTGGATGCTGTGGCTGTCTCTGGGGAATTTCCTTGCTTCATTATTAGCATCTGATGAGGAAGTTTGAAATTTCCCAGTGAGCTCCCCTCTGGACCATCTGATTAAAAAAAAAACAACCACCAGGGTTGATTCAAGAGCTCATGATAAGTGATTTCCTAGCATTAGTGTAAATTGATTACGAAACAAATCTCCTGAAAATTCAGAATCTATGCTTTTGAATGGTGCTGGCTAGTCTCTGGTCTCAGCAGGTGTCAGTCACACCTAGACTGTGGTGACCGTGAAGCATTTCAGCTAGAAAACTGCCCGTGTCACGGATTCTTGAGTCTCTGCACTGTTTCACTTGCACTGTGATGTAACAGCGAAGGAAATGCCCAGTGAACTGGGTTTCCACTTCTGTCTAAGTACTGTGTGCGATGCACCATGTAGAGTGTCTGTTCCTGTCAGTGATTAACCAGCAAAGCAGGTCTTTCCCTTTGCCTTGGACGACAGGATGTCTGAACTGCACTGTGCCCACCACACTGTGTGGTCTGCTGCCCTCGCCCTGAGAAGGGGTCTTCCCTGTAACAGCTCTCGTTACTCTCTCAGCTCCAGCCTCGGACGACGAGGGCAGCACGGCCGCGACGGACGGCTCCACCCTGCGGACCTCCCCTGCCGACCACGGGGGCAGTGTGGGCTCGGAGAGCGGGGGCAGTGCCGTGGACTCAGTGGCTGGCGAGCACAGTGGTAATGTGGCTGGAGGTCCTGACCTCCTTGGGCAGAGGGTGGGGACAAAGTAGTGATTCCTGCCTGGGTCCTGGGGTTGGTTTCAGCAGAGGGAAGTTTAATAATGTCAGTGGAAGAAAGAAACGATGTACGTAATTCCAAATCATGGTCCATTTGAGACAGCTGTGGTATGACTCTGAACTTGGTCACGCTGTGGTCTTCGCTTCTCTCGTGGTGGGGAGAGATTTGGGGCAGTGCTGCCGCTCACAGTCTGGTGTAGCGATAGAGCAGGGCCATCTGTGCTGGCTGGTGGGGGCGGGGCTCTGAGATGAGGAAGCGTGACGGCCATTTTGGTTTGGTCTTAAAAAATCAGTCTTTGTTTAAAAATTGGATATGAACTTGTTTTTGTGAAAGAGATAGAGAGTAGCTGATAATTTTCTAGAGTCCCAAATCAGTATATGCTTCCTCTGAAATATGAGATGGAAATATATCAGCAGCTGAGATTAAGGTTAGTCTTGTGGGTGGATCTTAGTCTTGTGGGTGGATCTTACAGTCTTTGGGGACCCAGAAAGTCATTTTAGTCATCAAATGTCACGGGGCCGAAATCGTGAATTCAATCCTTATTGAGCTTCACATAAAAGAAAACATTTTTCTAAGCTACCAGTCAGATAGCTTTGGAATGCACTGGATTTCACCAGGCTCTGCAAGTTGATTAGCTGTTTTTAAACCATTTCCCTCTAGTGTCTGGCCGGAGCAGTGCCTATGGTGATGCCACGGCAGAGGGGCATCCAGCTGGACCAGGAAGCGTCAGTTCAAGCACTGGCGCCATCAGCACCACCACCGGGCACCAGGAAGGAGACGGCTCCGAGGGCGAAGGGGAAGGGGAAGGGGAAGCAGACGTCCACGCTAGCAACAGGTCAGGGCCGGGCCGCCGGCATGCAGGGGGCTTTCCTGGGGGGCGTGTTCGCGGGTTAGGATGGTGCCTCAGTTGCCGGAGGTGGAGAGCTGACAGCAGTGTCTTTCTTTTGAAATGTAAAGGTTATGGACTCAGAAACAGTTTAAAAATGGTAAGAAGCATTCTAGATCTGTCTCCTGGTCCTGACAGCAATTGTATCAAGTCAGTTGCAAAGAAAGTATAACATGGTTTTTCTCATAAGGCGTGCCTGTATCCCTTACAGTGATTGTCATAAAACCATGTGTCCTCCTTACTCAAATCTTTCTTCTTTCATCATTAACCACAGACTCATCTTGTAGCATTCTCCTTACAAATGGCACTGTTCTAGGCTCAGCAGTGACAGGTGTGAAGTAATACTAGCAGTAATTCCTTGTTCGAGAATTAAGACAGCAAATGTCAATTTACGTCTAGAAATACCCCTGGTGAAGCATTTGGCAGTTTGAAAGTAATCCATGGTATTCCTAATCCAGCCGCTTTAGAAAATTTTGGTGGTATTTGGTACTGGATTGGTGGAGTGAATGTATTCACCAAGAGGAGATTAGAGAAATAGAAGAGAAGGAAGAAAAAAGCCCCAAGAATACACCCAGGTGGCACTAGTGGTAAAGAATCCGCCTGCTGGTGCAGGAGACGCAGGAGACGCGGTGTGGCCTCTGGGTGAGGAAGATCCCCCGGAGGAGGACGTGACGACCGGCTCCGCTCGTCTTGTCCGGAGAACTGCAGGGACAGACAGGGGAGCCCGGCTGGCTGCAGTCCATGGATTTGCAAAGAGTTGGATACTACTGAGCACACACACACTTGTGATGGAATGTTTGTTAACTTTCCTTGCAGCCCATAGTTACCACATTAGTGCAGGAATCAGTATTTTGAACTGAATGATTTCCATCAGGAAAAGAGGTAACTGAAGCAGCCAGGTGTTGAAGACGTTTTGAGAGGGCGTCAAAGAGCATCTCCTCTCCTCTCCTCCCGTATCCTGCGCTTCCATTTAACTCTAGCAGCACCCCTGTGGGGACGATGACCTCTGGTGGTTAACTGGGGTTAACCCCGTCCCAGCCCTCGAGGCTGCTGTAGAGCCCCAGTGTGAGCTCCCTGAGGCACACAGCAGATTCCCGCCGGCTGGCCGTTTGCCATATGGTGGTGGCGTGTCTCCATGTTACTCTCCATCCGCCCCACCCTCTCCCCACCCCCACATCCACAAGTCTCTCCTCAGTCTGCGTCTCCATTGCTGCCCCGCACGTGGGTTCATCGGTACTGTCTTTCTGGATTCCATATATATGTGTTAAAAGATGATGTTTGTCTTTTTGACTTACTTCACTCTGTATGAGGCTCTAGGTTCATCCACCTCATTAAAGCTGACTCAGTTGTGTTCATTTTTATGGCTGAGTAATAGTCCACTGTGCATCCGTACCGCAGCTGCTTCATCTGTCCATCTGCCAGTGGGCGTCTAGGTTGCGTCCGAGTCCTAGCTGCTGTAAACCGTGCTGTGCACACTGGGATGCGTGTGTCTTTCCAGCTAGGGCTCTCGCAGGGTGTGTGCCTCATAGAGGGGCCACTGTGTTGCATGGTGGTAGGACTCCTGCCCTTCTAAGGAGTCTCTATACTGTCTTCCACAGTGGCTGTGTCAGTTTACATTCCGACCTGCAGTTTGGGAGAGCTCCCTTTTCTCCACATCCTCTCCAGCATTTACTGTTAGTAGATTTTTTTGATGAGGGCCATTCTGACTGGTGTGAGGTGATACCTCATTGTGGTTTTGATTTGCATTTCTCTGATAATGAGTGATGTTGAGCATCTTTCCATGTGTTTATTAGCCATGTGTATTCTTTGAAGAAGTGTCTGTTTAGGTCTTTTGCCCACTTTTTGATTGGATTGTTTGTTTTTCTGGGATTTGTTTTTTAACTGCTTCACCTAAAAGGCATTTTCTATTTAATCTTGGTTTTCCTCTTAATGTGATTTCTAGGTTAATTACGTGTGTTCAGGTAGTGTAGTCTTTGTGATTTTTGGTTCTTTGAAGTTTGTTTCTTTGAAATATTTTAAATCTAGTCTACTGTTGCTTTTTATCGTCGCTTAACTTTTGAACTGGGAAGTTTGCTTCTAGCTACTGTTAGTCGCTGATTGATTTGTGTTTGTTTTGCGCTTGGTTCTGTGTCTCTCTGCGGTCTTTGTAGCCCTTTTCTGGTTAGTTTGCTCTCCAGCCCCACCTCCCCACCTCTGCAAGTCTGGAGGTTGTTCGCTCAGTCTTGTAATAGTTGTGCTAATCATTTCAATATGCATATTTAACCCGAAACTACAGTTAACTAGAGCTGTATCTTCTTGTAGAAATATATAAGACATCTGCATTGAAGACTATGAAAACTAGTTGAGAGAAAATAAATGAGCGGATATACTATATTTATGGATAGAAAGATTCATTGTATAAAGATAACAATTGTCTCTAAATTGATACAAGTTCAGTATAATCCCAGTCAAAAATCTCAGCTGGCTTTATTGTATGTGTAAGAATCGACAAGCTGATTCTAAAATTTATTTGAAAAAGTAAAAGACTAAGGTCAACCAAGGCAGTATCAGAAAACCCACAGGATTGTGAGGACTGCACAACCATTCAGTTCAGTCGCTCAGTCGTGTCCGACTCTTTGAGACCCCATGAATCGCAGCACGCCAGGCCTCCCTGTCCATCACCAACTCCCGGAGTTCACTCAGACTCATGTCCATCGGGTCCGTGATGCCATCCAGCCATCTCATCCTCTGTCGTCCCCTTCTCCTCCTGCCCCCAATCCCTCCCAGCATCAGAGTCTTTTCCAATGAGTCAACTCTTTGCATGAGGTGGCCAAAGTACTGGAGTTTCAGCTTCAGCATCATTCCTTTCAAAGAAATCCCAGGGTTGATCTCCTTCAGAATGGACTGGTTGGATCTCCTTGCAGTCCAAGGGACTCTCAAGAGTCTTCTCCAACACCACAGGTCAAAAGCATCAATTCTTCAGCGCTCAGCTTTCTTCACAGTCCAACTCTCATATCCATACATGACCACTGGAAAAACCATAGCCTTGACTAGACGGACCTTTGTTGGCAAAGTAATGTCTCTGCTTTTCAACATGCTATCTAGGTTGGTCATAACTTTCCTTCCAAGGAGTAAGTGTCTTTTAATTTCATGGCTGCAGTCACCATTTGCAGTGATATTGGAGCCCCCCAAAAATAAAGTCTGACACTGTTTCCACTGTTTCCCCATCTATTTCCCATGGAGTGATGGGCCCAGATGCCATGATCTTCGTTTTCTGAATGTTGAGCTTTAAGCCAACTTTTTCACCCTCCTCTTTGACTTTCATCAAGAGGCTTTTTAGTTCCTCTTCACTTTCTGCCATAAGGGTGGTGTCATCTGCATATCTGAGGTTAGTGATATTTCTCCTGGCAATCTTGATTTCAGCTTGTGGCTTCTTCCAGCCCAGCGTTTCTCATGAAGTACTCTGCATATAAGTTAAATAAGCAGGGTGACAATATATAGCCTTGACATACTCCTTTTCCTATTTGGAACCAGTCTGTTGTTCCATGTCCAGTTCTAACTGTTGCTTCCTGACCTGCATATAGGTTTCTGAAGAGGCAGGTCAGGTGGTCTGGTATTCCCATCTCTCTCAGAATCTTCCACAGTTTCTTGTGATCCACACAGTCAAAGGCTTTGGCATAGTCAATAAAGCAGAAATAGATGTTTTTCTGGAACTCTCTTGCTTTTTCGATGATCCAGTGGATGTTGGCAATTTTATCTCTGGTTCCTCTGCCTTTTCTAAAACCAGCTTGAACATCTGGAATTTCACGGTTCACGTATTGCTGAAGCCTGGCTTGGAGCATTTTGAGCATTACTTTACTAGCGTGTGAGATGAGTGCAATTGTGCGGTACTTTGAGTATTTTTTGGCATTGTCTTTCTTTGGAATTGAAATGAAAACTGACCTTTTCCAGTCCTGTGGCCACTGCTGAGTTTTCCAAACTTGCTGACATATTGAGTGCAGCACTGTCACAGCATCATCTTTCAGGATTTGAAATAGCCTATTGTAAAGCGGCGTTCAGTAAGAGTGGGATTTTGGTTCAAGGATAGACAAAATAGATTAGTGAAACAGACTAGAGTTCAGAAACGGACTTAACACATACACAGTTACCTGACTCAGGACGCAGGTGGCTCTTCTGTGCCGTGGAGGAGAGGGTGGTCTTTCAGTCAGTGGCAATGGCCTGGCTGGACATTAATCTGGAATAAAATGAGTCTTTTTTTCGTTTTATGACCTGATCATAAGCAAAAATCAGTTGCACTATGGATTTAACTGCAAAAGATAACGCTTCCCTGGTTTTATTTTTTCACTTATTGTTTGTTTTTATTGTGGTATAGCTGCTTTACAATGCTGTGTTAGTTTCTGCTGTGCAATGAAATGAGTCTGTTACACCCATACATCTCCTCCCTCTCGAACCCTCTCCCCAAATCTCATCCATCTAGGTCACCACAGAAAACTTATTGGTTTCAGAAGAAAATGTCTTCATAACTGATGGTTGGCAAAGATTTCATAAATAGGACACAAAAAGTAGTAACTAAAAGGAAAAAATGAACGGGACTGTATTTCAGCAGCTAATGCTTTTTTCCCTACTTTTATGTCAGTGTCAAGATTTGAGGCAGCTGATTTTTCTCACAGGCTCCTGGGAGAAGTGGTCTATTTCTGTTACTTTCAGACTCATGTTTCTTCTTCTGTGGATTTTTCCTGAGGTTCTCATGGAGGGCCGTCCCCATGTGGGGCAGACTCTGGCTGTCCTCTCCCTAGTCCAGATGCCTTGTAAGGTCCTAGCAGCCTGGTGCCCAAACTGCTTTCAGAGCATCATGGCCTCAACTTTTCAGATGTCCTAAAATCAGTGTCAGGGCTCTGCTTACCCTTCTGGATTTTTATCTTCACTCACCCCCGACCTAATAATTTCTTCATTGCTGGTAACGTCTTTATTGCTTTTATTTTAATTTTGTATTCAGTGATCTTTCTAAATTCACTTAAATTCTAATTATAGATTTTGATAATTAGAGTAATCCTAATTATGAGTTTGGTTATTAGATTAATTCTTATCATAAATTCTGCATGAATAATCCTGTCTTCTGTAAATAATGACATTTAACTTTTTTCTCTCCAGTCTTTATACCTTTAATTGCCTTTTCTTGCTTTATTGTTTTGGGTTGGACAGAAGTGGTAATGTGGAAAACCTTATCTCATTCCCAGACACAGGAGAAAAGGTTTACCATTTTACTGTTAAGTATGATGTTAACTGGAGGGTTTTCTACGACATTCTCTATCAAATTTTGTTTCTAGTTTGCTGGGAGATATTTTACCTTGGAGATAGTGAAGGACAGGGAAGCCTGGCGTGTTGCAGTCCTTGGGGTCACAGAGAGTCAGATACAGCTTAGTTGACTGAAGAGCAACAGGTTTATCTCGAATTGGTTTTTGGAGCCTTCCAGTTGCTTTTTTCCACTTAGTTGATTATATGTCTTTTCTCCTTTATTCTTTTTAAGGTTGTAAATTACAGTAACTGATATTTTCCATTATTAAACCAACTTTCTGGGGACACCTACTCATGGTGTCTTATCCTTTGTATCACTGGATTTGAGTTGCCAGTGTTTTATTTAGGCCTGTACTTTTTCTTCTTTGGAACATTTTTGTCAGGTGTTGATATTCATGTTATTCTGGCCTCGTAAAGTGAGTGAGGATGTGTTTCCTCTTCTCTGTTCTCTACAAAAGGTTGTATAAGATTGGTTTTATTTCCTCTGTAGAAAAATTGACCTGTGGGATCATCTGGATCTAGACTTCCTTTAAGAGAAGACTTACCTGCAGACTCATTCTTTAAATGACACGGAAGTGTTTTTCTTCCTTCACGTGTCAGTCTTTGTATGTTGTACATTTCAAGGAATTTGTTCGTTTTATTGTCATGAAGTTGTTCATAATATATTTTATCATCCTTTTAATGCCTTTAGGAATTGTGATGATACCCCTTTTTTCCATTTTAGCATTGGTAACATTTTTTTCCCCCAAAAGTCAGTCTTGCTAGAAATTATCAACTTTATAAAGAACCAATTTTTCTTAGGTTTTTGGCTTAGATTGTCCTCTTTTGTATACTTGCTTTCTGTTTCATTTATACTCTTTATTGTTTCCTTTTTCTCTTACTAGCTTTTTCATTTTATTATCTTATTTTTGGTGGTGGGTTAATTTTCCTTTTTTTTTTTTTTTTAGATTTTTAAGATGGTTAAATCATCCATTTTTAACCTTTATTTTTCTATATTTATTGGAAGTTATATACTTCTTTCTAAAATTCCCTTTAAATATTATTTTGACAGGAGCCCACATATTTTGATATGTTGTATTTTCATTGGTATTCAGTTCAAGATGGTTTCGAAATTCTTTTGTGATTAAAGTTTTGATCCATGGGGTATTTAGAAATATGTTGCCGAATTTCCAAACATCTGAGGATTTTCTAATTATTTTTTGGTTATTGATGTATAGTTTAATTTACTGTGGCTGGGGAATGTACTGTGTAATTGTGATCATTTGAAATTTCTTGAGACTCATCACTTCTAAAATGATGTTACATATTTTTACTGTTTTCAGTTACTTCTAGCTAGAAGGTCAATGTAGGTAACCTCTCCATATTGCTAATGGAATTTGCTAAAGTTGTTTTAAATTAACGTTACTTTTCAGGAATAAGTTAATTAAGGAATTGTTAAGTGACTTTTTAAAATAATGTAATAACTGAATTGCTTTTACTTTAAGTTGCGAGGAGGAAATTGCAATTTTTGGTACAGTGTGTAGTTTTTTCCTTGAAAACACTCTATCTTAAGAGTTTGAACAGGCAGGAGTCTGGCATGATCTTGGTCCAGGTCAAGACTCTGCTCCTTATTTTGACTTTTTCCTTTGTGTGTATATTTACATGCACACTTTCCAAACCTGAGGATTTTAACCTGTCTCAAAACTCATATGCTTCATCCTAAAAATATTGAGCTGTTGCTGCCATCCCATCTTTTGTCACTGGTACCTCATTGGTTCCTCAGCAGTTTTTACTCATTTGTCGTCCCCTCCGAGCTGGTCGAATTATTCAAAGATGCATGCGCGGGCTTGTGTGTATCACTGTATTCTGAAGGTCGTTTAGCTCATTCTTTCAAGTTCTTTTTAGGATGATTGCCATTTATAATTCAAGACTCTATTTTTATTCAGGCTTTTATTATTTTGAAAATATTCTGGATACCTGTTAGGAAATGTAATACATGATAATCACACTTAAAAAAAGAATGTAGGCATGTGGCTTCTTACACATAGTCCGTAAAGTAAAATGAAGCAAAATGGCTTATTAATTATGAGAGTAAATCCATTGATTGATTCAGCAAATGCACTGTTGATCTGTGTAAGGTTGTGTTAGGTGAGGCTGCCACCCAGCTTGTTCACAACCCCCTGATTAATTTTCGTGGTGGTCCTCTTCCCTCTTTTTAAGGATCTGTCTGTTTCCGGCTGAGCTGGGTCTTCGCTGCTGTGCATGAACCCTCTCTGGTCGTGGCCAGTGGGGCTGCGCTCCAGTTGTGGTGTGCAGGCTTCTCACTGGGGGGTGGCTTCTCTTGTTGCCAAGCACAGGCCTTAGGGCCCGTGGGCTCAATGGTTGGAGCGCTCGGGCTTAGTTGCCACGCAGCATATGGGGTCTTTCCAGACGAGGGACCATGCTGCTGTGGCCCGCAGTACAAGGTGAATTCTTAGCAACTGGACCACCAGGATAGCCCCATATCGGTCCTCTTGGATTGGCGTATTCACTGGAGGCGCAGACACACACATTTACTACAGAAGCCCAGGTGTGTATCGGCAGATGAAGAAGGCAAGGTAGTGGCCTGCTGTGTATGTGGAAGGGCTCATGTTTCTTGTATTGATGTTGAGTTTGAATTTTACACTAGGAAAAAGGATGGCTACGCTGTGAGAGGGCAGAGCAGTGACTAGCCTTCCTAATGACTTGGGAAGCAAGAGGAAAGGGCTGGGTCGCTGTGCTTCTGACTGACATGAAACGTATAGATGGGAGGGTTCCAGGAAATAATGCCTGGAGGCAGAATAGGGCCACGCGTGAAAACAGCCATAAAGCCTACTATTGAAGGCTTGAGTAGTGAGAACAGCAAGGACCTGATTGCTTGAGCAATAGTTTTTAGCTTTCCTGTAAGTAAGTTTTCAGTACCATCAGTTGTATCTTGAAACAGTTTGGCTCCACTCTAGCAAAGTGAGATTTTTCCTTCTGAGTTGCTGTTAATAGTATTCCAAAGGCTTGTCTTAAATGCTAGGATTGTTCCTAAGTCGGTTCTTTGTTTACCTTGCTGGCAGGAAGAAAGAACTATATTCAGCTGGCTAGTGTTTGTGTATTAGCTCATGTTTTGTGTATCTTCCCTGGTCTTTTAGGCTGCACATGGTCCGTCTGATGCTGTTGGAGAGACTGCTGCAAACTCTGCCCCAGTTACGAAGTGTCGGAGGTGTCCGGGCCATCCCGTACATGCAGGTACCCCGCATTCACCCGGGTCTGTCACGTCACAGGTGGGCATCCTTCAGCAGGCTCACGCTTCTCCCACCGAGCCTCTGAGAGACTTTGTGTGGTATTAGGTCATAGAATAATGGAATATAATTTTGAATTGCAGGTTACAGTCCTTCATTTTATAAATGAGAAGATCAAGGACCAGAGAATTAAAAATAATGTCTGCAGCCCCCCAGCTAGTTACTGACGGAGCAAGGAGCAAAAGTCTGCTCCAGAGTCTGAGTGTCTGTTTAGTGTCTCCGTCTTCATGCTAGTGACAGAGCGAGGGCTGCTAGCTGCCTTCCTCTGAGGCAGTTGTTCTTCAGCACAGCGCAGTGCTGTATCTTAAGCCACTTGGATATGATGTCGGTTAGTCAGTTAGTTGTGCGGACTTCTTGCAGAACGTTTTCGGCGTTGCCAAGGGTAGCATATACCATCATTTGATTTCTCTGACTCTGGACCCTTCACCTTGGTATCCTTAGGATTTTGAACCTTTCTATGGGCCGTAGTTCCAGTTGACAGGGCAGGCAGGAGGATTGGGATTTCATGTGAAACACTTGGTGTTTAGAGTTGTTGCTCTATAGGGAACTGGCTTTCACGTTTTGCCTCTCTGTTGGCCCGCAGGTCATTCTGATGCTCACTACAGATCTGGATGGGGAAGACGAGAAGGACAAGGGGGCCCTGGACAACCTGCTCTCCCAGCTGATAGCCGAGCTGGGCATGGACAAGAAGGTGACATTTGAGCGTCATTGTGTGAGGAGCAGTAACTGAGATCAGTTTTTTTTCCTTCCTCTCTCAGAGAGACTTCCCTGAGTCACGGGGGTGGCTCTCCACCGAGGCAGACCCATTAGAAATGTTTTCCGTGTGTACTTCGGCCCAGGCATACTTCTGTGGATCTGGCTATAAATGAGAGCAAGACCAGGTCACTGCCCTTGTGGCCCTTCTGTAGCTCCACGCACTGAAAATGATAAATGGGTTGTCTGTATCTTGGCCTCAGGCAGTGGCACCCCAGTACTCTTGCCTGGAAAGTCCCATGGATGGAGGAGCCTGGTGGGCTGCAGTCCATGGGGTCGCGAAGAGTCGGACACGACTGAGCAACTTCACTTTCACTTTTCACTTCTATGCATTGGAGAAGGAAATGGCAACCCACTCCAGTGTTCTTGCCTGGAGAATCCCAGGGATGGGGGAGCCTGGTGGGCTGGCGTCTGTGGGGTCGCACAGAGTCGCACACGACTGAAGCGACTTAGCAGCAGCAGCTCCTAGTTGTGTCAGGCTCTAGAGTGTCCAGGTGCATAGACCGCAGGTGCTTTGGAGCTTGTTTGGTTTGTGATTCCATGTGAGAACCATTCAGCGTTGATAGGAGTGAGGGGGTCTCGTGGCGAGGGTGCCTCGGGGTCAACACCAGCGTGGCCCCCTGGCTCCCTGCTGCAGGACGTCTCCAGGAAGAGTGAGCGCAGCGCCCTGAACGAGGTGCACCTGGTGCTGATGCGGCTGCTGAGCGTCTTCATGTCCAGGACCAAGTCCGGATCCAAGGCTTCCGTCTGCGAGGTGTGTTGACCCGGGCTGACGGCTGTGGGGAAGCAAAGGGGGTTGTGTGTTTGGCGCCAGGGTGGCGGGCAGAGACGACAGACCTCTCTCACCGAGTAAGGCTGTTGGCGCTCAGGAGGAGTAAGGGTCTAAGCTGTCACCTCTTCAGGAGCAAGGCTTCCACCTTTTTCAGAATCCCTTCCAAGCTCTGATCTTTTCCAACAATCCCGCCATTGGAGGGGGTTAAAGGGTTTGGAAGTTCCATTATTGAAAAGCAGGAGACTGTTCTGCAGGCTGCAGAGTGGCTAAGAGGATTCCCCTGCTGTATGTTGCTATAAGGTATGGTAATAAAGCAGAGAGAAAGCGGTGCGTGCGTGCTGGAAAGGAGATTAACACAGAGCAGAGAAGGTAGAGATGGAGGCTGAACTGCATCCAATCTTAATGAGCTTATGAGCTGTGGGGGCTGCTGGGATTTGCAAGGCTCTCCTAATGGTTTTATTTACAGTAGCTTTTCCCCTGCCTTTTTATTTGTGTGATCACTCACCCCATCTCCTTTGGAAGGTAGTTCTGTGGGAAGAGCCCCTACTGGGAGGGTGGGGTTGCAGAGAAATGCCAATAGTGGAAAGTTTTCCTCTCTTCTTAAAATAAATAGGCTTCTTTTCTAGATGCCCAAGGAGAAAGAGAAAACCTCTCCCCTCCAGGTGGAAGGGTTATCTAATTCTTGCCTCCTTGGCCTCTGGCACATATGTGTTGGGAGATTAGATTTGGGAACTGGTGTGTCTTTATTTTCTCTTACCATGCTGTTGTGCGGAAGAGTTGGGGAAACGTTTGATCTCGTTGGGAGACTTTTAAATTAAGAGATGGACTCAAACTCATGACAGCTGGTTCTCAGGCTGCCATGAGTGCGTTTCCTGCTCGCGGGCTCAGCTGGACCGCACTCCGGGCTGCCAGCCGCTCTCACCTTCTCCCCGCTTTCCCGCAGTCATCTTCCCTCATCTCGAGTGCCACAGCCGCCGCCCTGCTGAGCTCCGGGGCTGTGGACTACTGCCTGCACGCGCTCAAGTCCCTGCTGGAGCACTGGAAGAGCCAGCAGAGCGACGAGGAGCCCGTGGCCGCCAGCCCGTTGCTGAAACCACACACCACGTCGTCGCCGCCTGACATGAGCCCGTTCTTCCTCCGCCAGTATGTGAAGGTGAGGGCCTTCCCCGGGCAGGGAGCCTCTCCTCTCCCTCCCTGGGCTTCGCGCCGTCACCCCCCCGGGGCAGCGCCGAAGGAGCCAAGGACGCCCCTTACTACCCCTGCTGTCACCAGAGGGCCGTCAGCACCCTGGTTTAGAAGGTGGGCTTTTTCTGGTCGGGCGAGTCTGGGAGTACAACCCTGGGAATACGCGTTCCCGCTTACCGCCGTGAGGCTTCCAGAGGTCCTGTCTAACGTTTAGTAAGCCTCAGTTTGTACTTCCAGAAGATGAGCACACACACAGTATCTGCTTTATAGAGCTGTTGGGAGCCTTGGGTGTTTGGAAAGCACCGTGCCCGGCACATCCCACAGTTCGGGAGATGTTAATCACCATCCCCATTTCTGTCCCACTGAAATCCACGTAGCAGAGCAGGATGGCCTGGGCTGGGTGTGCTGCTCACTGCATGCTCAGAACCACTGTACAGAATATGGAAGCAAAACAACAGAAAACGTGAACCTGAGTGTGTCCTCTTTCTGTGTGACCCTTTGGTGGTTTTCCACAGCTCTTTGGCCAAACAGTTCTTGGTGGATCCAGCTCTCTGCTTGGCTCTATCATCTACAGCAGCCCCGCACGCGGCGCCGCTGACCTCTGTGCCTCCCCCAGGGTGTATGCCCTTCTGAAGTTCTCTCCTCTCCTCCTGCGTTCCTTCTGCCCCCCGTCAGTTCCAGGGGCTTCCCTGGTGGCTCAAGTGGCAAAGAGTCTGCCTGCCATGCAAGAGGCGTCGCTTCAATGCCCGAGTCAGGAGGACCCCCTGGGGAAGGGAGCGGCCGCCCACTCCAGTGTCCTTGGGCTTCCCTGGCGGCTCCGCTGGTGAAGAGTCCGCCTGCAACGCGGGAGACCTGAGTTTGATCCCTTGGTTGGGAAGATCCTCTGGAGAAGGGAGCGGCTACCCACTCCAGTATTATGGCCTGGAGAATTCCAGGGAGTGTGTGGTCCACGGGGCCACAGAGAGTCGGACACGATGGAGCGACATTCACTTTTCACTCTTTAAGACGCGGCTCGCACACTGGGTCCTTCCACAGCATACACTTTGCCACTCTCCAGTCTGAGCTTTCCCTGGGTCCCAGAGCACCCTGACCACGCATGTGGGGTCTCCCCTCCAGGCTCACACCGCGGCCCTGTTTTATTCCTCTTCACACTTCCGGTGTTCGACACAGCTGGAAACAGCGGGGGACTGACTGCACGGCACACTGACTCTGGCAGGCTCTGTTGGGGAGCACACGGCGTGTAGGGTAGCTGTGGCTCCCCCTGTCCACGAATCTCCCAGTGATCCTTGACACACTGTTTCTTACAGAAATAAGATCATCATGGAAAGCGTTGGTTCTAGGGAATGGAACGCATCTCTCAGGGAAAGTCAGACGCCCTCCTTCTTCTTCAGTTTTCTCCTGTTCTAGTTCTGATTTTTGTGTAAGCAGAGAAGAGTCAGTCCAGCGTCAGAAGGCAGAGTGCAGTGTTAGAGCTTCTAAGAGTGGTGAGGCCTGCCACCACTGTAAGCTCTGCGTGTGATGGAGTTGCCCCCAGAGCCCAGGGTCTTCCTGGGTTTGTGAACTAAACTGTCAGTCAGTGACGGCTCCAGCTTTGGAGGGCGCCATTTACTGTCTCCATCGTGACGTGTTCCTACTGAGCAGGAGACCAGCCTTTCTCCTGGCTGTGGTCACAGAAGAGTCTCAGTCATGGCTCTCCCACACATGTTCTTCTCCAGGGCCATGCTGCTGATGTGTTTGAGGCCTACACTCAGCTTCTGACGGAGATGGTGCTGAGGCTGCCATACCAAATCAAAAAGATCGCCGACGCCAACTCGCGGATCCCTCCCCCTGTTTTCGATCATTCATGGTTTTACTTTCTCTCGGAGGTGAGTGAGGGTCCCAGTCGAGGAGAGGACATGGCTGTGACTGCCTCTGTGGCCCCCTTGCACCCCGACTTGCACGTGGTGTTTCCCCCAGCAGAGCCCCTCCCGCCACTGAGGTATTGCTCCTTCTGAGCGTACCATACGATGATGCCGTGGGAGCTGTGTGTCAGAGCAGGCTGTCCTCTTTAGTGTCTGATTCTGTGCCTTTAACATCCCCCACACATGGTGACGATGGCCACGTTTCATAGCTTGGACTCTGTCTGGAAAACAGAAAGTGTACTAGTTAAGTGAACTGAGAGATTTTAATATAGAGAGTTGGTTAAACAGCCATTGAAGAACCGAGAAGATGACAAGGGAACACTGAGGTGACACAGAGGTAGTGACTGTGAGGAGCAGCTGCGGCAGCCCTGCCAGTGAAGAGGAGAGCCCTGGTGGATCTGATGGGGGGTTGCTGTGGGGCCGCAGGAGCTCTGGAGGGGTGTGAGGTGGCTGATCCCGGAAGTTCTGCAGGAAGCCGAGGAACAGGACCGCCTGGACTTGGCCTGTGCTTGGCTGCTGAGATGCTGGAGGCCTCAGGGTGAGGGGCTGCCGCTGGGACAGCGGGTGGACGGGGAGGTGCAGGCCCCTTCTCTGCTCCCGCCCCCCGGTGTCCTCACCCCACGCTCCCCACCGGCAGGGCCTCAGGGGGGGCTGCCGCAGAGCAGCGGCACAGGCAGCCTGGTTCTGGGCCGCACAGCACAGAGCAGGCTGCGTTTGGAGCCTGGAGAACGTGGCTAAATAGCCCGCAGAGCCCACCTGAGGTTAACTCCACAGAAAAATGTTAGCAACCCCAAATGACCAGTTCAAATTGTAGAGGTACAACCCAACTTTTTCCCCTCTATTTAACCTGAAAGAGATATTCGGAAAGTTTTTTCCTTATAGTTTCACTCTGGGCGGACTGGAGTGGAGACCAGCTTCCTTGTAGATCCCTAAGTACTACCATGAGGAATAGTAGGAATGTTGCCGTTTTTCCCTTTTTAATGTTTTTCTTTCTCCTAGTCCTTGTAAGGAATACAGAAGCTAGCTCAACTGTGAGGAAGCAGCTTGGTTCATGGTGTTTTTTTTTGAAGTCCAGGGTGCCTTGGCCGGTGTGGATGCAGTCCCCGAGCCCCTGACTCTGTGTTGTTTCTCCCCTCAAGTACCTGATGATCCAGCAGACCCCGTTTGTGCGCCGGCAAGTCCGCAAGCTTCTGCTCTTCATCTGCGGGTCGAAGGAGAAGTACCGCCAGCTCCGCGATCTGCACACTCTGGACTCCCACGTGCGAGGGATCAAGAAGCTGCTGGAGGAGCAGGGCATCTTCCTCCGGGCGAGCGTGGTCACGGCCAGCTCCGGCTCCGCCCTGCAGTATGACACACTCATCAGCCTGGTACGGCCCTGCTGGGGGTGGAGGGACAGGGAGAGGCTCGGCCAGGCTTCCCAGATCAGGGTCGATCCATCATACCCGACTGCTGTACCTCACGTAACTGCAGTTTCCCCTCCCTGTCCCTGCCCTTGCTGGGCAGTGGTTCCTCTGTCATGAGGAGGGTTGACTAACTGTGGCATTTGCTCACATTGTGGGCAGGCTCAACCCATGGTTTGTGCATCTCTCGTTTTTGTCCCAGAATGCTACAGAAATGATGTATTACCACCTAAAATCAGTTGTTTGATTTTGGGGTATAAATCGCATGATTGCATAGGAAAATCTAGAAAGAATGTCTTCAGTATTAAAGAGTCCTAGTTCAGTGCTCTTACTATAGTGCTCTTAGTAAGAAAAAAATAAACTGGATTCTAGTGTTTTTGGTCCAAGCCTGCCTTTGCTGCTGCATTATTTCAGGGGTTGAAGGACCCCTGAAAACAAAGGGCCTTTGTGTGGTGGGGCGTTGACTGAAGCAGGCTCCGTAAGGGCCGGAGTGTGCGGGCCTCGGTCCTAGTTTTCTAGGGCACTGGTCAGCCTCACACACAGGACAAGGGTCTGTGATCCAAAGCTGGCGAACGACCCTGAAGGCGGCCGGTGTGGGTCACTGCTCCTGCCTGGTCCCTGTTGCAGATGGAGCACCTGAAGGCCTGCGCCGAGACAGCTGCCCAGCGCACTGCCAACTGGCAGAAGTTCTGCATCAAGGACGACTGTAAGCAGCGCCTCTCCATTCATTCATTCCTTCAAGAGCTGCTCGCCGAGGCCCCCGTAGGCCATGCGTTAGACTGGGTGTTAGAGAGAGAGTCATGAGCAAGCTAGACAGGCAGCACTCTGCCCAGCAAAGATGACAAGGCCTCCAAGACTGAGAAGGGTCCGTAGAGAGAATGGGGGTGCTGTGGGGGCCCAGGGTAGGTATCTGCTGGAAGGTCAGCAGTATCTGCTGTAGGTATCTGGGGTGGTCCGCAGATGAGGAGAGTCACTGTCTCCGTAGAAGTGGGGGCTGGAAGCCAGCCTCTGAGGCGTTGCTGTAGGACTCGTCAGGGTCTCCGCAGCTGTGAACCCTTCCGGGTGAGCCCCCGTGCAGCCCTGGGCAGGCAGCTGGAGGAGGGGGCAACCTGGCGTCTGGGGCAGCCGCCCTGCGCCCGCGTGAGTGGCACGGAGCTGAGCCCCGTCTCCCCTGCCTGCAGCCGTCCTGTGCTTCCTCCTGCAAGTCAGCTTCCTGGTGGACGAGGGGGTGTCCCCCGTGCTGCTGCAGCTGCTCTCCTGTGCGCTGTGTGGCAGCAAGGTGCTCGCCGCGCTGGCGGCCTCAGCGGGCTCCTCCAGCACCTCCTCGTCCTCTGCCCCCGCGGCCGCCAGCTCTGGACAAGCCACGGCACAGCCCAAGTCGTCCACAAAGAAGAGCAAGAAGGAAGAGAAGGAGAAGGAGAAAGAGGGTGAGGACCACCTCCTTGGTGATGAGGACGATGTGTTCTCATCTCTCTGAGAGCACACCGTTTATCCCCTTCCTCTGAAAGGGTTTTCACCCTCATCTATAGAGACCTAAAACCCAAGTGCCCCCCAGGGCCTGCTCTTGGTCTCATTTCAGTTATGTTCCAGGTGACCGCGTAAAGAGTGTGACTCCCCATAGCAAGTGTCTGTAACAGGAAAGGCCAGAGATGCACTGAATATTTTTACTAGCCCAGGGTGGAGCGATTATCAACATTAAATGAAGCTGTGTTAGTTACTAAACGTGCCTTGTAAGCTGCTAGGTGCTTTATAGATGGATGCTGTAGTCATCTTTATCTGACTCCTTGCCGTCAGAAAGGTGAAAGCTTTGCTGTGTCCCTGCTTTCCATGATCCTTGGAGGCCTGAGACAGGTGTGCAGATGGTTCACATTCCCCCGTTAATTATTCAGATACCTCTGTGCAGGTCGGTAGTAATGTGGACTGTATTAGGTAGCAGACTTTTGAAAGGAAATTCCTTCTCCAGCGTGACTACCTTTGTTCAGTGCCAGGTTTGTGTAGGCACTTTATCCTCTGCTTTTATTGGTAGCATTATTTTATTTGGAGCTGTTTGTTCCCTCGTAAGCAACTGAAAAGTGAAAGTCTCTCAGTCGTGTCCGACTCTTTGCAACCCCATGGAGTCCATGGAATTCTCCAGGCCAGGATACTGGAGTGGGTAGCCTTTCCCTTCTCCAGGGGATCTTCCCAACCCAGGGATCGAACCCAGGTCTCCCGCATTGCAGGCAGGTTCTGTACCAGCTGAGCCACCTGTGAGGGCCAAGAATACTGGAGTGGGTAGCCTGTCCCGTCTCCAGGGGATCTGAAGTTGATTTCAAATTATAACCATTTTGGCAAAAAATTTAAGAGACAGCATCCCCTCTCACTCCATTTGAGGACCCTAGACCACTTCTTCCTATCTTCAGCCCTCTGTCCTGCTCTCATCTTGCAGGTGAGAGCTCAGGCAGCCAAGAGGACCAGCTGTGCACAGCTTTGGTGAACCAGCTGAACAAATTTGCGGACAAGGAGACCTTGGTCCAGTTTCTGCGTTGCTTCCTCTTGGAGTCTAACTCCTCCTCAGTGCGCTGGCAGGCCCACTGCTTGACTCTGCACATCTACAGGTAGGGCCTGGGGCTTGCTTTCATCAGGCTGCGTGGGGCTGGTGGCAAGATTCTGTCTTGTCTTCATGTACATACCTACGGTTGCGCATCAGCATTTACACCAGTCTGAATCCTCTTGACGATTGCAGATTTCTTCTTCAAGTTGTCTGCTTCTTAGCTATTAAACTGATGTCAGAGGAAGAGGTGATCTGTTGCCCACCAAGAAGACTGTGTGTAGAAGTCTGTTAAATGACCAAACTTGGCTCTTTAGCTAACAATACTCAGTTTCTGCCCTTGAGTGATGCTGGAAGATGGGAGTAAACCACCTTCTGGAGACAGGAAAGGATGGTGCTGAATCTGTTAGGGTTGATGGTCCAAAGAGCAGTAGCGCCGCTCAGACTCAACCCATAGTCGTGGGGAAAGAGGTACATCACAAAGGCAGTACTTGGGCCTTGTTGATTAAAATAAAGGAGCCCCTAGGGTTTTTTGCTACTGATAAAATGAACTGTCATTTATCTCCAGAAACTCTAGCAAATCTCAGCAGGAGCTGCTGCTAGACCTGATGTGGTCCATATGGCCAGAACTCCCAGCCTACGGTCGCAAGGCTGCCCAGTTTGTGGACCTCCTGGGATATTTCTCCTTGAAAACCCCACAGACAGAGAAGAAGGTAACAGATAATTGATGGTCAAAAAAGCTTACTTGCCACATTTAACTTTTTTTCCCTTGAATTAAGAATGTTAGGACTAACCTACATGGGGGTCTACAGGTGAAATCTCTTTTAAATATATATTGAGCACTTCCAATATGTATGTCACCTAGAAGATACACACTAGCAAAAAAGCACAATCTGAATACGGCTTGGCCAGCAGACGTAGATAAAGTGGGGAAGAAATGCATCTCATTAAAATTGCTTGGGGAGAAAAGTGGTCTTCTGGTTTTTCTGGCTATCCTGATCACACATCCAAAAGTATTTCTGTAACGAGATAATCATTTCATAGCTTCTCCATAATAATAACATTGCTCTTCCTCCACAAGCTGTAAGAAGATGGCTGCTACTAAGACTGTGAAAACTTCTAAAGAAGATAGAATCCTCTAAACGATTAGGAATTAGGCTCAGCTTTGCGTGATTCTGAATGAGGGCTGGTACTTCCAGGGCAGTAGCAGCTGGAAAACAGAGGAGAAAAGTCTTTTCTAGTAAGACTTTGGGCTTTAACTCTGGTCCCCTGTTGACTTCTGTTTTCAGTTGAAAGAATATTCACAGAAGGCTGTGGAGATTCTTCGGACTCAAAACCATATTCTTACCAACCATCCCAACTCCAACATTTACAAGTGAGTTCTGTTCTGCTTTCTCTCTATTTGAGGCTCAGCCAACAGTGCAGTTGCTGTTTCCACGCTGATTGTTAAGAAGGTCTCTAGTTTCAAGGGTCTAAGTCTGAATCCCATAAGACAAGTTTATAGGAAATAGCTGCATTTAAAAGAAAAAAAACCTTTGGAAGACAGTGTTGATTAAAATCTTTCATTATTTCCTTGGTATGTTAGCAACTGTTCTTTTTTTTTTCCCCCTCCAAACTTTATTGATGTATAATTTACACACAATAATATGTACCCTTTTCAAGTAGACAATTTAATGATTTTTAGTAAATTTAGTTGTGACTCTTGAGTCAAATTTTAATGTAACATTTAGGATTCCCCTGACCTCAGAACAGATCAGAAATAAGGATATTTCACATTTCCTTGTGTTTTCACTGGGGTGGGGCTTGCCTTGGGGAATAGTGAGCTGTGATTTTCTTTTGACTTCTTTGTGAAGCTCCATGCTTTCTAAAATGAAAATTTAATGCTGAGACTGCTTTCTTCCTTAGCACCTTGTCTGGCCTGGTGGAGTTTGATGGCTATTACCTGGAGAGTGATCCCTGCCTGGTGTGTAATAATCCAGAAGTGCCGTTTTGTGTAAGTGACATCTCTCACGTGGATAGTCCTAGCTTCTGGGGCCGGTGGGTCTCTGGTTTCTAGAGACTGATGTTACTGCTTGGGTGTCCCTCTCCCAGTGGTGGGTCAAAGTGGTGTGAATTCTTACCTGACCAGCTACCTTAAATCAAAATTTCATCCATGGACAAAGAGTGGGCTTACACTGATGAGCTGTGAAGAGGACGAGATGAGCCGCTAACCTTGCACTAACACAGTGTTCTGTGTGCGCCTTTATCTTCAGCACATCAAGCTGTCTTCCATCAAAGTGGACACGCGGTACACCACCACCCAGCAGGTTGTGAAGCTCATTGGCAGCCACACCATCAGCAAAGTGACGGTGAAAATCGGGGACCTGAAACGGACCAAGATGGTGCGCACTGTCAACCTCTACTACAACAACCGGACCGTGCAGGCCATCGTGGAGCTGAAAAACAAGTACGGGCTTGTCAGTCTCGGAGAGGTGCGGGCCTGCGGGGCCCGGCGCCTGGTGTCGGCTCTGACGGCTGGGGCCCGGCCAAGCGGCACGCTCCTGGCGGCCCAGTATGTCTCCTCTTGCAACTCTGGTCGTGGCTGGGGGATAAAAATGCAGTGCCGGCTCTTAAGGGTGCGGACGGAAGCTGTGAGATCGTGTCTGTGGGGCCCTCGAAGCCCAGGCTCTGCCGCAGCCTGAAGGGGAGTGGAGTGCTGGGGGCTCCAGGCTGCTCACAGGCGCGCTGGAGGAGCAGCTGTTTCCATGTAGACTCTAAGGTAGGGAGGGAGTTGTTTGTTAGATTGAGACACTGTTCTCTTGCTCACGGAGCGGGCAGCAGTTCTCAGGGAGGTTCTGTAGTATGAAGTCCTTCCATTTCTGCGTGGTGCCTTTTGTCTACATTTGCTGATGCTGATCTTTGTAGCTTATCTGTCCTGACGTCTGAAACGAGGCCTGGTGTGTATGGGCCAGAGAAGACACCAGCTTGGGTTCGTGTCGACTTTTACTGAGACAGACCACTTGTTGAAGACTCAGGCGTTGCTCTCGGGCAGAGAATATGGGTAGAGGCTACTGGAATGCCAGGACTTGCAGTGAGTGCTGCTTTGTGCTCAGAATGGAAGTATTAGTATTACTCTGAAGGCAGAATAAAGCTAGCATGTACCGCGGAAACAAGCGGCCACCGGGAGCTCTGCTTGTTAAAGCAGGTTTTGTCCTTTGAAAAGAATGGTTCACACTGGTGGCCTGCAGGTAGAAGCTGCTCATTGGGATGACCCAGTCCCCTCTGGAGCAGGTAGATTTGGTTTCTGTTGTGCAGAGTTAGCTCAGCTGCTGGGGTGAAGCCCTCACACTCTGGAATGCAACTGTGGTTCACATCCCTTGGAAAATCTATTTCCTTATCTGTAAAAAGCAGAGAAGTCTACTCTCAGGGTGTTCTTTTAAGGATTAAATGTGTTAGCATATGTGGAATGCTGAGAACAGAGCCTGATACATAGTGAAATTTCAGTAAACACTAACTAACTCTGTTAAGGTAATTATCTCTAAATTATCGCTTGCCTTTACTCTTTCTGACTCTTCTTGGCACGTGGTCCGGATCCTGGTGTGTCCCTCTGCCTCTCTGAAGCAATCTGAGCTTTACCCTTCCAAGGTAGTTGCCATGATAGGAACTTACGGCAGTCACCATCATGGAGCCTCTTGGGAGTCCAGGCTCCAGTGTGGCATACTTTCAGAGTAACGCCTTCCCTTGGTGGACATTCCCTTGTTTTTCTGGAATCTCAGAAATTACCATATGTGGTGTCTTAAAGCACCTGTATGTTCTACCCTGTTTTTCAAGAGAGAAAGAATAGTGGAAACGTATCTTTAAAATAAAAGTTGCTTTTATTTGTCAGAGTCCTTTTCGTTAGAATAACCATTTCACTGTCTTGGGAGAACACGTAGGAACAGTCTTCTTTCCGTCTCATCAGACTGTCGTTGCTGCGGGTCTTGTGAGAGTCTTTCAGGCCCTCTACCTGTCTGCCTGACACCGTTTCTCCTAGGCCGGCGCGCTGGCACAAAGCCAAGAAGGTTCAGCTGACGCCTGGGCAGACAGAGGTGAAGATCGACCTGCCTTTGCCCATCGTGGCCTCCAACCTGATGATTGAGTTCGCAGACTTCTATGAGAACTA
Organism: Capra hircus; assembly: GCF_001704415.2. NCBI lineage: Eukaryota > Metazoa > Chordata > Mammalia > Artiodactyla > Bovidae > Capra > Capra hircus. Next base: position 2,502,535 of record NC_030809.1, on the reverse strand, counting down.
CCAGGCCTCCACGGAGACCCTGCAGTGCCCGCGCTGTAGCGCCTCGGTCCCCGCCAACCCCGGTGTCTGCGGCAACTGTGGGGAGAACGTCTACCAGTGCCACAAATGCAGGTGGGGGAGCGGCTATCTCCCAGGCCAGGTGCACCCTTGCATTCCTCAGGAGGAGTCTCAGTGTGGGCACTTCTGCCGTGTGGTGCCCTCACGGTGGAGGATTATGGGCCTCTAGCACGTGGAGTTCACAGATACAGGAGAGGGCCGGGGAGAGTGGTGGGGCGGTGGTGGGGTGGTGGGTGGGCTGGGGCTCCCGAGTTTAGCTCCAGGTCCCTTTTCTGGTTGCCCGGTTGCCTGAGTCGTCCTTGCCTGTTGGCTGCTGCCCCTCCGAGAGCCCTGCAGGGTCCCCGGCGCCTGCAGGTGTGGCGCATCCGCTCCCCCTTCCCCCCGCCCTCTGCGGCCCGCTGACCTGTGCTCGGGTTTCAGGTCCATCAACTATGACGAAAAGGACCCCTTCCTGTGCAACGCCTGTGGCTTCTGTAAATACGCTCGCTTCGACTTCATGCTCTACGCCAAGCCCTGCTGCGCAGTGGACCCCATCGAGAATGAGGAAGACCGGAAGAAGGTGAGGCCGCGTCGGTGTGAGGCCCACGCCGGGCTCTGATCAGAGCTTGGGGGCTGAGCTGGTGTGGGCAGCGTGCTTTTCCTTCTCGCCAAGTCTCCTGGGCTTAGTGTGTTTTCAGGGCTGAGCTTTTGAGTGGCAGCAAATCAGATGGATTAGAACACGTGTTTCGGGTAGAATTTTGGAGATGTGTTGGCAGTGGAAGCAGAGTCTCCCAAGGGGCAGGTGACGCGCTGGGACTGGAGATGGTGGGAGGGCAGGGCGGGGGGCCGCCAGAATAGTCAGCAGCAGCAGCCGCCCGGCAAAGCAGGGTGGCGTCTAGCTCCAGAGTCAGAAGGGTGAACACTCCAGTTCCCCTGTGCTTTTAATACTGTGTGACCTGGCATAAGTCACCGCCCTCAGCATTGTTTATGTGAATGTACGTCATATACTTTGAGTACCCACTTCACAGGATTACTGTGGTGAGTAGAAATACCGCGTGAAACACAGTACTTGACTGGATCACTGAGGGCAAGTCTTCAGTGCTGACAAGCCTTCGTGCACTCCCCATCTCTTCCTGTCTAGGCCGTGTCCAACATCAACACGCTTCTGGACAAAGCCGACCGAGTGTATCACCAGCTGATGGGACATCGGCCGCAGCTGGAGAACCTGCTCTGCAAAGTGAACGAGGCAGCTCCTGAGAAGCCACAGGTGATCCGGGTGACAGGGGTATTGGGAGAGGGTTCTGGGTCAGAGGCAGAGACTGGCCCTAGGCAAGGCCGTCTCCCGGTAGAAGGCTGACCACGTCCCTGTGGGTTGCAGGACGACTCAGGAACCTCCGGGGGTATCAGCTCCACTTCGGCCAGCGTGAACCGGTATATCCTGCAGCTGGCGCAGGAGTACTGCGGAGACTGCAAGAGCTCTTTTGACGAGCTCTCCAAGATCATCCAGGTAGAGGCGGGAGCGGCGGGAGTGCATTTCCTTGTGGGTTATCGACATTGTTTTCAAAGCAGTTCTTTGCTCTCCCCGCACGGTTAAGCGCCAGCCACACAGCTGCTCACCTACTGCAGTTCTGGGTGCGCGGTAGAAAGCTGAGTTCATACCAGAACGCTGAGAATCATGGAGACTGTTATAGATCAGTTTTTCTTGATAGGTCACGTCGGTGGGCAGTATGTTACAGACCTCACCCCCATGGGGTGGAAGACTGGCTGCAGACAAGAGCAGCCAGGGTCCTTGTCCCCAGAGTGGCTGGTAGGCCGTCTTCACTCCATGTGCCTATGTTCCTGGCTTTACTCTTTAAAGAAAGCGTTATGTGGGTGTTAAGGACGTATGCCTGTAATGAGAGGCTGAGGTCTAACTCTGCCCCTTACCTTGGTCAAGCCAGCCTCTCTAAGCTGTTTCCTCCTCTGTAAAATGGGGATGAAGTATCTTAACTGCTAAGGTCATTGAAAAACAGTCAGTTGCACAGTCACATTGAATGCTTTGTGATCCCATAGACTGTAGCCTGCCAGGCTCCTCTGTCCATGGGATTCTCCAGGCAAGAGTAATGGAGTGGGTTGCCGTTCCCTTCTCCAGGGTACTTCCCGAACCAGGGATCGAACCCAGGTCTCCTGTGCTGCAGGCACATTCTTTGCCAGCTGAGCTACTAGGCTGAGGCCGTTGAGAGGGTTAAGTTAGATAATGCTGGTAAAGTGTTCTTCACACCAAAGCTGGTTTCTAACTAGCTTCCTTTTTCTTCCTCCTTAGTTTAATTGCTGATTTTTTTCTCCTGTCTTTTTTTTCCCCTCAGAAAGTTTTCGCTTCACGAAAAGAGTTGTTGGAATACGACCTGCAGCAGAGGGAGGCGGCCACCAAGTCCTCCCGGACCTCGGTGCAGCCCACCTTCACGGCCAGCCAGTACCGCGCCTTATCTGTGCTGGGCTGTGGCCACACGTCCTCCACCAAGTGCTACGGCTGCGCCTCGGCCGTCACGGAGCACTGCATCACCCTGCTCCGGGCCCTGGCCACCAACCCCGCCCTGCGCCACATCCTCGTCTCCCAGGGCCTCGTCCGGGAGCTCTTTGACTACAACCTCCGCCGGGGCTCTGCGGCCATGCGGGAGGAGGTCCGCCAGCTCATGTGCCTCCTGACTCGGTCAGAGCCTGCGCCGGGGGCATGGGCCGGGACCCTGCAGGTGGGGTGGGGGCGGCGGCTGTGCGGGGAGCGCCGGGGGCTGCGGGGGGCTGTCCAGGGTGCAGCTGAGTGGACGGAGGAGCACGTGAAGCCCAGGCTCCCTTGTATCAATAGGCCGTGGGTCTGGCTTGTGCTTGGTTGGTTCCAGTGGGGTTTCCTGAGGAAGCGGTTTTTGAGTTCCAGTGCTGGGAGAAGGGAGTGACCGGGCACTTGGGCTCAGGACTCCCCCAGAAGAAGACAGCTGGGGCTTCGGAGCCTAGATCTGGCTCAGAAGGGCCCGGTGTCTGATCCTTTGTGCCGTGTGCTGTGGACACATTTCTCAGTGTTCTCTGAGCATGAGGTTTCCTCATCTGAGAAATAAGGATTATAGCCAATTCTGTAATGGCTTGCAGTGAGGATGGAGGACACAGTTCACATGGTGAGTAGTAGCTCATACTTGTGGAGTCCTTAGTCCGTGCTGACACAGTACCCACAGCTGGATTTGTATTGTTTACCGAGGGTGGGCCTAAGTCCTAGAACATGTTAGCTGGCCGCTAAATATGACTTGCTGTACCACGTGTTCACTCGTTCAGCAAGCACTCACGGAGCATCGGCTAAATGCCAGGCTTTGTTCCGGACTCTGAGGATGCAGCGGGAGGTGGAGCAGCGTCCCTGCACGCATGTGGCCTCCACTCTAGAGGAGAGAAGGGCGGTGAACGGATGGTGGCCCGGCACAGCGCCAGGAGTCAGACGTGAAGGGCAGTGCAGCTGGGGTGGCAGCTCTGGTCGCAGGCAGGGTCGCTGCAGAGGACAGGGTGGGCAGGGGCGACTGCTGAGGAGGTCAGGGAGCGAGGCCGCACGCCAACGTTGACAGCAGGTGGTGGGCAGAGAGGTGGGGCATGCCAGCCGCGTGAAGCCAGGGCCACAAGGAAGCCCGTGTGGCTGGAGTGGAGGACACAGTGGGGGCAAAGCGGAGGGGGTTCAGTGAGACCAGGGGCCAGGTCCCGTGGGATCTTTAGAACACTGTGAGGACTTGAATTTTATTCAGGGCGTGTTGGGAAGCCTGAGAGTGATCTGGCGCGATTCATGGTTTTTGAATTACTAATACGCACATTGTTACAAAGGGACACGGGTGGGAAGTGTGGATGCCTCGTGGGAAGTGAAGCGGGGACAGTTGGAGAAGCTGAGGAAGGAGACTGAGAGTGGACCCCTGGGTTCTGGAGGCTGACATACCCGGCGGGGTCTGGGGGCTAGGCAGCCTGGGCTGTGGAGAAACCCCGCGTGCGGTCTTCTCTCTGTCAGCCTCTCCTACCCAGAAAGGCGGCTGGGCAGGCCCTTCTCGTCACACAGCAGGGTTTTGTGGGGCTCGTGAGTCGTCTTGCGCCTGGGAAGGCTGGTAGCCCTAGACGTTGATGTCCTTTCACCTGGGCGCTCTCATGTGCAGAGGTGGGACGCACCCAGAGGTGTAACAGGACTCTCTTCTCTGCTTCCCTAGAGACAATCCGGAGGCCACCCAGCAGATGAACGATCTGATTATTGGCAAAGTCTCCACAGCCCTGAAGGGCCACTGGGCCAACCCTGATCTGGTGAGCAGGCCGCCGCGCCCTCCGACTCCCCCTTCACCCTTTTCCTTCCTCCCCATGGCTCGCCCCGCCGGCGCCTCGTTGTGATGACCAGGGCAGGTGGCAGTGGGGGTGAGGGGGGACTGGCTCACATCCCAGGAAGACCTTGCTGAGTCAGCGTCAGGCTCAGAGAGCAGAAACGTGCAGGGGCCGTGCTGAGGGGCTCAATCTCCTGCTGTCTCTCTGACGGTCCGCTTGACCACACAGGTTAGCTCTGAGTCTCTGGGTCAGAGCATGGACGTGAGCCCCTGTCCGGGACTGACCCTGCAGATCCTCCTCTGCTCACATCTCTTCCTGTTGGCCCTCTAGGCAAGTAGCCTTCAGTACGAAATGCTGTTGTTGACAGACTCCATCTCCAAGGAGGACAGCTGCTGGGAGCTCCGCTTGCGCTGTGGTGAGTTTGGGGGATGTCTGGTTGGCAGCCGGCCAGCGAGAGGAGCGCAGCTCGACGCGGGGCCTTGTGAGGCCAGGGAAGCTGCCCTCCGGCAGCCACACGGCGGCTGGTGAGGCATGTCTGTGACTGTGCCTCCGCCCTGCCTTCCTCTCCCAGCGCTCAGCCTTTTCCTCATGGCCGTGAACATCAAGACCCCCGTGGTGGTTGAGAACATCACCCTCATGTGCCTGCGAATCTTGCAGAAGCTGATTAAGCCACCTGCTCCCACCAGCAAGAAGAACAAGGTACAGGCCTGAGAAGGCGGTTGGGGGCAGGCTCCAGCCAGCGCCCACCGTGCTCTAAGGCCTCTGCTCACCTGAGCTCGCTTTCCCTGGGGTGCCATGCTTCTTGGCGGCAGTCAGCGAGATGGGTTAGGGTTTCTGAGAAGGAAAGTTTCTCAGAGGGCTCTCGAGTAACACAGGCAGGCAGAGGCACGCGCCTGCAGCAGTGGTCCGCCGTGGAGGGCCGCCCCTTCCTCCAGCCCCTTCGGACGGCTCGCGGCTCCCAGGGGCTGTGTCCTTCCCTGCCCCGTGCCTTTGCACAGTGCTGGAAGCCCTTCCGTTCCCTCGCGCTGCGACCTGGGCAGGGATCGAACCCACGCCCCCTGCGTTGGCAGGTGACTTTTCTCCACTGAGCCCCCTGGGAGGCCCCTGGCCTTGGGCAGGCCTTTGTAAATGCTGCGTGCAGCTGTGCAGCGTCTCCGCGGCTGCCACGCCTGCCTTCCCTTTGTCAGCTGCTTTCAGTGATCCAGTTCTCTGCCAGGCTGGCCGTGAGCTCCTCCAATCCAGGCACTGTTTTATGTTTTACTAAGATGTTTTTTGGTCCAGTGTATAGCTTGGTATCTCGCGTTATAATAGTGACTCAATAAGTCATCGTTAAATGAGTAAAGCCAAGTTTTTAGTTCTGAAGGTGGCGTAGCCGCAGATGGACTTGCTCATACTGATGTGAGAGCATGTGGGCCATAGTGCTTTCCCTCGGCCCTGCCTGGGGCCTCCGTCTTTGTAGTCCTGGAGCCCTTCCGATGCCTGCTCCATCCCGGTGGAGTCTCTTGGTGGGAAACCGAGTCGTCTTTGCAGGATGCTGAGCGGCAGGCACCACAGGGGAAGCTAGACAGGGAACAGTTTACACTGCTTCCCTTTCTTGGTCTGCTCCGACTGTCCTCAGAAAAGACCCCCGACCTCTTCCTTCGCTTTGATGAAGGCTTTCTTCCCCCCAGAGTGCATTCTCAGCAAATGAAAATTGGCTCTTGATTGAAAAGAGGAACTTCATCCCCATATAACTGTCATTTTTCCTACAGTGTGAGATCACAGATTTCCACCCGAGAGGGCTCTTAGCCTCTGAGCACTGAAGCCTCACATTTTGCTGAGTTTTAGCTAGAGAGAGCAGCAGTTCTCAGAGTTTGGCTCATAGATCTGTGGGTGTTCCCAAGACGACTAGGATATCTGCGAGGTCAACATTATTTTCATAATTATCCTGAGACACGATTTGCCCTTTTCTTCTTTTGTGGCACTTGTGCAGATGATACAAAGTCAGTGATGGCGAGACCGACCAAGCCTCAGCACCGCGAGGCATGCTCTTCACTGCAGCTTCACCAGGAGCATCCCTGGTGAAGCACTGCCGAGGGGTTCAGTAGTCGGTTCACTATTCAGTGAGACAGCGCAGGAGGCGGGCACACCGCAGGGTGGAGGGTGCCCAGGGAGAAGTCCTGGTGACGGGCGCGGGGGTGCGGGGGGGGGGGGGGGCGGGGTGTGGCTGAACCGGCTGCCTTTTCCATGGAACCTCATTTGTGCTTGAAAGGAGGGCTAAGGAGCCAATTGTGGTTCTTCAGAATCAGGTATTTAGCTGATGATTTTCTGAATAAAAGTGAATAAAAGTGAATAAAACTAGCCTGTCACTTAGAGAAATGGGTGTAGTTCTGTGAACCAGTATTTTCCAGATGACCAATGCATGTTCATGTGTGAGTAAAAGATGAATTTAGTGGAATGGGATAAGAAATGTTTTTTGATTGGTTTCAGATTCCACATTGCAACCAATCTTTAAAAACCTGCAATTCGTTGAATTTTGGTTTAGTATTAATGAAAATTCTGTAATTAATTGAAAAAGCTATTACAATATTTTTTCTTTCCAACTATATACATCTGAGTGCTTCAACAAAACAATCTATCACAACAGTTTGAACTTAGAAGCAATATAAGAATCTAGCTGTCTTATTAAGGTAGTCATTAAACAATTTAAAAAATGTATAGCAGTATAGCTTCTTTGTCGAGATTATTTTTGTTTTCGGAAATAAATGCTGTTTAGGGTGACAGATAATGTGTTTTTATTTGTTAATGAGTTAGTAAATATTTTAAGAATTGCTAAACTTTTATTTTTAATAAATCCATATCAATGGATAGAGCTACATACACAAGAACTCTTTGGAGTCTAATTTCCAAGAGCGTAATGGGGTCCTGTGGCCGAAAAGTTTGAGAGTTGCTGGCTTAGAATCCTACCGGGGGCTCCCCTATGCAGGCCAGTTGGGATTAGTAATGGCTCTGTAAATTTTAGAGGCTGCTTAGTGACCCCTTGAAGATTTATTTGGGGAAACTACAGATCAGCCTTGGGATAGGAATTAGTTATGTAGTTGTACGAGCGTCTGTAGGAGGCCTTATCGTGCACAGGCAAAATCGGTGACCCTAAGCTCAGCACGGTGCTGCTCCTGCTAAACTGAACCGAGATGCTTGGAAGGAGCACGGACAGGGCACAAAAGACGTGAACGTTGACCTTCTGGTCTTGCCTGTGCACTCGTCCCCGGGGCAGTCCCACTGTGCTGCAGCGGCAGCTCAGGCGTGCGCTCGGGCCCGCTCACCCGTCCGCCTTCCTTCTGCAGGACGTCCCTGTCGAGGCCCTCACCACCGTGAGGCCGTACTGCAATGAGATCCATGCCCAGGCCCAGCTCTGGCTCAAGAGGGACCCCAAAGCATCCTATGAAGCCTGGAAGAAGTGTCTTCCCATCCGAGGTGTGTCTGTCTTTCGGGACTTGAGAAGTGAGCCCTTCCTGCCCCTGGCCGACTGCCCCATCATCTCCCCCTTTCCTCTCCCTGCACCCCTCTGCCTGCCAGGGATCGATGGCAACGGGAAGTCTCCCAGCAAGTCAGAGCTCCGCCACCTCTACTTGACCGAGAAGTACGTGTGGCGGTGGAAGCAGTTCTTGAGTCGGCGGGGGAAGCGGGCCTCCCCGCTGGACCTCAAGCTGGGCCACAACAACTGGCTGCGGCAGGTCAGTGACCGGCCGCGCCCTGGGCCCCTCAGGCCGCCCTGGCCCCAGGTCCCAGGTGGGGTGTTCCCGCCCCTCACCGCAGGCCTCCTCTGCTCTCTCTGTGTTAGTCCGGCTCCCTTTCTCCTGGGTGGAGGCTCTCGTTGCAGCTGCCCGCGTGGTGGGTGGGCCACATCAGAACCCTCTGCCCTGTGATCAAGCTCGTGCTCTCTGCTCTCCTCCCTGACCGCTGAGCAGGGCGGCGCCTCAGCGCCTGCTCTGCTCTCACTGTCCACCTCTCACGTCTTCTGTCCTTTTCCTTTTTCCAGCTAATGTTTTTAAAGATTAAAGTGATGATATGTTAGAGAATTCCTTTGTCCATTGGTGTATAACGTGAACACTTGGTCTACATTTAACATAAGTGTTCAGCATGTTGTTATTGTTCAGTTGCTAAGTTGTGTCTGACTCTCTGCGACCCCATGGACTCCAGCGCGCCAGGCCTCCCTGTCCATCACAATCTCCCAGAGCTTGCTCAAACTCATGTCCGTTGAGTTGGGGATGCCATCCAACCATCTCATCCTCTGTCGTCCCCTTCTCCTCCTGCCTTCAATGTTTCCCAGCATCAGGGTCTTTTCCAATGAGTCAGCTCTTCCCATCAGCTGGCCAAAGTATTGGAGCTTCAACATCAGTCCTTCCAATGACTATTTAGGGTTAGTTTCCTTTAGGATTGACTGGTTTGATCTCCTTGCTGTCCAAGGTAGCTGTCTCCAAAATAGAATCATAGACGTCTTTGCTAAGGAGAACACCTGCCTGTCTTTCTTCCTGGTTCTGTCGTCTTAGTGTGTTCTCCAAAGTACTTGTTGGAGAAAAGCTCCATGAAGATGGGACTTAGCCTTCTTGCCCATCTGCAGCAGCCAGATCTTGAGTTAGATGATCTTTCCTTTGCCCCTTTGCTCATGAGGAGCTCAGAGGATTTCCCCTGGGTGGGTGGCAGTTGACTGTGCCTGGCGGGGCCGGATGAGAGGCTGTCCGCTGAGCCAGGCGCTTCTCCCCACCCCTGCAGGTGCTGTTTACTCCGGCCACGCAGGCTGCACGGCAGGCGGCCTGCACCATTGTGGAGGCGCTGGCCACCATCCCCAGCCGCAAGCAGCAGGTCCTAGACCTCCTCACCAGGTACCATCTGAGAGCGGGGTGGGCAGGGTGGCGGGACTTCATCCAGGGAGCCCTCCCACTCTCCCAGGGGAGTCCACAGACCAGGGCGACGGGAGGCACGCCTGCGCTGTAGCCAGCTCCTTTCTTGTGAAGACCACAGAAACCGAGAAGTGCTGAGCAGCCACGTGCAGTGGTTATAACCGCGGCGGTGGTGGTGACAGAGTCAGTAGCCAGTGTCTTTCGAGGTCTTAGGAGCTCACAAAGGCTTGGCATGCATTGCCTCATGTAGTGCTCACCTGGGCTTTGAGTGCTTTAGTTGGCTTGGCCCCAGGAAGGCACGACTTCAGCCCAGGCAGTCTGATTCCAAGTTATCGGCCACTCGCCTTGTGAGCGCTTCAGGCGCAGCACTCTCTCGCTGCCCTGGTAGCCAGCATTCGTATGTTGGTGCTTTATTGGCCAGACGTGTACAGTGGGTTGCACTGCAGTCCCTGCTGGGTGCTCTGGAGCCTTCCGCAGGCCTGAGGACTTCCCAAGTGGGGCTCTGGGGTGTTCTCAGCCCTGGTCCTCCCCAGCGAGGCAGGGGGAGTGGAGGACCGCAGGGGGCAGAGCCAGGGGGCCGTCGGGGCTGTGGGCGGGCGGGCTCACTTGTCGTCCGGCCCCACGGCAGTTACCTGGACGAGCTGAGCGTCGCTGGCGAGTGCGCAGCCGAGTACCTGGCGCTCTACCAGAAGCTCATCGCTTCCGCTCACTGGAAGGTCTACCTGGCGGCCCGAGGAGCCCTGCCCTACGTGGGTAGCCTCATCACCAAGGTGTGTCGGCCCGGCCCAGCCTGGGGGCCTCGCCCGAGCCCCGCTCCCCTGCTCTCCTTCTCCATATAGACTTTGTGGTGCTCTTCACTCCAGGAAGACAGACTTGTTCAAAACGCAGGCATACCTCGCTTTATTGTGCTTTTTTAAAATAAAGGTTGTGTCGAGTAAGCCATTTTCCAACAGCATTATTTTGTAATTAAAGTGTATATACATTGCTTTCTAGATATAGTGGTGCCACACACTTACTGAATTAAAATAGTGTGGACATAAGCTTTATATTCATAGGAAGAGATGGATTTGTGTGGCTCGCTTTATTGCGATGATCACTTTATTCCAGCGGTCTGAAACTGAACCTGGAATATTTCTGAAGTCTGCCTGGGGTACTTTTGTGACTTCATTGTGTTCCTCATGAGGATATAGCAGTCTGCTGGGGACATTTAAACTGTCCTCCATTTCTAAGCAGTCCCTTAACGTCTTTATAGCTCTCCTTGGCTTCTTAGAAAGGAGTTCTGCAAAGGTTCAGGGTGAGAGAGTGTCCCTGGGTGGTGGGGGAGCTGACCGGTGTCCCTGTGGTGCTGTCACGCTGACCGTGCTTGTCTTCCTGTTTAGGAAATAGCCCGCTTGCTGGCCCTGGAGGAAGCCACCCTGAGCACCGATCTGCAGCAGGGCTATGCCCTCAAGAGTCTCACAGGTAGAGGGAGCCTCCTGGCCCTTCCACTGGACACCCTGGGGATAGTTTGGGGACTGACCTTTGATTCCTTGGGTGCTGAGGTTGACCTCTTCTCTCTCATGTTGACCACGCAGCGCTTTTTAAGCTCTGTGTTTTTTCCCTTGTGGACGGGGTACATCTTCGAGCACCCATTGTCTACTGACCAGTTCATGTCATTGAGCACCTGCTCCATGTCAGGCACAAAGACAGCGTTGCCCTGCTTTTGAGTTGCGCGTCATCGTTTGAAAACATGGACCACCTTTGCTTAATTCCCATTCTGAACTCATGTAGCAACTTTCTCCTGTCCCCACAGGCCTACTTTCCTCCTTTGTGGAGGTGGAGTCCATCAAAAGGCACTTTAAAAGCCGCCTGGTGGGCACCGTGCTGAACGGATACCTGTGCTTGCGGAAGCTGGTGGTGCAGAGGACTAAGCTGGTCGACGAGACGCAGGACATGCTGCTGGAGATGCTGGAGGACATGACCACAGGTAGCCTGGCCAGCGGCCCGCGGGCTGCGTCCCTTCTGGCTCCGCCGAGGCGCGTGGCCCAGTCCCCGGGCTCCTTAGGCCCGGACCACGGGCAGCAGACGCCTCCTCACACTTGAGTAAAGAAGGAGACATTTTTCTCAAGACTGTTGGTGCTTAGAGTCGGAAAATTCCAGATCTGGCCTCAGTAAATTTGGACTTGTTTTTTAAAAATTTTCTTGCTTTTTTATTGTTCACTGTGCTGGTTCTTCGTTAGTGCACACAGGCTTCAGTAGTTGGGGCACACAGGCTAAGCCCTGTGGCATGAGGAGTCTTCCAGACCAGGGATTGAACCCATGACCCCTGCCCTGTCCGTCAGGTTCTTAGCCACTGGACTACCAGGAAGGTCCTGGACTTTCTGTATTGAGCTCACAGGGCAGGGAGAGGTCAAGAGTTCTCAGCCTGGTGTCCTTCACTGGTTCTAGAAGATTCTCGGCCGCTGTGGCTTTGGCTGCCTCTACTCTGTTCTCTCTCCTTGTCCTTGTGGGACTCCACCTCCCTCTTTCATAGTGTCCGTCTCATTGTATCTTTATGTTGATTTTGGATAATTTTTTCCATCCTATAACATACCATTTAGTTTATTTTTTTCTTCACTGTGTGTTATCTGTTTAATCTATCCATCAAATTCTTGCAATTTTATGTAGATTTTATTATGTCTAGTCTTTTGCAGACATTTTCTGTCTCTTTTATAGTCTTTCAGCATAACAAACATTTCCGTATCTGCTAATTCTAAAACTTGAAATATCTATTAATCTGATCCTGTTGTTATTCTGGCTCTTGCCTTTGGTGCTTCGCTTTAAACTTGCATTTTATTTATGTATTTTTTTTGGTACTGTGAGCTTGTGTTTTGTGGAAACTCTTCGGGACCTGAGTCAAAGATGGGTTTTTCTGGAGACGATTTGTAGCTGCCTCTGTGAAGCAGCTCAGGGCATGGCCAACCCAGGGCCACCTTCAACAAAGTTCTGAACTTAGAGTTTTCAGATCTCCTACATAGTTTGAGCCACAGACCTCTATGAGGGACAGCTTGTTATGAGTGCTCAGAGGAGATTTTTCTTCCCCTCTGTTCAGTGCTGCATTTTAAGGCAAGACAGTGTGCTTTCATTGATTTGCTTGGGGAAAAGAATAGTTATTTTTAATTGATGCTTATACCACAGAGGGCTTCCCAGGCGGCATGGTGGCAAAGAATCTGCCTGCCATTGCAGAAGGTGTGGGTTCCATCCTTGGGTCGGAAAGATCCCCTGGATTGGGGTGTTCCTGCCTGGAAAATCCCACGGACGGAGGAGCCTGGTGGGGCTATAGTCTGCAGGGTAACAGAGCGTCAGACGCGACTGAGCACCCCGTACCTCTCCCAAGGATGTAGCTCTCGGGGTACCAGACCTGTGTGTGTGTAGGCGGTGGTTCCTGCCAGATTCTCCCTCTTGGGAGATTTGGGGCTTTGTATCCAGCTCTCAAATCCTGGCAGATTTTGGAAACCAATGCTCATGGCAAAAAATAGCCTGAGTGCTTTGCTGACCTCCCTGGGTTCCTGGTTTTTCCTAATTTTGGAGCTGTGGCTTTCTTTGCCAGTGTAGCAGTCCACTGATGCCTTTTTATTTTTTCCCCACTATTTTAAATTGTTTTTAAGTGGAGGAGTGAAAAGTAGGTCAGGGGACATAGTCTGCTTTATTGCCAGACATGGAAGTCCTTCTGGTGCCATTTTTAGCTGCCATGCTGAGCTGGTTTGTGACCTTGTCAGCTGGACCCTTTGCAAGAATGTGTGGCTTGAAGTTATCTGTTTGGCTTCTAGAGGGCCATCTACCTAATCTTTTTGAAACTGAAAACTGTCGCTTCCTTTTGCTTTGACAGGAGCTCAGTTAGGACCACTGTTTCATGTTCTTGAGTACCTCTTTTGGGCAAGAGGATGCAGGGTTATGATTCCCAGAGGGAGGGGACCTGTGCACAGCCAAGTGTGATGCACTGTGTCACCTTGGGTGTGAAGGCCTCAGATGGAGTGCGGACTCAGTGCAAGAATCCGTCAGCTTCAGGTTTCCAGTTGAAATACTGATGTTGCCACTCACCAGGCAGAGAGGATCTGTCAGTGACGAGTCTCATCTCAGCTTCTGTGTGTGCAGCACCTTCCTGACTGACTTGGCCACGTTGACTTCCGGCAGGTACAGAATCGGAAACCAAGGCCTTCATGGCCGTGTGCATCGAGACAGCCAAGCGCTACAATCTGGACGACTCCCGGACCCCTGTCTTCATCTTCGAGAGGCTCTGCAGCATCATCTACCCCGTGAGCACAAGCCGTGGTGGTTCATCGTAGTCGTGGGTCATCGTCCCAGCAGTGACCCGTTCAGTCAGTGTTTTAGGAAGCTCCACCCGTAAAGCAGAGGCAACCTCATGATTTTCCCGATCCTAATGATGGGAAGAAATCTAAAGCTGTTCCTTGTCCCATTTCCTAGGTTGAAAGTCAAAATCAATCTTTTTCTTTTGAGCCAGGTCTAACCTCCCGTTGCCCAAATCCTGGTGTTTGTCCGTCCACGATCCTGTGAAAGAAGCAGCCCTGAGTGGGCAGATGGGCCTTCTCGCTCTCTTCCTGTTTTCCCTGCCCGCATTCTGTGCACGCATGCACGCGTGAAAGTGTATCTGCAGCCTGAACTGCATAAATCCCCTTCTGTTACTGAGGAAGGGTGGAGAGCATCGGTCTCATCAGTTAACGATGAGAGACCCCTGAGTATCACGTGATACACAGAAGGCCGTTTTCTTGACCAGAGGGCCGCCAGTGACAGAGTCACCTGGCCCCGGGCTGGTTAGCATTGCGTGGGACGAGCAGGAGGGGAGCCTCGTCCCCTCATGTCAGTGATCCAGCTTTCGTGGGGCACTCCTCATCTGCCTATTTGGTTAGGCTTTCTCTCTCCTAACCCACCCTTGAGTTTCAGAGAAGATGCCTGCTCTTTAAGGCTCTTTGAATTATATTTGGGGTTTTTGAATCACCTCTGAGCTTCCTGCCCTTTTGTCTTTAAGTGTATAAGGGGCTGGGTGAGTCTGGTGTGCCTCCCTGGGTGTCCGTGAACGAGGCAGTGTGGTCTGAATGTGAGTGGTCTCTGCGCATATACTCATGCCCTCCCTTCTGCTTCCTTCTCTCTGTCCTTCAGGAAGAGAATGAAGTCACTGAGTTCTTCGTGACCCTGGAGAAGGATCCCCAGCAGGAAGACTTCTTACAGGGCAGAATGCCTGGGAACCCGTATAGCAGCAATGAGCCAGGCATCGGGCCCCTCATGCGGGACATAAAGAACAAGATCTGCCAGGACTGTGACTTGGTGGCTCTGCTGGAGGATGACAGCGGGATGGAGGTAATGAGCATAGCACAGCCCTGCCGTGGTTAGGCTTCCTCTCCCTCAGGGGCTGGTTAGCCCTGGGCGTCTTTAAATGCAGCTCCATGATTCCCGCCTGCCTGCCTCACCTGTAAAGGGCTCTTCCCGCTGCCTGGTGTGTGGTAATGAGCAGATGGCTGTAGCTTGTTAGGGCACGGGCTTTCATTGTTCTTGCTGCTGTGGCAGAGGCCTCCAGTGAGTCCAGGCTAACCAAGCTCCCCAGATACTGGCAAATTAGCCCCAGCGCAGGTTCTGGCCCTGTACCTGGTACCTTCTGGCAGACGACACTGGGATCTGCTGTTACCACATACATGGTGAAAAACGCGTTGGGTGAAATGGAGAAAGCTGCCCCTCTTGGTGCTGAGCTGAAATGGGCTTGGGATAGAAGGTGCTCAGCAGGGCCTTTAAACCAGGGAGTCCATGGTTTGGGTTAAGGCTATTTGGAACCCCTGAAATTGTGCACAAAATTGTGTGTGATGTTCACACACGTGCATTTTTTAGAGAGGGAGAGTCAGTAGGTCCGTAATGCATAGACAGTAATCGGTAAAGCACCCTTTGATCTTAAAAATGTGCTTGCATGACGATTCTTTGGAATAACAGCCTCATCTTCTTTTCCGTTCAGCTTCTAGTGAACAATAAAATCATTAGTCTGGACCTCCCTGTGGCTGAGGTTTACAAGAAGGTCTGGTGTACTACAAACGAGGTGCGTGCTCGTTTCCTCGCCTGCGGTGTGGGTTGGCTTCCAGATGTGGTAGCGGTCGCGTGCCCAGCTTGCAGCAGCACTGAAGGACCTGAGCTTCCTGGGCGTGTTAGCGTGGGAAAAGCCGTCGCCTTGTCCTCCTCATGGGGCCGCCGCCTGGGGAAGGGCAAGGAGCTGCAGGAAGGGGCGAGCAGCCCTGGCTTCGCAGCCGGGCGGCCAGCAGAGTGAGGAAGCCCTGTGACGGGGAGCGCCTGCTGTTGGGTTCCCTTTCCATGTGGGCACCAAGGTTGATTCTCAGCTTTTGATGGACTTGCCCACCTTTCAGAACATGTTCCAGCGTGGCGTTGAGGAGCATAGTTTCTGTTTTACCAACTGGGGAATTGAGACTCCAAAGGCAGTTGTTTTGAAGGAGTGAGAACAGGAAATGAAGGGAGCGCAGCGCGTTGGCCCTTCCGGCCCCTCAGTTCTGTCTGTCCGATCGGAACAGTCAGATGGTCCTCTTCCCCCCTCCTGCCTCTTTTCTTAGTCTCATCTCTATTTCCTGTCTTGCTCCTCTCCTTTTCTTTCTTCCCTTTTCTTCTATTGGGGGATATTTAATAAATGAATCATCTAATTGAATTACAACAAACTAGTGTACCAGTGAAGTACAGTGAACTTTTCTGTCGTTAGTCTCGAATATTTCTGTAGAGTCTGAAAAGCTAAATTGGTAGTTACTAATGGTATGTTTTTTGGGCTCCAAAATCACTGCAGATGGTGACTGCAGCCATGAAATTAAAAGACGCTTACTCCTTGGAAGAAGAGTTATAACCAACCTAGATAGCATATTGAAAAGCAGAGACATTACTTTGCCAACAAAGGTCCGTCTAGTCAAGGCTATGGTTTTTCCAGTGGTCATGTATGGATGTGAGAGTTGGACTGTGAAGAAGGCTGAGCTCTGAAGAATTGATGCTTTTGAACTGTGGTGTTGGAGAAGACTCTTGAGAGTCCCTTGGACTGCAAGGAGATCCAACCAGTCCATTCTAAAGGAAATCAGTCCTGAATATTCACTGGAAGAAATGATGCTAAAGCTTGAAACTCCACTGGCCACCTGATGCGAAGAGTTGACTCCCTGGAAAAGACTCTGATGCTGGGAGGGGTTGGGGGCAGGAGGAGAAGGGGACGACAGAGGATGAGATGGCTGGATGGCATCACTGACTTGATGGACGTGAGTCTGAGTGAACTCCGGGAGTGGGTGATGGACAGGGAGGCCTGGCGTGCTGCGATTCATGGGGTCGCAAAGAGTCGGACACGACTGAGCGACTGAACTGAACAGCACATTTTGGCCTTCCATTTGTTACATGCTTGCACTTTTCTCTATTCTGCTCTCCCACTGTGCTGGGAGTCCTGGTCATTGTGTATTGTTGGTCTACTGCCCGTTGAGTGGATATAGCACAGATAAATACACAGAAGACCTCCATCCACTGCATCTTGCTACTGACATTTCAGCCTCAAAACAGAATGGTGCAGGTTTAGTCCCTGATGCACCTAAAAACTAAGACCAGGCTTCTGCGGGCACCCTTGTAAACGGTGGTATAGGGCCCAAAGAATACGCATGGGCAGCCTCCCGTTTTGAACCAGGAGGCGGGAAGCTGGGGATCATTTGTTTCTCATGCTAATGCTTCATCCACTAAGCGTTTCTTGTGGCGAAGTCCGGAGTTGGGAGCAGCCTTTCACCCTGGCTTTCATCAGTTTTTCTCCTTACTTCCCCCTATTTCCCGATAAGCAGCGCACCTCTCCAGCCGCTCACCAGGGCCTGTGTCCCATGTCCCTCTCTTTCTGTCCATGGTCTGTGGCTGCTCCCTCTCGTAGTTCTCACTGGGCTTCCACAGCTAGACACGTTCTGAGGCCTGGCCCGACAGGTTCTTTTCCTCCAAGATTTTGTCTCCTGAGGCTGAGCATGGCTTAGCGACAGGCAGCGTGGATTAGTGTGGTACCTGCTCACCCTTAATTTCCTGGAGTGTGACTTCAGTCCCCCGTTTCTCACCTCCAAAATGAGGGTAATTCCTAAGAGTGTATAGGCTGGAGTGCCTAGTCAGTACCTGGCGGATAGTAAAGTCTCATGATCCCTCAGTTCAGGAAGGTTGCTGTCATCTTGTAATTCAAGACTTATTTCCAATCATTCTATCAAGTTGTAGGTTTTAGCTTGAGATTTGGATGAATCCAGTCCTTGCTGTGTGGTTATATGAAGGTCTCAGGATCTCCATAGGCAAAGATGGATGTATTATGTTTTCTTGTTTTGATTTCTGAGACTTGAGTCAAAGCCTTTGGATCTTACTGACTTCCCTTGACCTGATTCTTTGAGTAGTGGTCCCTGTTGATTAGAGAGATTTTATAATTCTGAAGGAGGCTTAGGCTTGGAATCACTACCTGGCTTATAGCTGAATGCCTTTGAACAAGCTGTGTAACCTTGTGTAAAAGGATAATATGAAGTGCCTAATTAGTGTAGGCCTTGCATGGGTGTCTACTTGCTAAGCTGCTTCAGTCATGTCCAGTTCTTTGTGAACCTATGGATTGCAGCCTGCCAGACTCCCCTGTCCATGGGATTCTCCAGGCAAGAATACTGGAGTGGGTATATACCATGCCCTCCTCCAGGGGACCTTCCTGACCCAGGTATTGAACCCTGTCTCATGTCTCCTGCTTTGGCAGGCAGGTTCTTTACCACTAGCACCACCTCGGAAGCCTTAGCATAGGGCTTCAGTTCAGTTCAGTTGCTCAGTCGTGTCTGACTCTTTGCGACCCCATGAACCACAGCACGCCAGGCCTCCCTGTCCATCACCCGCTCCCGGAGTTCACTCAAACTCATGTCCATCACATTGGTGATGCCATCCATGCATCTCATCCTCTGTTGTCCCCTTCTCCTCCTGCCCCCAATTCCTCCCAGCATCAGGGAGGAATTTCCAGGGAGTCAACTCTTTGCATCAGGTGACCAAAGTATTGGAGTTTCAGCTTTAGCATCAGTCCTTCCAAAGAACACCCAGGACTGATCTCCTTTAGAATGGACTGGTTGGATCTCCTTGCAGTCCAAGGGACTCTCAAGAGTCTTCTCCAACACCACAGTTCAAAAGCATCAATTCTTCGGCCTCAGCCTTCTTCACAGTCCAACTCTCAAATCCATACATGACCACTGGAAAAACCATAGCCTTGACTAGACGGACCTTAGTCGGGAAAGTAATGTCTCTGCTTTTCAACATGCTATCTAGGTTGGTATAACTTTCCTTCCAAGAAGTAAGCTTCTTTTAATTTCATGGCTGCAGTCACCATCTGCAGTGATTTTGGAGCCCCCAAAAATAAAGTCTGACACTGTTTCCACTCTTTCCCCATCTGTTTCCCATGAAGTGATGGGCCCAGATGCCATGATCTTCGTTTTCTGAATGTTGAGCTTTAAGCCAACTTTTTTACTCTCCTCTTTCACTTTCATCAAGAGGCTTTTTAGTTCCTCTTCACTTTCTGCCATAAGGGTGGTGTCATCTGCATATCTGAGGTTATTGATATTTCTCCCGGCAGTTTTGATTCCAGCTTGTGCTTCCTCCCGCCCAGCATTTCTCATGATGTACTCTGCATAGAAGTTAAATAAGCAGGGTGACAATATATAGCCTTGACAGACTCCTTTTCCTATTTGGAACCAGTCTGTTGTTCCATGTCCAGTTCTAACTGTTGCTTCCTGACCTGCATATAGGTTTCTGAAGAGGCAGGTCAGGTGGTCTGGTATTCCCATCTCTCTCAGTATTTTCCACAGTTTATTGTGATCCACAGTCAAAGGCTTTGGCATAGTCAATAAAGCAGAAATAGATGTTTTTCTGGGGTAGCACAGAGTAAAACAATAAATCACAGTTGTTAACAGCTATTATATAGATTTAATGAAACTAAATGAAGTAGTGTCTATAAAGTGCTTTACACAATTCCAGACTTATGGTAGACCCTACATAAAACGAGCTTCCTTTCCCCTAAGTGAGTTGTAGGGCATTGGGATTCTATATTCTGTGGTTAAGACCTCACAAAGAATAGGAGTTGTCTGTACTGCTGAAGTGTTCGTTAAATTAAGCAGACCAGGTGTTGGGTCCTTTGCATTTTCTGGGCCCGTTTACAAGTCTTTCTCCAACCTCCTCCTCTTAGGGAGAGCCCATGAGGATTGTTTATCGGATGCGGGGGCTGCTGGGGGATGCCACCGAGGAGTTTATCGAGTCCCTGGACTCCACCACAGGTACAGCCTTCCGCAGACGCTGCTGCACATTGCGTCTGAGGTTTGGGACCAGTGGCAGTTCACGTTCTGAGGCTTTAGGGGTGTTCGGGGCAGGTACTCTAGGAATTCTCTTCAGAAGTGGGGGCATTGTTTCTTCTCTGAGGTAGAATAGTCATTTACAGCCTCGTTTGGATACCTCTGGTATTGAGGGTCGGTGGGAACTTAGGGAGGAAATGAAATTAGCCCCAAAGAAGCTCAGGTTTATTTATTTAGGGCTTTTTTTAAAGGTGGTTGTAGTGCTTATATTTTCACATATTTGAATAAGCAATTTTAATTAACTTGAAATTTAAAAAAGAGCCATCAGGAGCAAGACAGTGTAGTCTAATACCCAACACTGACCCCCTTTATTGGAAAAGAGGAGCTGTCAGCCTGGACGAGGGCTGTGCTTCATTCCGGGCTTCACCTCCGTCTTCGCCTGGCTTCCCTTCTCTCTCAGATGAAGAAGAGGATGAAGAAGAAGTGTACCGGATGGCTGGCGTGATGGCCCAGTGTGGGGGCCTGGAGTGCATGCTTAACAGGCTGGCAGGGGTCAGAGACTTCAAGCAGGGACGCCATCTTCTGACGGTGAGTCGGAGGCAGCGAGGCAGGGCCAGCCCTCCTCTTCTGGAGGGGCCCCCGTGGACAGGCCGGCCGCTGCCATTTAACCCTAGGGGGCAGCACGGTGCCGTGGACCGGTGCATGCCAGGGACCAACCTGGCCGTTGCCCGGGCCCTCCATGCCTCAGGGTCCTTCCCCCAGGGCTCTCTTCCTGACCGCTCCTCCGGAACACCAGTGTGGGAGCCAGCCTTCTGCTCGCTTCTCCCGTCACCTGTGGACACCAGCGTCTAGCTGTCTGTCCACCCAGAACTGCACTTGTGGCAGTCATTCCTCACGTTCTCATTGTTTAAGTGGACTTTGTGAGTGACTAATTGTCTGGTAGGATTTTGTCTGGTCATCCATCCAGCTGTCTTGTGAGAAGCAGACGCTCCTAAAGGCACCATGCATCTTGCACTATTATTTTCCGCCTCCATTAATTATTATACCCGTGCCTTAGATGAGATACATGGTTCAGAGCTCCCGTGGGTCACGAGCTTTAGGATCTTTCTGTTTACTGTCAGTTCAGGGTCTGAGTTAGTACTGGAGTTTCGCCCAAGGCAACGGAGCATCGCCTGTTCCACTAGGAATTGGTGTCACTGCCCTGTCTGAGAGGGGTAGAGACAGACCCAGCCCATGGGAGCTACTCCTGGAGAACTCTGCTGTCTAAGTGCCAGCCCGATAGGCGACCCCAGCCGCCGTGTCGTGTCGCCCTCAAGAAACCTCACCCTCCTGTGTATTTCAGGAGTGTCTGCTGGTGGTGGCACGGCCCCTCTGCCCTTCTTAGGGTATCTCTTTCCCGCTTGTCCCCACCCCTTCATCGTCGGGTGCTCTCACGGGTTCTGACTGGCTTCTCTTGTCAGGTGCTGCTGAAGTTGTTCAGTTACTGCGTGAAGGTGAAAGTCAACCGGCAGCAGCTGGTCAAGCTGGAGATGAACACCTTGAACGTCATGCTGGGGACCCTCAACCTGGTAGAGTGCGGGCTGCAGAAGCTGAGGGATAAGCAGGGGTGGGGGAAGACATCCCACCCTGCCCCAGATGATACGGACTGGTGACCTTTGCAAACGTGGCATCTGTCTGACCGATGGGCACAGAGGCTTGAATTATGCAGGCTGCCCCTTATCCCCCTGCTGGCTCACCCCTGCTGCCGCCACAGCACACAGGAGCATCCTTGCTTCTTTCCTGAACTCAGAAGCAGGAGGAAGTTAGTCCCTGCAGCAGTCCTGACTGCACCCCAGTGGGAAATTGGTGCCATTCACCTCAGGGTGACCAGAAAGAAACCACACACACATGCAGCGACACACATACGCAGCGACGCGCGCACACACACACACACACGGGGCAACCAGAAAGAAACCACACACACACACGCAGCAACACACACACATACGCAGCGACGCGCGCACACACACACACACACACACACACACACACGGGGCAACCAGAAGGAAACCACACACACACACGCAGCAACACACACATTCACATGCACACACATACACACACACACACGCGCACGGGGCAACCAGAAAGAAACCACACACACACACGCAGCAACACACACATTCACATGCACACACATACACACAAACACACACACGGGGCAACCAGAAAGAAACCACACACACACACGCAGCAACACACACATTCACATGCACACACACACACACACACACACACTTGGGGTGACCAGAAAGACACCACACACACACGTAGCGACACACCCACACACACGCAGTGACACACATGCACGTGCACACACACACACACACACTTGGGGTGACCAGAAAGACACCACACACACACACACACACACACACACACGCAGCGACACACACGCATGCGCACACACACGCACTTGGGGCGACCAGAAAGAAACCAAAATGTTGTTTCCACTGTCCTCAGAAACACACACTGTGTCTGTCTCTCCACGCATGCCCATGCACATGCACACACATGCGTGCGAGGTGTGTGCACAGCTTGTAGGGAGCACGTGGCCATGAAGAGCGCCCTGGAGGAGGGGCCCCGTTCGCGGGGCGTGGCCGTGGCCGCTGCGTGTGACTCGCCCCCTCCCGCAGGCGCTGGTGGCGGAGCAGGAGAGCAAGGACAGTGGCGGCGCCGCAGTGGCCGAGCAGGTGCTGAGCATCATGGAGATCATCCTGGACGAGTCCAACGCCGAGCCCCTGAGCGAGGACAAGGTGGGTGGGGCCGGTCTGTCCATCCACAGGCACCGTCTCGTTGCCAGCCACTGGCTCACCTGGGTCTAGCTGTGTCAGCCAGGAGCTATTGACCCTTCGCAGCTGGTAGGAATGGCAACCATTCCTGATGGTGACGTCATTGCATCGAAGCCTGAAGTCCACGGATTCAGAGGAAACAAAGCGGCTGGTCCAGCTGATTGACAGGGGCCTTAGTGCAGCGCCTCATTTCACAGTTGAGGATGCTCCAGGCCTAGAGAAATGAAGCGAGCCGTTTGGTATCATACAGTTGTTATCATACTGTATAGTTAGATGCCTAGAACTCAGGTCTCCAACTCCCAGTTCAGTTTCTCTCCACTTGGTGCACCTGTATGTTCCTGTGGTCTTGTTGGTGCTGATGTTTTGGCTAGAGATAGGACCAAATGAATACCAGGGAGCCTACATTGTCTTGGGGAAGGGAACGCCTGTGTTGGTGTATTTTGACCACCTGTATGGGAGTATTTGACCACTAATAATAGAACCAGCGCTGAAACTTGGAAACCAATTTTTGAGGTGGAGCTCACACTGTTGATTATTCCCCAGGAAGTGCTGAGACACTGCGCTTCTGAGGCTACTTCTGGGGGCTCTGATGGAAGTGGATAACCTTTCAGGGCCAGCTGTTGGCTGCAGCCAAAGTCCCGGCCATATTAACAGGCCTTCCATCCTTTCTTCTTGTAGGGCAACCTCCTCCTGACAGGTGACAAAGATCAGCTCGTGATGCTCTTGGACCAGATCAACAGCACCTTCGTCCGCTCCAACCCTAGCGTGCTCCAGGGCCTGCTTCGCATCATCCCGTACCTTTCTTTCGGGGAGGTGGAGAAAATGCAGATCTTGGTGGAGCGGTTCAAACCCTACTGCAGCTTTGATAAGTACGTGGCTTAGATTCAGACAGCTAACTGAGAGTTGCCAGGAAAGCCCTGAACCAGTTCTGGGAGACTAAGGAAGAATCACCTGAGTTTCTGTTAGACTTTTGTGTACCAGTCTGGCCTTCTAGGGGATTGGCCTAACTGGGGAGGCAGAAAGTGAAAATATATTGTGTTAAAGCAGCAGCTGGTGAGGCAGAGAAAGCGAGCTGGTTGGAGGGACTCAGGTGTGCAAAAGCAGAGAACAGGAGAGAAGGTTGGGAATTCGGGGAGCGTGGCAGGGAAGAGGCAGCATGGCAGGAGGCAGGTGGGAAGGTCTTCTGTTAGGCTCAGGAGTTGGTGCTGTAGGGCTTCGAGGCCTGTGAGCCAGGAGGATGACATGATCGGCTTCTGTTACTCCTTTCGCACTCTGAGGGCCTTCGCTCTTTCCTCCAGGTATGATGAAGATCACAGTGGCGACGATAAGGTCTTCCTGGACTGCTTCTGTAAAATTGCAGCTGGCATCAAGAACAACAGCAATGGACATCAACTGAAGGACCTGATTCTGCAGAAGGGAATCACCCAGAGTGCCCTGGACTACATGAAGAAGCACATCCCCAGTGCCAAGAAGTAAGCAGCGCGCCCGCCTCCCCTCTCCTGCTTCCTTCTCTCCTGCGTCATCTGGGCGTCCCTCAGCCTTCCTCGGGGTCGCCCCTCTCCTTCTGGTGACCATGCAGCCCTTGGGGCTGTGGGAAAGGATGGCAGTCTGTTGGCTTGTATTTCAAGTGCTCATTTCTTTTTTAAAGACTTTTTATCTGGCTGTGCTGGGTGTTAGCTGCAGTGTGCAGGGTCTTTAGTTGCTGCATGTGGGATCTGGCTCCCTGACCAGGGGTCGGACCTGGGCCCCTGCTCGGGGAGTTCAGCGCCTTAGCCGCCGGCCCGTCAGGGAAGCCCCTCAGGCACTGACTTCTCCCGGGTTCTCAGCTGGGCTGGGTGGTCTGCTGTGACTCCTGGGCCCCCTGCTCGGGGAGCTCAGCGCCTTAGCCGCTGGCCCGTCAGGGAAGCCCCTCAGGCACTGACTTCTCCCTGGTTCTCAGCTGGGCTGGGTGGTCTGCTGTGACTCCTGACGGTATGCTTGAAGGTGTGGTCACGTCTAAACAAGCCAGAGTCACCGGCCGGTTTCTGGGCGGCCTTTGCCTCTCTGGCCTGCTCATGAGCCTCTCTCTGCTTTGCAGTCTGGATGCTGACGTCTGGAAAAAGTTTTTGTCTCGCCCAGCCCTGCCGTTCATCTTGAGGCTTCTTCGGGGGCTGGCCATCCAGCACCCTGCCACCCAGGTGAGTGGCCAACATGCACGGGGCCTTATTCTGGAGCAGGACATGGCGTGTGAGGGAACCACACCCTCTCTGCTCATCTCCCACGACTGAGTGAAGGTGACCGCCTCGATTAGCCTTCAGCTGGGAACTGCCCTAATGTATGAGAGTCCCAGAGTAGATGGACTCTCAGAAGTCACCTGGCTCATCTCTCTGTGTGCAGAGAA
Source organism: Capra hircus (assembly GCF_001704415.2). Taxonomy (NCBI): domain Eukaryota; kingdom Metazoa; phylum Chordata; class Mammalia; order Artiodactyla; family Bovidae; genus Capra; species Capra hircus. The sequence continues at coordinate 2,477,790 of NC_030809.1, read as the reverse complement.
GATTAAGTTACATTTGTGTTTTCCTCATTCAGCTCATTCTTACGTGGGCCTTCGTTACCTCCTGGCTCAGCTGAGCAGCGTTTGTGAGGGTGTGGCTGGCCAGGGGGGTGAAAGCTGACTCCTGGCCACAGCACCCGGGACGTCTGTAACACCATCACCGCCAGCTTCTGCTCGGTGCTGGCAGCCAGAAGCTCGGTTCGTAGGGAGGCGCACCCTGTGTGCCGTGTTGCTCATTCCTGATAGTCACTGGGTCAAGATACCTGTTACTCTCACAGATAATAATTGACCCAGACAGGTGGCCAGTCTGGATCACTTTAATTAACCTATTATTTTGAGATAACTAGATTCAGGTGCAGTTGTTGAGAACTATCAGAGACGTCATGTGCCGCCTTTGCCTAGCTTCTCTCAGTACCGCATCTTGCAAAACCGTAGCAAGTCGTCACAGCCCGGGCGTCGGCGTCCACGCCGCCACCGCAGGGCTCCCTCCTGTGGCCCTTCCCAGCCGCACCCGCCTCTCCGGGCAGCCGCTGACCTGGCCTCCATCTCCCTAGATCTGTCCTGTCTAGAATGCTGAGTACAAAGCGGGATTAAGCAGCGTGTGGCTTTGGCCTTTGTCACTCAGCACAGCTGTCTGGCGTTCATCCTGACTGCCGTGTGTGCCAGGGGTCTGTTGCTTCTCGTTACTGAGTAGTCCCCGGTGCGGATGCCCCGTGGCCTGTTTACCCGTCACCAGCTAAAGGGTCGTTGCCATTTTGAGGCAATTGTGAATAAAGTGGGCTGGCTTCATGTGCAGGCTTTCGTGTAAGTGTTCATTTCTCTGGGTTAAGTGCCCAGGACTGCAGCTCCATCGGCTTGCGTAGCGGTTGCATTACTTTGTTCTACAGGTAGCTGCCAGACTGTTGTCTGGAGGGGCTGCGCTGCTCTGCCCGCCCCTCGGCAGGGTCTCAGCGGCCCTGCTCTATCGATCCTCGCCAGCATCTGGGGCTGCACTGCTCTTTGTTGCAGCCATGCCGACAGACGGAGGGCGGCGTCTCATGGTCTAATCTGTGTTTCTCTGGCGGCTGGTGACGCTCCCTGCACGTCTTTCCAGGCCTCCATCCATCTTCAGGACCAGCATTTCCGTATTTTTGCCCCGCTTCTAGTAGCAGCGTCTGTTTTTTGTTGTTGGGTTTTGAGAGTCCTCAGGGCTGCCTTTTTGTTGTGTTGTTTCCACATTCTCATTTAGTGATGTTTTCTGAAAACTCATTCTAAAAATGTGGTTAATTGGCCACAATAAAGATCTTCCATATGTCTCGCTCAAATAGCTATTGGTTTCAACTTTTCTTCAGTTCAGTAGTAATAGTCATAATCAGTGCATCTTTATGGATAATTCTTCCTGCATAATCGTTTCCACCGTTTTCCTCGCATCTTTGTAGCATCGTTATTTTGAATGTGGATAAATCAAGGGACAGAATTGTAATTTGACCAGTGGCAACACGTTGACTTGGGAACTCTGGTCAGTGGGTTCCAGGCTTATTCTTAAGTTACTAATTGGATTCTTTTTTAAAGTAAGGCTTCATCTAGGTAGATGCTTGGCGTTCCTACTCTTGACCACTCACTTTTCTTCCACCACGAGTGGGTGTAGTGCCTGTCATGTACCTGAGCTGTGCTAGGCTGAAGCAGTGTTAGCAAAAGAAACATTCCCTGTGTGAGTCCTCCAGAGCTTGCTCTCTGGTGGAGGATAGAGCCCAGGACATAGGGTATCAGAGCAAGTACCGGTATCAGAGGTAAATATGCAGTGGGGAAGGGGTCAAAGGAAAGGGGATTTCTAAGAGGAGAATATAATGCCTGCAAAGGCTCAGAGGTGAGAGAGCTAGAAACGTTCCAGGAACTGAGAGCAGTTCCAGTTGGGGGAGGCCTGGCAAGAGTTGGCGCTGGAGACATCAGCGTGGGTCCACATCACGTTCCCCAAGGAGAGCAGTGTGTGGTGCCTCCCAAGGGTGGTGCCCCTGGCTGTTCCCTGGAGGACGAATTGCAGGGCGGTGACGTGGGGGCGGGAAGGACCGTTTATCAGAGGCTGGATGAGAGCCCCTGGCGGCTGAGCTCCGGTTAGTGAGGTGGACAGTGAATGGATTCCACGGAGATCTGGGGGGCAGAGTAAATGGGGTTTGGAGATTGACTGCATGTGGGCAGTGAAGCAGCTGGGTGAATCAGGAACTCTGCTCAGTGTCTGGACTGGGCAGCGGGGGGTGGGGGTGCCGTTGAAATTGACGAGAACTCGGGTTTGGAAGTGAGTGAAGGGAGGGGAGTCCGTGACGCTCGATTATTAGTGTGTGGTCTGCCTTCCTGACCAGAGTGCAAGCTTCGGGCGGGCAGGGGCATCACGTGCATGGGTGTGCACGCACACTTGCACAGTAAACAGCCCGCATGTACCATTCAGTAGGCTGTTCAGCTACGAGTTCAGCGTTCAGAGTTGTTGAGACATGCGCTCACGTGTCGTTGTGCTGAAGAACAAAGTGGACACATACGTACCTGCTGTGAAGCTCGATTGATGAGCTAGTGACTCTAGTGACTCGAGTTGATTGCTGAACTTCCATGTCACGGGTTGACTTAGATTTCAATTGAGTGTCGGCTCTGTAGTGATTGGTGACCTGGGGAGTGGCAAGGCCTCACAGCGAGCAGACCCATCTGCCCTTGGCGGGGCGACGCGCTCACACCCCTGTGGGGAGTGGGCTGCTGCCGCGTAGCAGCTGCCAGCGTTGTTAAGCCCGGGGTCTTTCGGTTTGCATTTGTTTCTACGCTCTTTCTCTTTCCTACTCCCACATGTGCTTGTGCATCTGGAATACTCCAGTTGAGAAAACGCCTGTGCTCCTGGGTTTGGTGGGCCTGGGGGCCCGCATGCAGCACGCAGCACAGCCCCCGTCAGCGGCGGGGCCAGCCCTCCTTGGTGCGGTTGCTGAGTTCACTGCTGAGGCCTTGTCAGATGCTGCTTCTCCGGAGAGTCTGACCTGAGCCCCGTTCACATTTGCTGTGCTGGGTGTTTTACCTGATTTAGTCGTCACAGCGACCCTGGCCTGCCCCCATTTTGTAGCTGGGGGTATTGAGGACTGCAGAGCGTGGTGACTGCTCGGGTCGGTGGCAGAGTCTAACCTCCATGTCCAAATCTCTCGAAGCATAAGATCAAAGGATCCGATGGAAACCAAGCAGACGACGTGAGACTGTGCACATGGTGCTTGTTTTTCTCCAACCTTGAAGCTCCTGAGAACACTTGCCTGTGTACTTGGCCGTCAGCTCTCTGGTCCTGTCTTGGCAGGTTCTGATTGGAACCGACTCCATCACAAGCCTGCACAAACTGGAGCAGGTGTCCAGCGACGAGGGCATCGGGACCCTGGCCGAGAACCTGCTGGAGGCGTTGCGGGAGCACCCGGATGTGAACAGGAAGATCGACGCGGCCCGCAGGGAGACCCGGGCCGAGAAGAAGCGCCTGGCCATGGCCATGCGGCAGAAGGCGCTGGGCACGCTGGGCATGACGGTACCGCCCGCCCGGGCCCCGCCTGTTGACGGGGGCTCTAGGAGCCGGGGTTGGGCGTGCTGAAGATGTGGCTGGGGGGTGGGGCGGTGGGGGGCGAGGCGCCGTGCTGGACGCTTTGCTTAGGGATGTGGCTCTCACTGCTCTGCACTGTGCTGCAGAGGCCAGACGGCTCAGATTTACAGCGACTTTAGAGATGGGGATGGCTGTTGTAAGATGTGGTGTAAGCCACTGTGTGGGTCTGTGAGGTTGACATTGTACCCATTTTTCAGATGAACTAGTTGGGGCTGAGAGGTGCAGTAAGCAGGCCAAGGCTCGTAGCTAATACGCGGCTGGTGGGCGTTTGAACCCAGGTCTGGGTGACACAGGGGCTCTGGGCTCTCCTCACTGCCCCCTGGAGGAGGCTGCAACCCTGTGAGGCTGTCTCCAGCCGGCGAACTCTGTCAGCAGATTTAAAACTCTCGTGGGAACAGTAAATGAATCATGCGCTGCAGCCCTCAGCAGCCAAGGCCTGGTCTTGCTGGCACAAAGAGGGGGCCTTTCTGGTGGCAGGTGGCCACTGGCCAGGGTTCCAGCCGGATGGTTTCCTCTGCTTCCCTGGTTCCTGTGGGGAGAGAAGAGCAGGCAGATCTGGGTCTGCACCCTCATTAGAAGCCACGCGAAGAGGTTTCCTTTCAGCGCAGCTGTCCTTTCCCCATATGTGGAGGGTCAGCGTGTGCCCGCGTGTCCTGGGCCCGTGGGGAGGGTGGGCGGCAGCCCTGTCTGACCCGCCCCCTGGGCCCCCCTTGCAGACCAATGAGAAGGGCCAGGTGGTGACGAAGACGGCACTGCTGAAGCAGATGGAGGAGCTGATCGAGGAGCCTGGCCTCACATGCTGCATCTGCAGGGAGGGCTACAAGTTCCAGGTGCGCTGCCGGGCCCCTCCGGGGCTCACGTCTGAGGACCAGCCGTCCTCTTCAGAGGCGGCAGGCAGACTGATCTGAACCGTCTGCAGCAGCACCAGCTGCCGCTCATTGAGTCAGGCCCTGTGCCCAGAGCCTTTATGTCAGCTGAGTAACTTTGTCTCTAAACGTGTAATGAAGAGCCCTCATCTGTGGATGAGAAAACAGTACCCGTAGCAAAGGCAGAGTTCTAGGCCAGTTCAGAGCCGGGGCTGTTAAAAGACACCATGCTGCCCCTGTTCAGGTAACCTGGCAAGAAGGTCAGGACCTCAGCTTTCTCGGCGCCACCAGACTCGCTTTACCGCCCGGGAGCAGAGCAGCAGGTGGCCAGTTTGCTGCCCTGAGGCCTCAGGGGTGCCCTTTTCCTCTCCAGCTCAAGTTGACTTCCTCGCTTCCCAGCCTGCTGACTGGCAGGCGGCCGGGGCTCAAGGCCTGTAAGTCCCGGGGTGACACAGGCTCCGTGGGGCTTTCTGGTCAGGTTTTGAAAAACAAGCGACTTACCAGGAAGGGAGGTGAATGCAGCAAAAAGGAAAGGACGCTCCGTGTTGCATTTCTGCCCCTCTGTCCGCACAGCACCCACCTTATTTTGGTCACTCCCCACAGCCCTCTTCTCACCGGGGCAGTGCCGCGCTGAGTGCTGACCAAGTGACTGCAGGGCTGACTGTCCCATACTAGTGAGCACAGCCCCTCGTAGGACTGCAGCCCCGGGGTTCCCTCTGCTCTGCTGCCCCTCCTTCCAGAGCCTGCTGTGGAGTTCTCACCTCTCTTCCTCTTTCCTTGTCTTTGCAGCCCACTAAGGTCCTGGGCATTTACACCTTCACCAAGCGGGTCGCCTTGGAAGAGATGGAGAACAAGCCCCGGAAGCAGCAGGGCTACAGCACTGTGTCCCACTTCAACATCGTGCATTACGATTGCCACCTGGCGGCCGTCAGGTGGGCCTGCTTCCCGCGGGGCAGCTCCCACAGGCCTCCCCGCGTGTACTTCTTCCCAGACCTGGGGGCCTTCAGGGGAGCAGGCAGCTTGCGGGAGGCCCCGGCCTGGGAGGGGCTGGGGCTGCCAGCCCTGAAGTTTTAATTCTGTTTCTTAGGCTTTGGGAAGTAGGGTGTCCTGCCTTTAGCCTTATAGGCCCCAGAACCATTCCTGGGAAAATGCACTTGACTTTTGGCCCAGGGCTGGTGAGAGCAGGCTTGCCTACCGGAGGCTGTGGGGCCGGCATTCACCATCTTGTGGTCACAAGTGGCTGCTTCTTTGCAGAGTCGGTAGTCACTTGTCCCTGCTCTCCTCCCAATCCAGGCTGGCTCGAGGCCGGGAAGAGTGGGAAAGCGCCGCCCTGCAGAACGCCAACACCAAGTGCAACGGGCTCCTTCCGGTCTGGGGGCCCCACGTCCCCGAGTCAGCTTTTGCCACCTGCCTGGCGAGGTGAGTGTGGAGCATGGGGCGTGGTCGGAAAGAGGAGGTCGGGACCTCCCTGGTGGTCCAGTGGTTAGGGTCTGTGCTTTCACTGCCATGGGCACAGGTTCAGTCCCTGGTTGGGGTACAGAGATCCCACACGCTGTGTGGTGTGGCCAAAGAAAGGTGGAGGGGGTTTCCCAGGAGATGGAGAAAGATCAGCCATCAGCTTAGCCCTGTCATCGGAGGCCCACGTCCATCCTCACTTGCTCACGGGAGCTGCCTGGAGCAGGGGTGACTCTGCTGGGAGGACCCTGCATCCTCAGCGCTTGGGCCCCGGGAGGAATCTCTGGTTTTCTGCTGCCTGCCCTTCTTTCCTGATCTTAGGACTCAAGACACAGGATCCCTGACTTGATCCTCGAGGCCAGAATTTCCCAGAGTTGACTTCCGTTCCTCTGAGGTTTAAATAATGAAAATAGCTTAACAGCTCGGGGAACATTGGTCTCCTTTCAAAGCTGCTCTTGTCCTAAAATCCAGAGTGGAGCAGCGGAGCCCTCTTTGAGGTCCTCGTCCCTTAAACGGGTGCCTAGGACAGTGGTGCGCGTTGAGTCCTGTTGTTGAGCTCAGGAACCAGGCGCTCAGCAGTGATGATGATGCAGGTCCCACTGGGCCACATTGAGCTGCTGTCCGTGTGTCAGAAACCCAGGCCCAGAGCTGGTCGGGCAGAGCCCGGGGAGGTGGTGAGGTGCATTAATGCAGAGAAGCCTTTTTTCTTCTTCATGGAGGTTCTTCATGGATGATCCTTATGGATAGGTCACCTTGGCAGAGTGGATAAGCCCTACTTTTCTTCTTCCAAAATGTACTTCCAGTTGTGGGCACAGTACGTTCTGTGACGTTAGTCTATCAAGGAGTGGGTCCCCAGACCAGTGCGTTCTCATCAGAGCTTGGAGAACATCTCATTTAGTGAGAGCAGAAATGAAAGGGCGCCGTGCTCGTGCCCCAGCCCTGCCCCGTCCTCTGCTCTCCCTGTCGTTCCCTGTCCGTCGCGTAACCTGCGCACCCATCCGGCCAGCGGGGGCTCTGCCTTCCCAGCGGGTCTTCGCCGTGAAGCTGGCTTCCACTTCGCCCTCTGTCCCCTTCTCCCAGGCACAACACTTACCTCCAGGAGTGCACGGGCCAGCGGGAGCCCACATACCAGCTCAACATCCACGACATCAAGCTGCTCTTCTTGCGCTTTGCCATGGAGCAGTCCTTCAGCGCGGACACGGCGGGGGCGGCCGGGAGAGCAACATCCACCTGATCCCGTACATCGTGCACACCGTGCTCTACGTGCTGAACACGTGCGTACCCGGCCCGGGCCCTGGTGCGCCGTAGTCTGTTCCAGGACTAGCGCTGGACCCCAGGCAGCTTTATTGAAGTAGGAACGTTTGCCTTTTTGGAGTCACTCAGGAGGAAGTGGTAGACACAGCTTTCTCCAGAGCAGTCTCATCTCCCGCCGAGGGCCGCATCCTAGGATTGGCCTTGGGCCAGAGCGGGAGCAGGGAGCAGGAGAGGCCAGACTGTCAAAGCTTCTGCTTCAGCATAGCCCCAGCTTGCGAGACTGTTCCCTTGGGTGGGGGGCCCTGGGTCAGGGCCAGAGCAGACAGGCTGTTCCTGGTGAGGTGTCGAGGCTGGAGGGCAGGACCATGGCTGGTATCCGTAAGTGCAAACTGGACTTGCTGCCCGTTTCCATGAGTGAGGCTCTGGCGACTGTGCGGGGAGAGGGCTTGTTTATCTGGGGAGGTCGGCTGAGGAGAAAGGTAGCCCAGGAAGTAACCCAGGTACCCTCCCCCGTGTGTATACTGGGAGCGGTTAGGTATCCCTGGGAGGGCAGAGATTTGTCAGTCGTTCTGTCTTGCTTTCAGAAGCCAGCTGAGAGATGGAATGTGTTCAGCTCCTCGATTAGATTGACATGGTTTCACGCCTTTGGGCCCCGTCTTCTAGAGTCTCCCGTCCATGGGGCAGGTGCTGACAGGTGGGGAGGCTGAGTCCAGCCCACCCACGGCAGCTGCACTCAGTTTAGGCAACAGAGCCATTGTTCTCTTGCCCTTCCTGGTCTCCAGCAGAGTGATCTTCTCTTTCCCTCCCATTTCCCTGTGAGGTAGAAGGCTGCTCTGGAGACGGCAGTCTTCATTGTTAGAGAGGCGCTGGCGGCTCTCCACCCATCATGACCTCACCCGCTCAGCTGTTTAGACCGAGGAAGCAGCCTGTGTTGTTGACAGCCTGAGCGTTCCCACCGCCCTCGTGGTGCCTCGGGCCTGAGCAGTGCTCCCTGCCCCGGCCGTGGGCCTCTGAGGGGCCCTTGTCTCTTCTTGGCAGCCATGAGGTGGCAGGGGCTGCCCCGTTCTCTGGGGAGTGAAGCGGGCCTGGAGAGGCCGCGTGCTTTGCCTGGTGGAACAGAGCCCGTGGCCTCAGGCGTCTCTGCATCTCCCACGCCAGATGCACGTAACTCATGCTCCAGCCCCTTAGCTGGGGACAGGGTGCCCTGTGTCCCGTTGTCTCGGTTACTGAGGGCTGAGCCGCAGCCACACGGAGAGGTCTTGCTTCCTTCCTTCACCGGCTCACGGCGTGTGAGCTTGGTCAGGGGGGCTGGTTGAACAGGATTCACCACCTTTGTATATGAAGGCGAGTGTGTCACACGCACCACGAGCTGGTGGAGTTGAGCGTGTCACACGCACCACGAGCCGGTGGAATTGAGCATGTCACACGCACCACGAGCCGGTGGAGTTGAGCGTGTCACACGCACCACGAGCCGGTGGAGTTGAGCGGGCCCTGCAGTGGCACGAAGCTTCTGGTTCCCGATTCTGAGTCTGGTGGCCCCACCTGTCCCACCACGTTCCATCCGTGGAGCGGAAGAGGGCGTGCTGTCCCCGCCGGCCGCCGGCCCCCGCCCCCCACCCCGTGCAGTGTCCGCCAGTACCATCTGCAGACCTGGTGGCCTTGCGTGCGTGCCCACTAGCGTGGTGGTTCTGTTTCCCTCCACAGAGTTAGGCCAGGGTGGCAAGCACTCCGGGTGTGAGAGCTCCATCCCGCTCGAAAGGGGAAAGTGGCCTCCCAGGGCCCACCAGTGGGTTGCAGAAGCTTCCTGGCCGAGAGAGTGGGGATCCACGCTGGGGAGCCCGGTCCCTCCCTTGACACGAGGTGGTAGCTGTCCCCCGGGTTGTCGCGAGGATCGAACGCGATAATCTCAGCACGCACCTGGTGGTGAGGTTGATGATCACCATTGTTACTGCAGTTCAGACAGGCACGGGAGCGAGAGACAGGGCTCGCTGGAAGAATCTAGTCTAACGAAGGAGACGGGGCAGGAGAGCCTTAAGAGAGCGAACCAGAGCAGCCTAGGAGAGACACCGGGGGCAAATGCCGATTGCACAGTTAGCTGTGCTGAGACTCGTGGGGTGGGGGGCTGTGGGCTGTGAGCTCAGTCAGAGACTCCAAACCGGTGACATGAGTCACGTCACCTCACCCCCCGGGCCTTCAGATACCCTGGTAAAGAGGTGCTGGCTGTCACCTTCCAGGGTCATCAGAACACTGAGATGGTAGAGGGTTTGTGAAGGTGCTGGTCACATGCATATTGGAGTTTTGTGGAGCTGGACTGGAGGTGGGGGCAAGGAGGATGCTGCTGAGCAGGACTTGGGGGGCGGGCTGCTCTGCTTGGAGAGGGGTGGGAGGGGCCGCCCGTTCAGGAAGCTTCCCAGTGGGACGCCGAGCACACCACCCTCGCCCCTCCTGCGGCTCGGGCCTGCGTCTGCCCCGCTCTCAGGGTGTCCCTTTTCTTCCAGAACCCGAGCAACGTCCCGAGAGGAGAAGAACCTCCAGGGCTTTCTGGAGCAGCCCAAGGAGAAGTGGGTGGAGAGTGCCTTCGAAGTGGACGGGCCCCACTATTTCACGGTCCTGGCCCTGCACGTCCTGCCCCCAGAGAAGTGGCGAGCTGTCCGTGTGGAAATCCTGCGGAGGCTGCTGGTGACCTCTCAGGCCCGGGCAGTGTCTCCAGGCGGAGCCACCAGGTCGGTACTCGCTTTGGGAAGCATCTGCTTGGGAGATTGTTGCCTGGGCTCTGAAACCCATTCTGGAGGACTGGCTGAATGTCGGGTGCTGAGAGGAGGCAGCTCGTTAGCCTTTGGTTGACCCTGACCCCTCTCAGACTGTCTCACCGAGAGTCTCGGCCTGATGGCGGGCAGGTGCCGGCTGCCTCTGGGGCAGGTGTTCAGCCTCTAGAAGTGGAGCTGGGCTCACCTCTGGGAAATTCCTCAGGGAGGAAGCCAGCCAGGCACCGCGTGAAGCCTCTCAGGAGAAGAGTTCGGGCCGGCGGGTGGCTGGGACAGGCAGCCCGGTTTTCTGCATCTTGCTATTCCTGGCTTGAACTAGCCAAGCCTCAGGGCCGCGTTCGGGGAGCTTCTTTTCTGACATTGAGAACGCGCCATCTCTCTCCTTGCTCACAGTCCTCTCCCATCTGCCCCGCCCTGCCCACGAGCCTGTCCTCTGTCTCTGCTACTGGACACCTCTCGAAGAAGGGGGGCATTTCAGGAAGGAAGTGGTCTTCATTTTCCTGACCCTGTGCTGTGATTTGGGTCATCAGGGAGGTGTCTTGAGGGAAACAGCTGCAAATGCTAACAGGGATTGTTGGGCCTGCATGGATTGCCGCACACCAAGGGGGCCCCGTGACACGGCGCTCGGCCCGGGGTGGCCCCAGCCATCTGCACACTCAGGCTGCAGAGCAGGGTGTGGGTTGGTGGCTTGCTTCTGCCCCTTGAAGGAAACCTGCTTCGCTTTGGGGAGTATCTAGGCTTCAGGGAGACATTTCCAACAGGGCACAGAGGAAGAGCTTTTAGGCCCCAGTGGCGACACACCGAGTAGAAACAGCCATGGGCCTGAGTTTGCGTACCTGGTGTCTCCACCTCCGTCAGCTCCGATTCATCACATCGCTAGCTGTGGGCACCTCAGGGCCCAGAGGGTACCTTGGAGCTCTGCTGGTGGATCCAGCCTGCCCCGGCCTCTGTCAGAGTCCTGCCCAGCCCCTGCACCCATTCCAGACCAAGCACTTCCCAGGGTTTCCCAAGAGCCCGAAGCATTAATAGTTAGCTCGCTTTGTTGTTGTTCAGGGATCACTCAGGAATCCTAGCCCGTAGCTCGCTCCTAGGAATCAGAAAGTTAGATGTGGGAGGTACTGAGTTGTGGATAAGCAGGCTCGGCCTGCGTCCATAGCGCAGAGTGGCCGTTCACTGGGCACAGGCCCTCGGTGACAGGTGTGAAATCCAAGCCCATAGGAGCTGTGCAGCTTTCACTTAGGAGACTAGAATTCATTACGTCCCGGGCAGTTAAGGAAAAGCCGATTTGGTCACAGCTTAATTAGGAAATCCAGTGTGAGCTGGCTCATGAGTTGCCGTTTTCTCTGTAGCAGTTTAGTCACCTTCACTAATGAGCCTTAAATAATTAAGTCAGGCAGGGCCACCCCGGATCCCTGCCACCGGAGCAGAAGAGCAGCAGAGGCAGGGCGTGGGGGCGTGAGCGGGGTGGCGGGGCCGCGGGACTCCCCCAGGAGGGCTCGAGGGCCCCTGGAGGGCGGGGCAGTGCTGCCCAGTGGCTTCATGCTGAGTCCATTGTGGAAGGAGGCGGCAGAGACACAGAATCTGGGAATTTGCATGAAGCTGCTTTCTCCTGCGGGTTTCACATTCAGGAAAGAGAGTCTTCTGCGAGTGTTTAAGCCTGGGACGCTCCTAGACGTCCGTCAGAGCCTCCCCTGTTGCCGTCTGCCAGCACGCAGGCTGTGGGGAGAGAGCTCTTGCCCTGCCTCCAGGCCCACCCCGCAGCAGGCCTCCCTTTAGACCCGGCGCGTGCAGGCGCTGTGGGAGGGGAGGAGGCGGGCGCGCTGGAGACGCTGAGGGTGGCGGGGGTACAGGTAGCGTGCTTTAGCAAGCAGAGCCGTCTGCCACGGCTCTTTTACTCTGGTTAACAGCTGAAGCGTTTCCTGAGTGTAGGTGTGGCTGGCCGTCCTGTGCCGGTTAGTCCCTGCTCGCGAGGCCCACACGGACGGTGTGCTTTCAGCCTCTTAAATGAGTAACGCCTGTGCTTGCTTTATGAGCCTGGCATTCATAAACACCTGTGCGTATAAACACCTGCATGCACACACATCTTAGTACTAAGTCTGGTCCCTTTGGCTGCAGGCTCTGTTTCTAGGGGTAGAATCCCCATGACAAGGGTCTCTCTAGCCTTTCCAGACAGCACCTGCCCTAGATCTTGGGTCGTAGACACCGAGCCCTGGCACCGGCACCTCACCCCCTGTGCAGAGAGGACTGGCCGTCCTGGGCTTCACGGCGGCTGTGCCCTCTGGAGCCATCCTGAGGCCCAGAGCGTCTGCCGAGGAGGTGGCGACAGTGCTGCCGCAGCAGCCCCGGGCCTTCCCGGCTGGCCTCTAAGCCTGAGCTGAGTCACTGGGTCGGGTGGCAGTGATGCAGCTCGGGCGCCCAGGGGCGTGGCGAGCAGGTCGGGATCACGCCGGGATTTAGGAGGTGTCAGGTGTTTGCAACTCCCTTCCCAGGCATCACTGTTGCTCAAAACCAGCTTTCCACCAGCTTCTGTTTTTCAACACGGCACATGGTTGATAAGTTACTGTGTGTGGCTAGTTGAGGTAAAATTCTCCTGGTGGGAACGTAAGGACTGAAGTGGAGCCTTTGTTTCTTCCCTCACTTGCTAGATCCCGTCAAGTTTGAGAGTGTGTGTGGGGCTGAACCCGGGGAAGCGTGGGCTCTGCCTCGTCTCTTGGGGGCAGTAGCCTGTTGGCCGCCGTGCTGCAGCCCCTCTCCCCCTCTCCCCGACTCGGCAGGGTCACGGCTGAGGTGCCGTGCACGGGGCATCTTGTGAGGTGAATGAGCCACGGGCCCCAGCGCCTCAGGAGCTCTGGCCCCGGCTGCTTTCCTCCGAGAAGGTGGCTGAGGGGACTGGACTGAGGGGGCATGACCCCCAGAGTCCTGCCCTGCTCGCAGAGCGCTCGGCTCTCTCCTTGCGAGTCTCCTCCCGGGTCTGAGACTCGACTCTCTTCCAGGCTGACAGACAAGGCACTGAAGGACTACTCAGCGTATCGCTCTTCCCTTCTCTTTTGGGCCCTCGTCGATCTCATTTACAACATGTTTAAGGTAAGGCAGCCCCTGGGAGCCTGGCTGGGCTTGGCAGGCACGTGGACGTCTGCGTGGCGGCTCTGGCCCTGCATTGGCCTCCGGCTCCACTAGCTCCCCCGAGAAATAGGCTGCGCCCGCCCGACGTGGGGAGGGTTTCCAGTGGCCTAGACCCTGCTCGTGACTGCGTTTGTCTCCACGGCCATTCCATTCCTGTGACCCTGTCTGCTGCTGTTGCAGACCCTCTTCTTCAGACAGGTGCCCCCCCCCCCCCCCCCAGTCACCGTGTAGTGGTTGCTGTCGTCCCTTTCTTGGACCAAGTCCGTTGCCTGGTGTGAGTGTAACTTATCCAGCCCAGCTTATATTAGCTTGGCCAGGAAGTTTGTTCCATGAGATAGTGCGGAAAAGCCCGCATGAACTTTCGGTCACCCTCATAATGGGGTCCCTCCCCTCTGCCTTGAGAGAGAGGGTTTATGTCTGGCTCCTTCCATCCTCTGAGGGAAACAGCTTGGTTAAAGCGTGCTGGCAAGCCCCTCTCCTGGGGACGCGCAGGTGTGGGAGGAGAGAGCGTGTGCCTGTCGCGGCTCATAGGTTCCCAGGACTCCTGCCTCAGGGGGCTGCGAGAGGAGTGGCTGGAAGCGGTGTTGCTCCTGGAAGCAGAATGCGTCCCCCAGGGAGAACGTGGGTGTGGCGGGAGGACGCGCTTCCTCCCTCCTCGCCTGGGGCCCCGCTGACCGCCCGGCCTGTCTCCTGCTGCTGCTTGTAGAAGGTGCCGACCAGCAACACGGAGGGAGGCTGGTCCTGCTCTCTGGCCGAGTACATCCGCCACAACGACATGCCCATCCATGAGGCGGCCGACAAGGCCCTGAAGGCCTTCCAGGAGGAGTTCATGCCGGTGGAGACCTTCTCAGAGTTCCTCGACGCCGCCGGTCAGTGTCAAGGGTTTTCATCTTCACAGACCGTGGGGGGGCTGGCCGTCGCTTTCATCTTCATACGCGGGGAAAACAGGCGAGAAGCAGTCTGTGGGCCACCACCACGAGGTCCGAGAGAGGTGTCTACCTGCCAGGCCACCGGCTAACAAGGTGCAGCCATGACGTGGGGCTCAGTTCAGCCCAGGCACTGTGTTCATCGCACATGCACTTCCCCAGTACGCAGGGCAGCCAGTGTGAGGTGGAGCCGTGGTTATCCCCATTTTACAGGTGGGATAACGGAGGCTTTGATGATTGAACAGGTTCCCAGTGGGAATGCCTGGAAAAATCACTAGAGCCCCTTTGGCTTCCTGACTATTTACAACAGTTCACAGAATTAACATGGAGCCTGCCTGACTCCCTCCTGCCTCTTGGGGATCCAGACATCATGTGTCACAGCTGCCCCCGGGGAGGTATGGGCGATACCAACTCTGATTCCTGAGATCAGTAGTATGGAAGGAGAGCAGAGAGCGTCTGCTCGTAGGCGCAGGGCAGCACCGCGACCTGCCATCCCACGAGATGTCCTCAGACATGTCCTCACCCCGCTGGGAAAACTGAAGTCCAGTGTTGTCTCCGGTGTACAGGTTCTGTGGGCAACAAACCTGCCATCCTAATTGCAAGCATTAAAACTTGTCTGATTTCCTGACGCAGCAGGTGACAGGAGGAGGAGGGGCCTTGGGCTGGTGCTGAGGAAACCCACCTGGAATGAAGGCCCCGCGCCCCCTGAGGCTGTGGGCACGGCCGGCCTTTGTACAGTGGGGCTCCCTGAGCCAGAGCGCAGGGCTGCGCCTGCCTCACTCCTGTGAGCTGGTTCCCTTTCTGCCTGGCATTTATAATGGGAATCTTGTCAAGTGTAAGAGCCGGAAAAACATCTGCCCGCACTGCCCTGTCGCGCGCAGGCCTCCGCCCGCATTCGCCAGGCTGTCTTCCGGGAGGGAAACGCTCGAGCGTTGGAGGGTGCTCTGTGGGAATCCCTCTCTCCGCCCGCATGCAGTTCCGCCCGCCTTCCGGGTCGCCCGTCTGTCGAAGTGGCCCCGGGAGAGCCCTGCTGGGCGCGCCTCTGCGGGTCTGCTGCCCCCCAGTCGTCTCGTCACCAGGGCTTGGCACTGCTCGCCTCCATTTCTTTGTTAACTTCACGCGATGCTCTCAGGAGTCTTTTCAGCCTAGATACTTCACCTTGGCTGCACTTTTGCTCTTCGTCGGGAATCAGCCCTGACCGAGAGCAGGTGGCCTCGTGTCTGTGTCCTTAGGACCCAGCGCCGTGCCTGTTGTCCAGGGGTCTGGGGAGCATCTACGGAATGGCAGCATGAATGGCAGTCTGAGCCAGAGGAGGAGGGGGTGGGCACGGGAAGGAGGGGCTTCGTGTCAGCCCCGGGCAGGAAGAGCAAGGCCCGGTTAGGCGGGGCGGGAGCCTCTGCCCCTTCCACTCCGAGCACAGGCGTTCACAGCCCAGCTTTATTGCTGTGTTCAAACTGGTAGAAAATTTCAGAACATCAGACACACCCTCTTCAAACGCAAGGACAGAAACACCTTCCAAAACCAACAAGAACCGGTGGGAGCCGCTCTCCTCCCATTTGCAGGGCTGCTGGGAGACACTCCTGTCTGAGCGTGGCCAGGCCCGCGGGTTGATAGCCCATGGTGGTCAAATGTGAACCTTGTTTGTGAGGGACAGGCAGGGCTGCAGGGGGCCCGATGCTGTGCCCACGGCGCTTTCCTGAAGTGGCCTTGTCTGACTCCTGGCCCCTCCTCTGGTGGTGGAGGGGACGGACCTCCTGAGCTCTGGCCTCTGCACCAGGCCCTGGACCCAGGCTTGAGTCCCACCCCCAAGGCAGTGGGGTTGGCCTTGCTTGGCCCCCAGTCCCGCTGAGAGATGCTGAAGGCCGCAGACACGCTCTCCTGAGACCCCTCCATCGCGCGCCGCGTCGCAGTGGACTTGCGGGCTCCCTGCAGGGCCCAGGGACCCAGCCTTAGCATCTCCACTCTTGGGAGATCACGAGCTTGGTGCCCCTGACCAGCGAGCGAGAGTTTGCTTGGTGACTGTCTCCCGGTGTCTCTTGGCTCCGGTGAGCAGTCGGTCGGAGCTCTCGTCGAAGGACCGTGTGTTCTCCACAAGGATGCGGCCGCCGTGACGGGCTGGGCTGTGCGTGCCACGGCTAAGCAGCCCCCGCCTGTTTTCCAGGTCTCTTGTCAGAAGTCACGGATGCAGAGAGCTTCCTGAAGGACCTGTTGAACTCAGTGCCCTGAGCCCCATGCGGAGAGCGGTCGACAGAGACGGAAGCTGCCTGCCTGCGCCCTCGGCGTCCCTCCTCCCGCGCCATCCCCTGGGGCGCCGCCTCACTGCTCCCCTCTCCCTCCCTCCTCCTGGAGCGGCTTGGGATCTTAGGCTTCCTGTTGTATCTTGTGTGTGTGGTGCACTAGCTCTGAAGCTCTGTAACCCAAGCTGTCGAAGGACGTGCACATACCCGGGGGCCTGCCTTGTCCTGGCCCCCCTGAGCCCCTGCGTGTGCACATGTTGGGAAATAAACGAGTGGCTCCATCCCTGTTGGAAAGGAGGGTGTTGCCTGTGCTCGAGCCCCTCCTCGGCACCGCTGGCCAGTGCGTCTCCTTGGCTGCGTGGCCTCCGGCGTCGGCAGGGAGCTCCGTGTGCGTCACGTTCGCGGTCTCTTCTTGGCGCCAAATGGAGCCTGTCTGTTCTCAGCCAGCAAGTTGGGGCACCTTGTTTGACGGCTGTGATCGTCCCTGAAATAAATAACTTGGCTTCTTTTTCCATTGTTTGGGCCCGAAGAGCTGAAGCCTGGAGACACGTGATTTTCTAGTCTCCAGCCGAAGGTGGGCTCAGCACAGTCGGGCGCTGGTCTTTCCGTAGCAGAGGGTGTTTGGCATTCGAATTGGCAATCCTTCGGCGACGTCTCTGCAGGGTTGCCATGCTAGGAGAGGCCTGGGGCAGACTTAGGATGATGAGGAGCTGCCCCTTATGAGCGCCTTCTCTGCCAGGCCCGTGTGTGTGCTGTTATTTCTAGTCTCTTTTAGCAGCCCTGCAGGAGGGCGCTGTGAGCCTGCATCACTTGCTCAAGGCCCACGGCTGGTCGCTGCTGGAGTGGAGGCCTGTGCCTCTGAGGCCGTGTCCTGAACCGCTGTGGCAGTTGCCTCCGGGGGCCGGGAGCCCTGCTTCCCCACATCGGTGGGCAGCAGTGCTCTTCTAGAGGCAGCAGGGCCCCGTGAGCTTCTCCCCAGATCGCAGGGCAAGGCCGATGACTGGGCTCGCGGGGAGGGAGAGCTTGCAGTGGCTGCCCCCTTGAGCTTCCTCTGGGCCGCTCTGCCTCCTGCCTCCCTGGTCTCGATGTCCGCTTTGTGTGGCTCCCCGTTCAGGCCAGACCATTTGGGACAGAAGGCACACCTAAGAGTCTTCAGAGGACTCCCAGAGCCCAGGCTGCGGCCCCCACCCAGGCACCCCAGGCAGGTGTGAGTGTCGCCAGGGAGATGAAGGTGGTTTTTTACGAGAGCTGGGCTGGAGGCCCTGGCAGGCTGGCATGAGTGTGTGCTGAGTGCACGAGGGGGCCGGGGGTGGGGACAGCGTTAACTTGGCGTCGGGCACCCACACCTTCACTCACGTCTCAGCTCTGCCCCCGCTGGTGTCCCACACTCCTCCCGAAATGGCAGCGTCGGTCCCTACAGGGTAGGATGGTTACTGGGTTTATGCGAGTTTACTTGCTGCCCTGTCGTAAGGAAGTGCCTGTCCTTATCACTGATGAACTCATTTGCAGTCTGTGGAATCTTGGCTTTAACAGACTCCGAGTCTCAGGTGGGGTCCAGATACTTTTGGCTTTGAAGGTGGATGACAGGCCTTGGTCACTTGGAACACTCACTCCTCACCCAGAGCACAGCGATTTCATTCCCTCTGGCAGGTCCATCATCTGCTCCCTGGTCTGTCCCGAGAGACCTCCCAGGTCCACGCTGCTGTGTGGAGCTGCTCTTATGTAACCTCCTAGCCAGGAGTGAGCGGGAGTGAGCTGGAGTGGCCACATCTGGGCCAGCACGCCCCCGGGGGCACAGGGGAGGGTGTGGGGTGAACAGGCAGGACTGGACCTGTGCGCCGGGCGCCATTGGAGGCCGAGCCGTGCGCGTGGCCACACCTCAGCCCCAGGCTGACCGAGCACCTTCGGGAGCTCAGCCATGGCTTGGTTCCTTGGGCCGGCAGGGCTGGGGTCCCCAGAGCTCTTGATGAGATGTTCACTTCTTTTTCTCTGCCCTTTATTTTTTGATTTCTCGCAAAGGCCTCAGAACTTTGGCCCAGGCCATCAGTTGGCATCAAGCCCGTTGTTTGATGGTCACAGCTTTTCCTGGTTTCTTCCCGGGGTGCTTTCCAGGGGCCGCCTTAGTCACAGATGGCTGGCTGGCACGGAGGCCTTCCTGGTCTGTGACGGGTCCCAGGTGGGGGCCCTGGCGGAGCTTGGGCTAGGGTGGAGACTGGCCGAGTGTGAGACTTCGGCTCCCCCAGCCCACGTCTCCCGAGGGCAGTAAGGACGTGAGGTACCGGAGGAGCTGGCCCCCTCCCGTCCTGAGCCGTTTTCTGGGCTGACTGCGTCGTGGGTCCTTGTCTTTCTCAACAGGAGACCCCAGTGAGGGGTTCAGAGGACCCCAGGCTGGCCCCGCCTGATGATGGCTGCAGCGTTTAAGGCCCTGGAGTCCGCCTTCAGCAATAAAGCCTGAGACGGTGTCAGCCCCTTCTTCTAGAGCGAACGGCTGAGGCCTCGGGGCTCCTCGGGTGGGCTGCATCTTCTCTGGCCCCTGGCCTCCCGAGTTCAGTGCTCTGCTCTGTGGGGGGCCGTATGGGGCTCAGGTGCCCCCCGCCCCCCACGAGGCCCCTCTGTCTGCCCCCACCCTCGGTTCCATTGGCCGGGACGCCAGGACTCTTCCTGTTGGTGTTCCCACGTCAGCCCCACGGTCGGGGTAGGCATTCTGCCTCTCCCCGGTCCCAGGTGAGGAGACGGCCGCAGAGCAAGCGGTCTGCCTGCCGGGAGTCAGGGCAGGTGGGGGTGGGACTCCAAGGCCGTGTCCACCTCGCTTGCCCGTGTGTCCTCCGGTCTGGACTGTCCCCTTGGCGCGGGGCGCCGTGTGGGTTGCCGAGGGCCCAGGGCCACACCGACCGTCGGAGCAGTGGAGCTGAGACCCTCGTAAGCACGGGGGCGGCAGGTCAGCGCAGCTCCACTGCTGACCCGCCGAGTTGTCACGGCGGTCCTGCTGGTCCTGCAGCGAACGCCGGTGGAGCCTGGCCCTGGGCGCGTCCTGCTGCTTTGGCTGGGCAGGCCCCAGGGGACTGGGGGCCAGCCAGAGAGGGAGATTCCCTCTGCCATCTGGCTTTGAGTTGCAGCCCGGCTCTGGCCTCTGCCGTCCCTCTGCCTGCAGCCCTCGGCCTGCCTCCCTGACCCCATGTGGCCTGGCTCCTGCTGCCCCTCCACCCAGCCCTCCACTGTCCTGGCCGCCAAGACAGGTGCTCAGCAGCACGCATGCGGCCGTGCTCGCGCCGTCTGCACTCACGCCAGCCTGGTGCTTCAGAGATCACTGTTTGCTCCGGGTTATTTGTGTCTGCAGCTCTGTGGTCCTTGCCCGGGGCTGCTCCCTTTCCCGCCCGTCCTTGTCTGCCGCCCGATCACAATCTCAGAGCCTGGCGCGGGCTCGTGTGCTGCCAGCTGGCCCCCTTTGTCCCACGCGAGCCTGGAACCTCCAGGCAAGGCATGTGCCGGGCAGGGCTCTTACCCCGGGGCTCAGCATGTGGGCGGCTCTCCCTACCCTCCAGAGCCCAGGGCTGTGCCCAGTGGAGTGGGCCAGGCCGGAGCCCTCCGCCGCTTAGCTGTACCCCTCTGCTGGCTTCAGAGCTGGGAAGGTGCCCTCTGGGCCGGGACAGTGGGGTACAGAGGACAGAGGCCTGCCCGAGGCCCGCAGCCTCAGCCATTGTCCTCTCCCGTATCCTGAGCCAACAGAGTTGGGCACTTAGGCGGTCACCCCGGGTGTATGGAGAAGGTTTTCCACGGGCTGGCCAACTCTGAAGAGAAGAAAAAGGGGGCAGAGGTGGCTCTGGAGGAGGGCAGCTCTCCAAGGAGAGGAGGTGGCGGGTGGAGGGTGGTGCCTGCTGGGCAGTACCCACGTGGGCCCATGAGCCTCCGTGTCCAGAGCAGGCCCCGCGCTTCCGGCCTCTCGGGGGAGGGGGTGGTTGCTGGGGTGCCCTGGGCGGGAGAACTGCAGTCCCTGCTGCTGAGGGAGCCTGACGGGGGCTGCTGGATGGGGCCAGAGTCCACCCCAGGGTTTACGGGGGCATCACTGAGGGGCCTAGGGGAAGTGCCATCCCTGGGGTGGGCACCCTAGGCGTTGGCAGGGTGGGGGTAGATGGGGAGATGGGCTGTCTAGTTGCTCTCTGTTTTTTGGTTTTTGGCCACCCTCCTTGGTGCCAGGGATCTCAATTCCCCAACCAGGTATCGAACCCACACCTCGTGCGCTGGAAGCACAGAGTCTTAACCACTGGACCACAAGGGAAGTCCTCTAGCGGCTGTTCTTGAGACTCTCTTTCCGGTCCCTCTGCCTCTGCCCCAGGACCTTGTTAACCCAGCTCCAGCTGTCCCCTTGCCTGCCCCAGCCTCCAAGGCGGGCTGCCTGCCCCCTGTCAAACTGTTAATGGGTTTAGATAATTGGGGACCAGAGAAGGCTCTTGAGAGCCCCTTGGATGCAAGGACATCCAACCAGTCCATCCTAAACGAAATCAGTCCTGAATATTCATTGGAAGGACTGATGCTGAAGCTGAAACTGCAATACTTTGGTCATCTGATGTGAAGAACTGACTCATTTGAGAAGACCCTGATGCTGGGAAAGATTGAAGGCAGGAGGAGAAGGGGACGACAGGATGAGATGGTTGGATGGCATCACCGACTCAAAGGGTATGAGTTTGGGTAAACTCTGGGAGTTGGTGATGGACAGGGAGGCCTGGCGTGCTGCAGTCCGTGGGGTCGCAAAGACTTGGACATGACTGAGTGACGGAGCAACAGCACTTGTTTACCAAGCCCCTGCCCGGGCCCAGCACTGTGCCGGGCGTGATTCCTGGGCTCCCATATACTTCCTGCTTCCCAGATGAGGCTCAGAGAGGCAAGCTCGCCCGCCCAAGGCTGCACGGCCTGTAAGTGGGATCCGCTGTTGTGTAGTCGGCCTGAGCCCTGCCCCCATCCGGTCTGGGCATGGATTTGATTGGGTGGGCTCAGCCCCCAGCTGGAGGCCCCAGCCGGTGCCATGCACTGCCAGGGGCAGCCGCCCACTCGTTCAAGGGCCGGGGCCCCAGCCACGGGGGCAGGGTGACTGCACACAGCCCGATAGCATCGCTCCGTGCCTCTGCTGGCTCTGGAAGTGGCAGGTCCTTCACCCCGTGCAGGACACCAGGCCTCCTCCCCTCCTGCTCCTGGCAGCTGAAGGGGCCCCGGCTGCCTCAGAAGTGGACTCGGGGTCCCTGCCCGCAGGTCACGGCCCCTCTTCCCTTCACCCTTCCCTTCCCCTGCTCTCAGCCCTGCTGTTCCCGGGACTCTGCCCACACCTGACCGTCACTTCCCTTCTGACTCGAGGAGGTTGGCGTTGTTAGTTCTGTTACAAAGAGGACATTCAGGCTCAATGATGGGAGTCCTCACCCAAGGCAGGTGTTCTGATTTGGGTTGCCGAATCAAATTCTGGGTGCTGAGCCAAATTTAAATTTCTGATAAACCAGTTTTTTTTTTTTTTTTGGTATAAATAGCCACCCAGTGGCTGCACAGAACAGGTTTTGTTTGTTTTAGTTTAAGTATAGCCCATGCCATACTTGGGATATACTTATACTGAAAAAAAGAAATTGCTCATCATTTATCTGAAATTCAAACTTAACTGCACCGCCTGCATTTTTGTTTGCTATGTCTGACAACCCTAGCTCACAGGGTTGTTGAACACACAGTTTAAGCAAACTCAGGCCCTGACCACAAGGAAGCCCCCCTCCACTTCCGTGGAGGAGACATGACCTGTGGCGGGGGCTTCAAGGGCGCAGCTGAAAGCTGGGGAGAGCCTGGCATGTCTGGGGGACTCCAGGGTCCATGGGCCTGGACTGTAGAGGGCAGGACCCGGGGGCCGGTGCAGAGGCTCCTCCTGGGGCCAAGGGGAGCCTGCAGTGGCCGCAGGTGAGGCAGGCTCCAGCAGCCTCGGCTCCGGGCCGTCTGCAGCAGCTTCCCCATCACAGGAGGCTGTGGAGACCCTGTGCGCTGGCCCAAGCCGCTCAGCGTGGCAGTGGGGTGAGGGCCTGGGCGGGGAGGTTTGGGGAGAAGGGCTTGGGGTCAGTCTTGGGTTCAGAGCTGGCTGTGCAACCTCAGGCCAAGCGCTTCACCTCTCTGGGCCTCAGTTGCCCCACATGTGAGGGGGACGAGCCTCTTTGGGTTCACCATGAGCGTGCTTGTGCAGCCCTGGGCTCGGGCGGCTCCAGAAGTGTGATGGTTGGAGTCACCGCCAGAAAGGCTTTCACAGACCCCCGCAGCAGGGTGCCTACAATGACAAGAGCTGTTTGGAGGCAGTGAGCCTCCCATCACAGGAGACATCCAGGAAGAGGTCAGGTGTGCTACGTGGAGGCGAGGAATGGCGGCGTGAGGGTGCCAAAGGCCGTTTCCAACCCTAAAGCCAGGGCAGCAGGTGGGAGCTCTAGGGCCTTCGGAGTCAGACTGTCGTGGGCTTTCATTCTGGCTCCTCTGTCCCTTAAAACTCAATATTAAAAAAACGAAGATCATGGCATCTGGTCCCATCACTTCGTGGGAAATAGGAGGGGAAAAAGTGGGGTCTGTGACAGATTTTATTTACTCAGGCTCCAAAATCACTGCAGATGGTGACTGCAGCCATGAAATTCAGAGACGCCTGCTCCTTGGAAGGGAAGTTATGACCAACCTAAACAGCGTATAAAAAAGCAGATCTATTTGCTGACAGAGGTCCGTCTAGTCAAGGCTGTGGTTTTCCCAGTGGTGATGTACAGATGTGAGAGTTGGACCATAAAGAAAGCTGAGCACCAAAGAATTGATGCTTTTGAACTGTGGTGTTGGAGAAGACTCTTGAGAGTCCCTTGGACTGCAAGGAGATCAGTCCTGGGTGTTCATTGGAAGGACTGCTCTTGAAGCTAAAACTCCAGTACTTCCACCTGATGCAAAGAGCTGACTCATTAGAAAAGACCCTGATGCTGGAAAAGATTGAGGGCAGGAGGAGAAGGGGATGACAGAGGATGAGATGGTTGGATGGCATCACCGAGTCAATGGATTTGAGTTTGGGAACCTCTGGGAGATGGTGAAGGACAGGGAGGCCTGGCATGCTGCGGTTCATGGGGTCTCAAAGAGTCGGACCGGACTGAGCGAGCCAACAGCGGCCCCTGTCCCTGGCAGGCAGCCTCTCCCCGCAGCCGTCAGGCCCCTTTAAAGACCGTGAGCAGGGCCCTCACAGGCCACGCGTGACCATGATTGTAAAGCGCCTAGTTCAGCGTATCTGCCGAAGCACTGTGAGTTCTAAGAAGTGTCTGCCCGAGGTGGGATTGAGGCTTCTGAGGCGCATTTCTCGGGGCTCTCGGGCTTCCCAGGGTCCGAGGGGCTCGTGGGGAGGCGGCAGAGCAGGCACCCCGGGGCCCCAGCCCTGGCTCGCGGCGTGCGGTCACCGCAGACACGGGCCTGCTGGTGCCCCGCGGCCGGGGCCACCCCTGCCGACCGCAGATCTGTCTCACACTCATCCTCCTTCTCGGCATTCCTGGGTCTGCTTTCAGGGTCTGGGCAGCCGGGCAGGGAGGCTGGGGAAGCAAGGGCCTTGGCAGCCTTTGTGGGGAGTGAGGCAAGGCCCGCAGGGCTCACAGGTGAGGACCAGAGGCCACAAACCAGGACAGCTCTCTGCCTGTCTTATCTGGCTTGGGAGCTGGGGAATAGGAACTATGGGCAAGTTTGGCCTCTGCCCACCAGAGGTCTCATCCCAGCCCCACCTCTCAACACCCCTGGGGGCAGGTGGCGTCACAGCCCTGGGCCTTGGTCTCCTCATCCATAAAAAGGCACCACTCATCCCGAGAGCAGAATTTTGACCACCAAGCCCGTGGCACAGCACTGCCCCTGAAGAGCACGCGGCCGCTCTGGGGAGCTGCCCTGAGCCTGCCACAGGGCAGGGTCAGCAGACATATCCACCGGGCCCCCCCTGTGTCCGAGCCGGGCCTCCAGGCGAGCAGAGAGGCCTGAGTCCCCGTGCACAGGTGGGGCCCTGAGGGAGGGAGAAGCCACCTCTGGTTAGGGGTGGTGTCCTGGCACCAGGGGAGTGCTTCTTGGAGGAGGTGGCCTTTGAGACAGGTTCCTGAGTGGACAGAGCAGAATCTCCAGGGGGTGGGGCAGCTGTGAGGGCCCGGGCGTTCTCACAGCCAGCGGGGGCGCTGCCCAGGGCCAGGCCTGGTGCCAGGCGTGCAGGCGGTGGGACCCAGGAGTGCTGCAGGTGTGGGGTGCACTGGGGTGCCCGAAGTGAGGACCGTGCAGGGCAGGGGGCGGGTGGCCTGGCCGTGGCAGACAGGACCTCTGCGGGACCAGGGCACACCCCAGGCCCTGCTAGGCTCTCTCTCTCTCATGTTGGGGGATTGGACAAGACCAGGCCTTCCCTCGGTGCTCCTGGAGTGCTTCCGTCAGCCCCGAAGGAGCACGGTCAGCCCCGAGCCCCCGAGTGGATGGGAGGGTGGACCCGGTGAGGGGGGAATACGGGCCGGTGGGGAGAGGAGGCTGGGCCATCGGGCAATGGAGGAGGCACCTGGGCTGAGTCCTAACAACCAGAGAGACAGACTGGGGGCTGGAGGGGCAGGGGGTACATGGCAGGGGCAGCCAGGCAGGTTTCCAGGCAGGAGAGAGAGAAGAGGCATGAGGCCAGGGCAGGAGTCCTTGAGGGGATCCAGGTGAGAGGGAGCCTCGGGCTTGCCCCTCGGGAGGGAAGTGCTGCCCGAAGCCCAGACACCCTGAGACCTGGGTGTCTGCGAACGCACCCCTGGCCCTTCCCAAGGTGGATGTGAGGCCTCCTCCCCTGTGGGGACGGCTCAGCTGCTCCCCAGCACCCCCCGCCTCGTCCTGTCTCCGCTGTGACATCTCTGCCTAGCACGCCTGCCAACCCAGCCGGCATAAAACTTGCTCAAAACGGCCCTCCTCCTCCCCCTTCCTCCTTCCTCCCAGCTCAGCCCCTCTCCACCAGGAAAGCCCCGCTGGCAAAACCTGAGTCTTTCCAGGCTCCCGGTGTCTTGGCAGAAGGCACGTGGGCCCAGAAATGGCCTCTCAGGGTCACAGACCGGCGTGCGGAGGGCGGGCAGGGCTGGGAGCTCTGACACCTCGCACCCTGCCTTCAGTGGGAGTCAGGGAGCCCCCCGCGCCCCGCCCCCGGGGCCGCTGCACCTCTCCCCTCAGAGCCAGCCCCCCGGCCAGAAGGCAGTGACCTCATCTCTTGTTGGGCAAGCTCGGTCTGCCAGGGTGGGGCCCCACCAGGTGGAGGCTGGCACGTGTCTGGGCACCTGAGCCCAGGCAGACAGGTGGGCTGGGACCCTCAGGTCCCTGTCTCTTGGGATTTTCCCAGCCTGCCCCGGGGCAGGCACTGGTCCTGTTCTGATGGCCTGGGGTCTGGTCTCCCCGAGGCAGAAATTCTCATCTGTGACTCTGCATTCAACGCAGAGGTAAGGATGGCCGAGTTTCAGAAGATGGAGGAAGCAGAGAATTCACTGTGTGCATGCTCCTAGGGGCCAAGGTGGGGCTGCGGCAGGTGCCCCCAGGAGGCCAAGGGGCTGCGTGGCCTGCGAGGGAACAGCTGAACCCACACCGACCTGGGCTCCTCCGACAAGCTGGGCTCTTTCCAGCCCCAGGGCCTTTGCTCGTGGAGAATGCTGTTCCCTCAGATTCTCCTAGGATCCCATGCCACCTCCCCTAAGGGGCCTTTCCCGGGATCTGTCCAACACCGTCCGCATCGCTATCGGCTTGTCCATTTCATTGTCTCCGCAGTACCTGTCATGCTCTGAAGCCGCAGGATTTATCCACCGGATGGTGTGTTCACAGCTGGTCCCGAGTGCTCATCCCTGGGTCACAGCCCGTGCTGGCTTGGCGGGCATCGCTTCTGTAAGCGTCAGCTCCCTGGCTCCCTGAGACCCCCAGGGGCAGGCGTACAATCCTGTTCTGCCTGTATCCCTGGCTCTGAACTAGGCAGCCTGGAGGACTTTGTCACCGGCAGCCTTGCCCTTTCAAGGACGGGCACCCGAGGGAACCTGGGACAACTCTCGGCTTATTTCTGTCCCCGGCCCCATCTGCTCGGCCTGGGCTCGCTCCTGCCTGCTCACAGGTTGCAGGAACCAGGGGTTCACTGTGCCTGCAGACCCCCAGTCCCCTGCACTCGGTGGGGCTGTGCCATCCGGGTGCTGAATGAGCCTAACACGAGGGCGAGGGAAGCAGACTGGGGCACGGCCGTGCGGAGGGCTCCCAGGCTCCCCTGGGCCAGTCGTGATCACAACCTGATTGCTTTCCACCCAGACCCGAAAGGCCGGCCCCCGCCCCACAGATGAAGAGGAGCCTGGGGACACGGTCCCGGTGGAAGCTGAGGTCCCGTCTGGTTGGTGTGTCCAGCCCTACGCCAACGGGCCGCAGCTCCTCGGAGAACAGAGCAGAGACCATCAGAATCAATGGGCTCGGGGCTCCCCTAGCCGTCCAGTGGCTAAGACGCCACGCTTCCACTGCAGGGGGGGACCGGAGTTTGATTCCTGGTTGGAGAACTAAGACCCCGCATGCTATGCAGTGCAGTGCAGCGCCCACCGCCCACCCCCCCCCCAGCCGCAAATAAAAAGGGCAAAACCTCAATGAAAAACCAAACAGAAATTCAGTTAAAGTTGGAAAGACAAAAATACCATTACATTCGGGAAAAAAAAAGTAACAGGGGCCCCATTTTGCAGACAGGAGAGCTGAGGGAGTGTTGTGAGCTGGGGGCCAGGCGGCCAGTGCCCTGCAGAGACGCTCCCACTTGCGGTGGGCTCACCATGCTGCCCACGGCAGCAGGCATCTGGCCTGGCCCAGCCTCCCCAGGGCCAGAGAAGGCTTGCAGGGTCCCGGTCCAGGCTCCGAAGGCCCCTCTTCTGGCTCTGACTTTCTCTTTGATCCTGGGGGAGAGGGTGGCCCCCTGGAATGCATACGAGAGGGTAAGGGGGCTCCTTCACTGGGGTGGGTGGAGGCCCACTGGCTGGGCATTCGTCCGCTTGCCCTAGCAGGTGTCATGGAGCTGGGGCCATGGCTGTGCGGGGGCTCGGGTCCCCTTCTGGGGAATCTGGGGAGCAGAGACTGTTCCCACCGTGGGGAGTGGCACCCTGGCAGGCCGGGGAAGCAGCTCCGTGCTGAGCTCAGCTCGGGGCTGAGTCACGCAGGTGCCCCTCCCGGGCCCTGGAGGAGTGGCCCAGCCTCCCCAGGGCTCCCACGCAGCGGCTTCGTGCCCCGGACACGTGCCCGCTAATGACTTGCCACCTGCCTGCCCGGCTGGCCTGCCTGCAACAGGGCTGAGCACAGTCCCGAGTGCCCTAGGGAGCAGCCCTCATGGTGGGGGCAGGGGGCCCTGGCCCCAGGTCTGCTGACTGCAGGTTTGTCCCCTGACCGAGCTGGGCTGGCATGTGTAGGAGACTGGCTGTCCGGGGAGCCCGTGGGATTCGCTGGGGACAGCGTGGCAGATGAGTGCTAACCCCGCACAGCGCAGACTGCCCCGAGCGTGCTGGTACCCGTGAAAGCGAGTGGGTGGCCGGGACCGCGGGAAGGGAGGGCGTGGGCACAGCCTTCCCTGCCATTGCCACCGCAGCTGCCCATAGTGTCTGCTCCGGACTGTGGCTCTGAGAGGCAGACGCGGGAGTGCCCAGCCCTGCCACCTGTGACCCGAGCCAGGCCCTGGGGGGTCCTCAGGAGCGGCCGGGCTGTGGGCGGCGGGGGACCTTCTGCGCTGAGCCATTCCCCGAAGAGGAAAGCGGGGCGGGCGGGCGAGGATCGGGCCTGAGTGCAGCTCTGAATCTGACACTCCCGGCGTCTGATACAGGCGTCAGTCGAGTCTCTTCCCCAGCCTGAGCCTCAGTTTCATTGACTGTAAGACGGGTTTAAGGGTCTCTACCTCGCAGGGCCGTGCTGAAGACTCAGCAGATTGTCAAGGCCTTTTGTAAACTGTCAAGTGAAAGAATGGCGAGCTGTTGTATCTGCCGCAGGTCACTCCCAATCCCTGAATGCCCCCCTGGGCAGACCTGAGCACCGGGAGCTTCAGGAGCAGAGGGGTTGATGTACAGCCCCGTGGGGTCGGGGGCGACAGGTGGGGTCCCTGTCCTCTCCCCGCAGCAGAACCAGTCCTGCCTGAGGCTGCACGCTCCCTCAGTTCCCCTGAGTTGGGCAAATTCAGGCGGGAGACAAAGTGTGCTCCTTCCTGGGCCTGTTTAGAGAACCAGCGACGAAGAGATGGGAGTCCGTGTCAGACAGACGCGGGTTTGAACCTGGGCTTGGCCGCTTGCTCGGCAAGGTGAATGTCCACGGGGCAGCAGTGCCCAGAGGACTGTCAGAGGTGGGCAAGGGGATAAGGCCGCCCCGTGCCAGGGTGGCCTCGTGTGGGCACCAGAGCCCAAAAGGGCGACACGGTCATCCGCGAGGGGCAGTGGGCTGTGAGAGCCCCCCAGAGTGTGGAAGGTGGCCAGGCGAAGGGCGCCGAGCCGGGCGAGTGAGGGGCTGCGGAGGGCATCCTGTGTGGGGGT
Organism: Capra hircus; assembly: GCF_001704415.2. Classification (NCBI taxonomy): domain Eukaryota; kingdom Metazoa; phylum Chordata; class Mammalia; order Artiodactyla; family Bovidae; genus Capra; species Capra hircus. The sequence continues at coordinate 2,449,060 of NC_030809.1, read as the reverse complement.
GGTGGGCGCGGGAAACCGCCCACATATGAGGCCGTTCAGCAGCCTGGCAAATGTACTCAGGGTCAGGGAAGCCCAGGCTTGCACAGCAGAGAAGGGAGTCACAGACACGGACAGGGAGGATGCGAAAATGGACCCTGGGGCGCTGAGTTGGGAGCTGAGGTACCGGTGGGTATGCACAGCTTTCAGTATCAGAGAGATAGAACTGCAGGTGTGAAGTGTGCGTTACGTACCTACGCTGCAGCGTGCCTGTGTGTGTAAATAAAGGTGTTTCCTGCCCCTGCCCCCCGCTCTGTCCACAGAGGGCCTGGCAGGAGCAGCCACCCACTTGCGAGGAGCACGTTCTCACCCACAAGCTGGCGTCCGTGTACCACTCTCCACCAGGGGAACCGGGATTCCTTACGACACGGCTGATTCCAGGTGGGGAAAGTACGAGATGAAGCTGCAACAGCTTGTGGTGCCAGAAGTGAAGGAACCACTCAAACAACGGTGGCCATGTGCCGAAAGGCCCCGGGAACCACTTGGGGGGTAACCGCTGGCCAACTCGGGGCAGTTTGAGCATTAGCACAAGCACAGATCATGCTAAACGGCTGAATGCGATAGGAAACACGAGTCCACCCTGCTGTAAATAAGTGAATAATTGGACAGTTTGATGATAGGGATCCAGTCTCACAGCATCTCCTCACAAAATACTCCTTAATCACAAAGGGGGGAAGAGTCGCTCGACAGCGGAGAAAACAGGCAGACACCACCTTCGTCACGGGGCCCCAGCTGACACGGGGACGTGTCATGATGGAACAGATTCAAAACCAAGTAGGTGCCACCTGGAAGAGTCCTGGCACAGATGAACCCGGCCATGAGCAAACAGCAGCCAAACCCAAACTCTACAAACCAGCTGACGTGAAATCTTGAGCGATGTCAGGGCTGTGAAAGGGAGCGTGAGGAACCCGTCCAGGATGAGAAAACTGACAACTCAGGCCTGTGAACTGGGTGCTTTGGCTACAAAGGGCATCGCCAGGACCGTTGACAGCCCAGCACGGGGCCTGGCGACCGGGGAACAGCAGCGTTTCGGAAGCTAACTTCCTCATCCGATGGTTTTGCTGTGGCTGTGTAGCGAGATGTCCTTGCAGAAAGTAGACACCAATGAGCTTGGGCTGATGTGGCATCAGGTCAGCAGCTTTACTTTCCAAAGGAGCCAGAAAACAAGACTTCAGAATTACATGGGCAAATCTTCTGCAAGTTTGAAATTGTTTCAAAGCTTTAAAACTATTAGTTTAAAAGCAAATAAACGCCATACACAAACACAAGACCAGAACTCCCCATATGAGACCATCTGGGCTCCGCGCTTGGGCGACTCCTGACACAGCAGGTACTCACCTAATGTCCACGACGCTGACGACGCTCGGGCGTCCTGCGCCTCCTGGCTGGCGTTTCTTTCTGCCCTTCCCTGTCACTTCCCTCCCTCAAAAGTCGCCTCCTCCAGGAAGTCCTCCATGAAAATGTCATTCATAATTGCTGGTAGAACCGGGAGTATGGGAGCGGGATTGCCCCGGATGAAACTCTGTTCCCCAGCCCTCCTCCTGTTCTAACCTTCCAGCCTCCTCTGATCCGGGTGTCTTCCCAGAAACCACTGGCCCAAGGTCCAGGCTGTTCTGTCACTCCTGTCCCAGACTTACAGGAAATCTGGGTCGCTGAGTCCATCCCCCTGCCTCTTGGCAGGCCAGTTCTTAGACTGGCTTGGTGTAAGGGGGCCTCGACGTCTTTGTGCATTTCTGGGGAACAGGGTTCCACACGCATCGCGCATTCCTCGCGAGCTGGGCTGCTTGCTTGCTCACACACTTGCTGTGTCCCATGGTTGCTCGTCGGCAGGGCGCGCCTGGGCAGGTGTGCGGAGCGCTTGCCCTGCACCAGGGGCTGAGCTAGGCGCTTCATCTGTATTTGCCCATCGGACGCTTGCACCGCATCAGGAGGGAGCCGCGGCCCCACGTCCCTCCGGCAGGGAGAGGACGCAGAGGCGCTCTCTCCCTGAGCGGTTGGTGGCCAGACTCTGGGCTGCAGCTTGACCTACATCTGCCCCTTCCATCCCTGCAGCACCCTGTAATGGCTCTTGCAATTCTAAGCAAGCCTGAAGCCTCCTCTGTTTGGAGAGACTCTAAGAAGACCAAAGCATCTTACTTTTGTAAATGGCCCAATACACGCCAGCTGGGTGGACCCTCTCGTGAACCTGCTGCAGGGGTCCCTCTCAGAGTCTCGGGGGGCTCTGCAAGCCTACTCTCCCTTGGCTTCCGGGAAAATCAGCCTGTGCTCAGAGGGGTGAGGTGACCCTCCCCGGGTCCCCCAGCTCACGTGGAAGAGATCTGACCTGAGTTCCTGGGGAAACCGCCCTCTCCATGCCCTCCCCCGAGCCACTCTCTCAGCCTCGCCTCATTCTCTAGGTGAGCTGGGCCAGTGAGGCGGGCCTTCGTCTGGCTCTGGGGTGGGGCAGTCAGAAACCCAGGCTTGGTCCTTCAGAATCACCTTGGGAGCTTGTCGAGAATCCATGGTCCTGGGCCTGCAGCCCCCCAGATACAGCGTTAATGGGTCTGAGGCAGGGCCTGGAAATCTGTATTTTCAATGGGCCCCCCAGTGGGGCTACTGCAGCCGCTCCCTTTGGGGACACGCTGCTCCTGGGACGCCCCCTTCTGCCCTGTCGCCTGGCTGTGTCTGGCTCCCTGCCAGGCTGGGCCTGGCACCACGCCTGAGCGGGCCTCATTTCTCAGGTATGCAATTAGCAGCCCCAAGAACAATACGCTGTTTTAATCATTACAGCTCCCAGCCCGTCGGGTAATTTGCTGCCTCTTTTACTGCAATAACAAGCTCTGGCTTGGGAACAGCGGGCGGAGCGCCGGGCTTTCACCCTAGCCTTCCCCAACACCTGCACAGGGGCCCTGTGGGAGAGCAGGAGAGACACCGCACACGTCTTGGACAACCTGGGGAGGCTTCCTGGGGGAAGTAGCTACGGGCTGTCGATCAGCAGGACCCAGAAAGGGGCTGCAATTTGGCCCACTGCTGGGGAGATAGTGGTAAACACACGGTGAATACCGTCCACGCCCTCGTGAATGGCTCATCCTCTTATTAGAGACCGCAAAGTAGAGAAGACGCTGCACCCAGAAGGTCCCATGTGGCCGAAGGGGGCCCATCTCGGCTGCGGTGGGGGCAGGGTTCAGGGCAGGCTTCCTGGGAGGAGGTGATGTCCCCACTGAGCCATGGAGGGCGGGTGGGGGTGGGCTGGGTGGATGAGTTTTCTAGTCTGAAGGAAGCGTGTGAGCAGAGGCCAGTGAGGCGTAAGTGGGACCCCATCATCCAGGCTGAGGGCTGGGATCATGCAAAGGGGCCTGCAAGGCAGATTTTTTTTCTTTTTTCCGAAGACGTCTATAGCACGCCCTCCCATCTCGCTTGCTGTTCTTTCATCGTGACTCTTGACATTCCTCCACTCCAGTGCTGGGGTCTGCATCTGCTTCCTTGGGCCCCAGGTGGGGCTTCCTAGGTACACGGTGGAGCTTTGTGGATGACACTCTGTGACCTCCAAAGTCAATTCATAAAAATGCTTTGCCATCTTGCTCTCTCAGGATATTTGCTCTTTGAACCCGGCTGCCATGCTAGGAGGAAGCCCAAACTCACCTGCTTGGAGAGACCCTGGGGAAGTGGTCCAGCCAGCAGCGCTGCTGAGGGCCTGCTGACGGCCTGCATCAGCAGCCAGGCGTGTGAGCAAAGACCTCTCCACACGGTTCCAGTCCCACCCACAGAGGCACCCAGCATTGAGTTTCCCCAGCTGAGGCTCCAAACATCACAGAGTGGAGTCAGGGCATCCCCGATGGGCTCTGTCTGCTCTTGACCTACAAGACTCTGAGCAAAATAAAGTGGTGGCTGTATGCGGCTTCACACTCATCTCACATGCTAGTAAAGTAATGCTCAAAATTCTCTAAGCCAGGCTTCAGCAATACGTGAACAATGAACTTCCAGATGTTCAAGCTGGTTTTAGAAAAGGCAGAGGAACCACAGATCAAATTGCCAACATCTGCTGGATCATCGAAAAAGCAAGAGAGTTCCAGAAAAATATCTATTTCTGCTTTATTGACTATGCCAAAGCCTTTGACTGTGTGGATCACAGCAAACTGTGGGAGATTCTGAAAGAGAAGGGAATACCAAACCACCTGACCTGCCTCTTGAGAAATCTGTATGCAGGTCAGGAAACAACAGTTAGAACTGGACATGGAACAACAGACTGGTTCCAAATAGGAAAAGTAGTATGTCAAGGCTGTATACTGTCACCCTGCTTATTTAACTTCTATGCAGAGTACATCATGAGAAATGCTGGGCAGGAGGAAGCACAAGCTGGAATCAAGATTGTTGGGAGAAATATCAATATCCTCAGATATGCAGATGACACCACCCTTATGGCAGAAAGTGAAGAGGAACTAAAAAGCCTCTTGATGAAAGTGAAAGAGGAGAGTGAAAAATTTGGCTTAAAGCTCAACATTCAGAAAATGAAGATCATGGCATCTGGTCCCATCACTTCATGGGAAATAGATGGGGAAACAGTGGAAACAGTGTCAGACTTTATTTTCGGGGGCTCCAAAATCACTGCAGATGGTGACTGCAGCCATGAAATTAAAAGACGCTTACTCCTTGGAAGGAAAGTTATGACCAACCTAGATAGCATATTCAAAAGCAGAGACATTACTTTGCCAACAAAGGCCCATCTAGTCAAGGCTATGGTTTTTCCTATGGTCATGTATGAATGTGAGAGTTGGACTGTGAAGAAAGCTGAGTGCCTAAGAATTGATGCTTTTGAACTGTGGTGTTGGAGAAGACTTTTGAGAGTCCCTTGGACTGCAAGGAGATCCAACCAGTCCATTCTAAAGGAGATTGGTCCTGGGATTTCTTTGGAAGGAATGATGCTAAAGCTGAAACTCCTGTACTTTGGCCACCTCATGCAAAGAGTTGACTCATTGGAAAAGACTCTGATGCTGGGAGGGATTGGGGGCAGGAGGAGAAGGGGACGACAGAGGATGAGATGGCTGGATGGCATCACCGACTCGATGGACTTGAGTTTGAGTGAACTCCGGGAGTTGGTGATGGCAAGGAGGACTGGCATGCTGCGATTCATGGGGTCGCAGAGTCGGACACGATTGAGTGACTGAAACGAACTGAACTGTAAGCGGCTAAGTTTCGGGTAATTTGGTGAAGATGGTGAAGGGATGTTCTCTGGAGAGTGGGTGGGGAGGACTGAGACCAGAGACGGGATCTGCTAGCGAAATACACAAAACTTCTAACTCCAGCATTGGGACCATGTTTGCCCAGGCCCCAGCAGTGTGGGAAGCCCAGGTGCACGGTGCCATCCAGCCACCGCCCGCAGGCGGGCCTCACCAGGCTGCCCTCCCCTGCTTTCTCAGCCCTGAGTGTCACCATGTTCTTTCTCGGTCCAGTCGGCATCTGTGTCCCTGCAGCATCCCGGTGCTGGCGTCGCTCTGTCCTCAGAATTCCCATGCAATTCTTCTCTCCTATTCTGTCCTTTGAGGACTTGCCAAAGGTGACAGTCTATTCTTCCACAGAAACAGCAGCTGTGGTTGCGTCAACTGCCCCTCATATGGTTTGAGTTGCAGACACGGGTTCAGGTGGAAGCTTCGCCGTGTCCAGCTGAGTGGCTTGGGCTCACCTACCCAAGCCTCAGCAGAGTTCTCTTTGGAGACAGGGATAACAACACTGCCTGCCTCCTATCACTACAGAGGGTGACATGAATTAATAAGGTATTTAGCACAGGGCACGGGCTCCCCGGTGGCTCAGGTGGTAAAGAATCCGCCTGTAATGCAGAAGACCTGGGTTTGATCCCTGGGCTGGGAATATCTCCTGGAGAAGGGAATGGTGCCCTACTTTAGTACTCTTGCCTGGAGAATCTCCTGGACAGAGGAGCCCAGCGGGCTACAGTCCATGGGGTCACAAAGAGTCGGACACGACTGAGTGACTGACATTGTAACGGGCTCAGTCAATGTCAGCTCATACAATGGGACCTAACCCTTGTCTCTTTCCGCCTCTTGTGGCTGTTGTCAAAAACAGTTGAGCTGGGACTTCCTGGTGGTCCAGTGGCTAAGACTCCACGTTCCCAGTGCAGGGGCCTGGGTTCAGTCTCTGGTCGAGGAACTAGATCCCACATGCTGCGGCTACAGATCCCTCAGGCTGCAACGAAGACCAAAGATCCCATTTGCTTCAAGATGTGGTGCAACCCCCAATACATTTTTTAAACAAACAAAAAAAAATGGAGCCAAAGAGCAGGAGAGAATTTTACACACTGCGAATTGCCAGGGTAGGAGGGGGCTTGGCTGTCGCTCTTCATGACTATCTTGAAACAACTCAGTGTTGACCTAACCTGCTCTGGGGACCAGGACGGGGTTATGGGGACACGGGGAGGGCATTGTCCTCCGGAGTCAAAGGTGGCTCTGTTCACGGCTGTCACCCTCTCTCCCCCAGCCTGGCTCCCGGCCCAGCCACCCACGGAGATAAAGTCGCTGCCTGTACCATCCCACGCCTACCATTTCCTTGTTAGGGTGAGGTCATGGTCAGGGGCAGGGACTTTCTGAAACGGCTGAGGGTGCTGAGGGGCTGGGCCTTGGTGGGAGTGGGGCTCACAAATCCCTCGCCTCCCCTTTGGACACTGAGACCCTGCGGTTGCCACCTCGCCGTGCCCAGGGTTCCCTGGATGCTACCTGTGACCATTCAACCAACCTGGATGGCGTGCGGTGGCAGGGCTCATGCTGACGCAGGTGGCCGTGGGCTGCCAGGGATGGCGGGGACAGTGGGGCCCCCATGGGGCAAGGAAGGGGGCCTGGAGGCCTAGGGGCCTCACCCTTCCTCCGCTTCCAGGACAGAATGTCCAGTTGGACCTGATTTGCATAATGCACTTCCATGTAAGAGTTTGAAAAAAAGTTAAAAAAAAACAAAACCAAAGTCAAGGTTTTAAGACATTGACTCTAGTCCACTGAGCCTAGAAAGGGTCTTGGATGGCCCAGGTCACATGACCAGCAGAAACGGAACCAGAGCCTGAGGGAGTAGAGACTTGCTCTCTGCTTCCCCAAGCATCCATCTCCCCTTTCCCATTTCTCTTCTGGAACAGGGACTGAGGACTGGAGCCCGTGATTCAAACTAAGCCAATTGGTGTGTTCCGTTTCTCTGGCCACAGGGATTGGCTCAGAGGTGAACATGTGACCAAAGCAGGACCAATCAGAGTGAATCCCAGGACTTGGAGCTGGGAATTCGGGGAGTGAAAGGCTTTCTCCTTCCTACTGCAAGTTATGGAGGTGAGCCCCCTTGGGCTAGGGCTGAGGGACCAGCCCTGCAAGAGGTCGAGAGAAGGCGCAGAGAAGGTGGGCTCCGGGTGGTTTTTAGAGCACTTGTGTCCAGCCTCATGTGCTGCCAGAGATTTTGACCTCTTCATTGATGTGATTGTTTGAACTGTGGTGTTGGAGAAGACTCTTGAGAGTCCCTTGGACTGCAAGGAGATCCAACCAGTCCATCCTAAAGGAGATCAGTCCTGGGTGTTCATTGGAAGGACTGATGCTGAAGCTGCAACTCCAATACTTTGGCCACCTGATGCGAAGATTTGACTCATTGGAAAAGACCCTGATGCTGGGAAGGATTGCAGGCGGGAGGAGAAGAGGACAACAGAGGATGAGATAGTTGGATGGCATTGCCGACTCAATGGACATGTTTGAGTAAATGCAGGGAGATGGTGATGGACAGGGAGGCCTGGCGTGCTGCAGTCCATGGGGTCGCAAAGAGTCGGACTGGACTGAACTGAAGTTTGAATCAGATCCCAAGCTCAGCTACACAGCGCTCTAACTGAAAGCACCTTCCTGAGCAGCTGTCTCTTGTTCCCAGGCCTGGGAGACTGCCATGGCCAACTGGGCACTTGGGAGGTCATGGCCCTTTGACCTCTGCGCCTCTTCTCCAGGTTGCTTTCATCTCCCACCCTCTGAAGCTTGCCATGGAACCCAGACAGGCACCCAGGGGCTTCTAGCTTGTCTCTTGAAACCGGCGGGGCTGCCTTTCTCACTGGGGCCACCCTGCCACAGCCCACCCACCATCCACAAGCCCCAGGCGCTTCCGACCCTGAATCATCCACCTTCAGAGGCCTCCGCACCTGAGCTATCAGGAAGACGCCTTCCCAGCCGGATTCCCGTCTCGACCTCTGGCTGGGAGTGGCACACGGAAAGCCTGGAAGGGGCTGCCCCTCGCTGGCCATGACCCAGCTGTGTCCCAGCTGTCTGGAGGTCACCCAGGGGCTCTTCCCCAGGCAAGGGCAGCCGCATCGTTTAGTATACACTTACACTGTGTTCCAGGTGCAGTGCCCATCTCTTTCAGGGCAGTCTTTTGCTTAATCTTCACCACTTCCTGGGGAGACCAGGAGTGTAGACGTGGAGTTCAGCATAGGGACGCTGGAGCCAGGTGGTCCAGGTTTGAATCCTAGCAGTTCTACACACTCGCTGTGTGACCTTGGGCAAGTTACTTAACCTCTCTGTACCCCAGCTCTTCTCCTATAAAATGGGGGTGCTGCCTGCCAGACTCTTGAATGAGGACTTAATACAGATAATGGTCTTAGAACAACAATGCCTGGCCCATGGTGTGCTATATAGTATTAGCTATTATTATTATTCCGTTTTACAGATGGCAAAACTGAGGCTCAAAGAGGCGCACACAGCTGGGTAACCCAGGTCTGTGTCACTCCAGAATCAATGACCCATGTTATTGCCCCTTGAAGTAACCCCGTAAATCTGTAACTTGAATGGTGTTTTGCACCTGGGACCAGCCAGGGCCCTGGGGTTTGACAGCGGGCAAATGTATGAGGAGTCTAGCCAGGTCCTTTACTCCAGCCACACAGGTTTAGAGGAGACCCTAGAGGTTATCTGTATCTAAGCTGTCCAACGTGGTAGCCACTAACCATGGGGCTGTTGAGCCCCGGATATAGTTGGTCTAAATGGAGATGTGCTCTGAGTGTGAAACACACGAGGGCTTAGCTTCCAAAGGCTCAGCACAAAGAACATAAAATCTCCTTAATGCCTTTTTTGGCCTCAACGTGCAGCATGCTAGTTCTTAGTTTCCCGACCAGGCATGGAACCCGAGCCCCCTGCGACAGAAGCTCAGAGTCCTAATCACTGAACCACCAGCGAATTCCCCCCTTAATACTTTTTTACGCTGAATACAGGCTGGAGATGTTTTGGGTATGTTCGGTTAAACAACATTATTGAAACTAACTTCATGCATTCATTTTTACTTTTTTAGGTGGCTGCTAGAACACTGATGACCCCCACTGCACTTCTACTGGACGCTGCTGATGCCGGCCGTTATTCCACTTTACAGATGAGGAAAGCACGGGGCGGGGGTGTGATTTGCTTTCGGGTTTCTGTTGCTCAGCTGGGCCTCCTCAATCCCACTCCGGGGCTCTTCCCTGGAGTTGCTTCAGGAGGTAAGAGCTGAGCTGGGCTGCACGGAGAGACTGGCCACTGTGGCTCTGCTCTGTCCCCCGCCATCGGTGCCCTTGCCCGCCTGCACCTCCTTCCACACACTCACAGCCTGCCACAGCCCTCCGCCCAAACCATGAGGTTGAAGAATCGCCCAACGCAGGGATTTCTGAGACCCCATCGTCCACCTCGTCTGCCTGCAGGAAACAGCGGCCGCCTCTGCTTTGCAGGCCCACTGGGGGGCTTCCCTGGTGGCTCACTGGTAAGGAATCCGCCTGCCAGTACAGGAGACACGGGCTCGGTCCGTGGGCCGGGAAGATCCCGCAGGCCGTGGGCCAGCCAAGCCCTTGAGCCACAACTATGGAGCATGCGCTCTAGAGCCTCGGAACTGTATCTGCATAAACCACAACTACGGAAGCCCGCGAGCCCTGGAGCCCGCGTGCCCCAGCAAGAGACGCTCTTGCCATGAGAAGCTCCCGCTCATGGCAACTGGAGAAGAGACCATGCAGCCAAGACCCAGCAGAACCGCAAAATAAGTGAATTTAAAAATGACCTCCTGTGCACTTACAGAGTTCTCTCTCGGACAGTTGTGAGCAGGAATGAGCAGACAGAGGGCTGAGATGTAGGCTCACCCAGCGACAGAAAGCAGCACAGCGAAGCGTGCCCTCCGCTTTCCGCTGGGCTGGTTTAACAGCCTCTGCTGTTTCGGCTGAGAGGTCAGTCCATCCCCCAAGTGTTAGCTGGCAGCACCTAGCAACCCTGAGCAGCAAAGTGCCAGTGAGCGCGCAGAGCGACAGCGGGTCTCGGCTCGTCGGGTCGCGTGGTCTGTTTGCAGTCCCTGTCCGTGTGCCGTTGAAAAAGGAGCTGCAGACACGTCATCTTTCCTTTCACGGCTTCATTCATGATTTTCACCTTCAAGGAAAGGTTAAAAAAAAAAAAAAGGACAGGAATTTTAGAAACGACTTCCTGGGATGGAGGCTGTATCGTCACCCCTCTCACGTTGCTTCCTGTGGACTCCAGCACTCTCTCGTGGAAGAGAGTGTCTAACCCACATCCCTCAAGCTGCCGTGTAGCCTCCTTCCCCTGGGGCTGGCCTCCGGGATCAGCTGGGAGGTGGAGGTTCTGGGAAACCAGCCTGGAACATCTGGATGGGATGAGCTCCTGGTGGAGGGTGACGGTGGCTTCTTGCCCCCTCTCTTGCTCTGAGTGTCCTGGAGGAGTACCCTACACGCTCAGTTCTCCCGGGAAGAAAGGAAGCCACTTTCCAGCAGCACCCAGGAGACAACAGTGGGGGGCAATGACTTTTGAACGTTTTGACACAGCAGGACCCCCTGCGTCTCGTTTCCTCTTTCCAGCTCATTTTCCCTCCCGACATACTCCCTAAAACCCAGCTCTTGGGAGCAGATCTGCCTTGCGAGGCGTGAGCTTCCCATCACTGGAAGAATCACCCCAAAAAAGGCTGGAGAGCTAAAGGAGCCGTGGTAGAAGAGATTGAGATGGTTCTGGTTTGGGGCACTGAATAGGTGCTTTGTGTGTGTCTGTGGAATAAATAGTCGTGATTCCTGTATTGGGAAGTAGGTTTTTCTAGAACACTTGCTTCACATTAGAATCCCTGGGGAATTTCAAACACATGGATGCCTGGATCTCAGCGCCATGGTTCTGACTTAATTGTTCTGAAATGCAGTATGGGCATTAATATTTTTTAAAGTTTTCCAGGAGATTCCATGTGCAGCGCCCGCATTTGAGAACTGGAACACCAAGTTTCCTTCTAAGTCCAAGATGATAAGTACGTGTTATAAAGTCATTTACACTCTAGTATAAACTTCAGTCAGAGGCATTTCATGCAGTATGTGATCTATATGATTTGTGGCTTGATAAGTGGTTTTAAAAATGTGGTCTCAGAGTTCAGCTGCATTTTCTTTATAAGAAGCAGAAGGTGTTCAGACGAGTCAGTGAAGCCTTTCTGCTGAGGGTGAATGGTCCAGCGGCATCCATGGAAGTGGGGCAAGTGGGTTCACTAAGCCCACCCTGGATGCGGAAACTTCTGGGACTTCAGAATTAAAACAGGAGCCTCCAGTTGGATGGGAGAGGCCTAGCCTCTGACTCAGGGAGTTCCAGTCTGATGGGGGAGGCACAGCCTGTGCTCCCAGGCGCATCCTAGTCTAGAGAGAGCCCTCGCTGCTCTCAGCCTCACCCAGGGTTTTCCAGTTTACAGTGAGCTTTTCTCATCCTCAGCAAGTGATTGATCTAATGAGGTGGCAGCCCTGCCACTCATGGGGAACTCTCTGTAGAATTCTCGCTAGGATTCCCAGGCCGATGGAAGATGTGATTCCAGACTGTCCTTAGGGAGTCGTTGCTCTGATGCCTCCCACAGTCCCCACCCTCTGGTGTCTGAGCAGGATGCAGGGAGGCCTAGTCCCTGTTCCCTGGGAGCCGCTGGGGCTGCTGTGGGAGTCAGCAACCCCGTGGTCCTTTCGCACAGCCAGCTGGAATCATCTCCTCGGTGTTTGTCTCCTTCCCTGGAACACGCGTTCCTAATGGGCAGGGACTCTGTGTTCCCTTTCTCTGGATCCCCAGAAGGTTTGCTGATGGACTGATGCACCAGCTCAGTAAACGAATGAATGAACTGGCCTGACGGGAGGGTTGCATTCGGGCCCTCGGCATGGCAATGCCCTGCTCCTTTGGACAGCCTCGGAGCCTTCCCACCCCTCCTGAGAGTCCCTGAGTTTCTGAAGAGGATTGCACACATGCTTGCAGGTGTGGGTTGTTCCAGCAGCCTTGTAGAAATACGCCAGAGACCAGGAGGAGCCTGAGGCCCACAGGGAAGGCCTGCGAACAGGGGTGCCAGGCACTTCTCGGGGAATCGTGCGGAACCCAAGAATGGGAGGGGTGATGGGGGCATCACCTCTCCTCTCATGGGGCAGGGGGTGCTGCCTGTCCTCTCCTCTCTGTGCAGAAAACCACACCCAGGAAGAGCTGGAAGGAAAGGCTTCCAAATAGAACAGTTGTCCCTGGAAGGCATGGGGGTGGGGTTACATGACTGTTCTCTGCAGTTTCGGAAATCCCTAGGCCTGGTCTTGACGGTGAAGCGAACACCGCAGACTTTCCCTGGTTGTCCCTGCATGGCCCTGCCTGTCCCCTGGGGCTTAATTTCTTGAGATTCACGGGAACTTATTCCAGCCGCTGCCAGCGAGCTGCCCATGGCTGCCTGGTTGGCGTGAGCTTTTCCTCTCATGGTTGGGTGGGAGTGGGGAGTCCAGGCCTTTCCCTGTTTGCTGGCACAGGGTCCAGGCCGGGAATCAGCCCAAGAGAGCCTCAGGGGTTACCTAATAAATGTCTCTATCTGATTGCTCCTCCCAAGGAGGGCTACAGCGATTCCAGTTGCTGAGATCCTGGTGAAAGGAAAAGAGGGCAAAAGTCTCCCGCCCATTCGCATCTTGCAGATTTTCTCACAGCAAAGTGGGTTTGGGCATGTGTCTCCCTGGGCCCCGGGATCTGCCTCTGCTTCATCGATTCATTCATCGTGTGTGTGCGTGCGTGTGTGTGTCTGTGTGTGCATGCGTGCGTGTGCATGCGCGCGCGTGTGCGTGTGCGTGCGTGCGTGTGTGTCTGTGTGTGTGCGTGCGTGTGTGTGCGTGTCTGTGAGTGTGCGTGTGCGCGTGTGTGCATGTGCGTGTGTGTATGTGCATGCGTGTGTGCCTGTGTGTGCGTGCGTGTGTGCATGTGCGTATGTGCGGGTGCGTGTGTGTGCATGTGCGTGTGTATGCGTGTGTGTGCGTGCACGTGTGTCTGTGAGTGTGCATGTGTGCGTGTGTGTTTATGCACATGTGTGTCTGTGTGCGTGTGTGCATGTGTGTGCGTGTGTGCGCGTGCGTGTATGTGTGTGCATGTGTGCGCGCGTGTGTGCATGCGCGTGTTTGTGTGTGAGTGCGTGCATGCGAGTGCGTGCATGTGTGTGTGCGGGTGTGTGTGCATGCGTGTGTACATGTGTGTGCGTGCGTGTGCGTGTATGCGTGCGTGTGCGTGTGTGTGTGCGTGTGCGTGTGTGTGTGCGTGTGTATGTGGCTGTGTCGGGTCTTGCTGTGGCATGCAGGATCTTTCGGGGTCTTTCACTGTAGCACATGGGCTTTTTCTGACGCCTTGCGAGGAGTCCAGAGCACAGGCTCAGAGGTTGCGCCGCGGGCTTGGCTGCCCCAGGGCGTGTGGGATCTTACTTTCCCAACCAGGGATGCAGCCCCTGGCCCCTGCCCTGGCAGGCGGATTCCTAACCCCTGGACCACTGGGGAGGTGCCCGTTCATCTTTCATTTTCCCGTGTGCCCAGCGTCTGGCCACACTCATCATGTCTGCAGTGATGATCCAGTGTGACCAGGGCCAGCTCTTGCCTGGCCTTCCACGCTGGTTTCCTGTCTTGCCTCCTTGGACTGTTCCCTCCCAGAAGGATTCAGTGTATACCTCCACCTCTGTGCCAGGTCCCTTACAAGGCCAAATATTAGATCAAAAACTTCCAGCTTGAAGGAAGGCATTATATGGGTCAGGAAGAGAGATGGGCAGACAGGTAATCCAGGTGAAACGTGTTCGGTAAAGGGACAGAATAGGAGAGCAGGGAGGCAGAGCCTGCCAGCGCCTGCTGGGTGCTCAGGAGAACCGGCCTGGGGAGGGAGGGGGAAGGACAGTCTGGATTGGGGGCCTCAGGGCTGGTGGGCTGTTCTCAGGCCCCCACCACCCCGGGCCATCCTCCCGTCTTCCCCCTCCTCCCGCCCTTCACCTTCTCCCAGGCCCACTGTTCCAGGTCATCAGGTGTGGGCAAAGCGAGAAGGGGGGCTCTCAGCCAGCTGTGAGGGTGAAGGCCCGCTGTGTCCTGAAGCTTGGAGCTGAAGTCGGATGTGGGGATCGCCGGGGAGCTGCAGTGACCCCGGCGTCATTGCCGTCTCGGTCTCATCCCGGCTGTGTCGCCGGTGGCCGATGTGATGTCCACGATGATGCTGCGGGCAGGACTCAGCATTCCAGTGGAACGGGCCCCTAGTCCTTCTCCACCCCCCACTTCCTGCTGCCCCCAGGCTAAGGGAGAGCATCCAGGACCCAGCGAGGGACGAAACGCATTAGCTCTCTGCAGAAGCGGCTGAGCAATCCTCCACCATGAGGTGACCTGCTTCCCAGGAGGATCTGTTTGTCCTTCAGAGTAGAAATAAATAGAAACTGACTCTTATACCTGACGGCGGGCTCCTGCTCCCAGAAAGCACTGCCTGAGCATTCTGTGCTCAATGGTGGTCTTGCACTCTGGGCAGGGGGTCTGGAAACCCTGGTTGATGTGACCTGAGTTGGGACAAAGTTGGACGAGGCCACAGCGCAGCAGGGAGGGGCTGTGACGGTGGCCAAGTGTCTTGGCTCCTGGCAGCTCCCTGTTGGCAGAGTCTACCATTGAGCCGGATTTGGCTCACAGCTGGAAGGACGTGGGGTTGGCAGGAGAAGCCAGTAGTCCTGATCCAAGTTATCCTTTCTTCCTGTTTTTAAGTTTTGGGCCTCACCTCAGGGTGCATGAGGGGCCTCCCTGGTGGCTCAGACAATGAGGAATCCTCCTGCCCACGCAGAAGACGCAGACTGCATCCCTGGGTCGGGAAGATCCCCTGGAGGAAGGCATGGCAACCCACTGCAGTATTCTTGCCTGGAGAATCCCATGGAGGAGAGGAGCCTGGCGGGCTGCAGTCCATGGGGTTGCAAGGGGTCGGACAGGACTGAGCGACTGGGCGTGCGTGCAGGGCATATGAGATCTTAGTGCTCCGACCAGGAATCAGCCCCCCACCCCCCCCGCGGTGGACCCCCAGGGGAGTCACGACCTGGGCTGTACTGGGGGTGTCCCACCCTGAGCTGGTCTTTAGGGAAACGAGGTGGTGGGAAGCCCTGCTCGCTGCCCTGGGACCCCCATGAGGCCAGGCCTCAGGTCCACCAAGTGCTTGGCCTCGGACTGAGTGGGGCCCTGGCTGCCTGGGTGGTGTCTGGACTTGCAGTGGGGTCTCGCCAGAGAGGTCTGAAAACAGGAAGGCCTGTGTGATAAGGGCCCAGTGCAGAGTGAGGACGTGGGCCGCTCTCCCAGCGTCGCTAAGAAGGTCAGGACGACGGGCGCAGGACGTGACTCCAGGCAAGGGCTTTGTGCACGCTTCCCGCCCTCCCCAAACCTGCCGTCTTCCTTCCTCGGGGCTCCTGGGACAGAGCCTCACAGCCAGGTGGCTCTCAGTGCAGACCTGTACCGTCTCCCCGTCTGGAGGCTGGATGTGAAGGTGGGGTCGGTCCCTTCCAGGGCTCTGCGGCAGAGTCTGTCCCAGGCCTTGTTCCCAGCTCCCGAGGTCTGGCTGGCAGCCCGTGGGTCCCCTTGGCTTGGAGCAGCAGCGCCCCGGGCTCTGCCTCCGCACTGTCCTCTCCTTGAGGGTTTACTTGTCGGTGTCCCCTCTTGAGAGGACCCCCGGTCGTGTTGGGTTAGGGCCCACCCTAACAACCCCATTGTAACCTGATTCCTCTGTCAACACCCTGCTTTCAAAGACGGTCGCATTCTGAGATGCCGAGGGTCAGGACTTCACATGACTGGGGAGAAGGTGCAATTCCACCGGTGATCCTGGCCCGGCTGGAAGGCTGCCTCTGGTCCGGCTCAGCTGGTGGGGTTAACTGACTTGTCTGTGCCTGGCTCCCCTGGGGCAGGTGAACCCCCTGTCCCCACGGAACCTCCTGGTGGGAGACAGGGTGGCCCTCAGGTCCTGGTGGCTGGTGGCCTCTGCTTGGCCTTAGGAGGGCTGGGGGATCCACCTTGGGGGGCAGAGACCCCGTGTGTCCCCCAGCTCTGTCTGTGGGGCCCAGTCGTCATTTGACGGCCACCAGGTCCCTGCCTGCCGTGATGCCCTCCCTTCCCGTCCCGTGAGGGGGCTCTGGGGAGTGACCGCTGATGTGTCCATGCAGGACCAAGCCCTGTGCAGACACTCACTAGCGTTGAGTGGCCCCCCTCCCCAGCCTCAGTTTCTTCACCTTACAGTCGGGTCACCAGGACCTGCCCCAGGGCTCTGCTGGGAGCTCTGGCAACCCCGCGTCTTGGACGCCCCCAGCAGAGCCTGGAATGCCTTAGAACCCGAGGGGCAGCAGCTCAGAGCCCTGGTCTTGGGTATAATGCCTTGGTGGGAAAGCAGAAATCTGCCTTGGAGGACCAGAGGGCTGCAAACACCACCCCCTCTGGAAGGGGCTGACACATGTGGGCTGTGACTGGTTTGGGGGGGGCGAGAGGATAAGCCGAGGGGAACTGGTGTCGTGGGCGCGGGAGGAGGGCCGGGTCCAGGGCTGTCGGTGGTGCACACCTGGGGCACTTGTTTTTGGCGCAAACCAGGGATGGCGTCATCCATTCTTTCCGAATGATCGTTAATTACGGCCGAGAAGAAGTGCCAGCTCTGGGGTTTGAGCCTTTTCCCCTCCTATTTCTTTTCTTTCTCTTAATGAGTGTGATGGGATCAGCAGAGACCTGGGAGAGGAAAGCTCTTCCCTTTTAAGGGCAAGGCGGCTCCCCTTGGCTGACTCACCCGCCCCGCTTTCTGGCCCCCAAGCCTGCACCTTGCCTGTTAAAACTGTCCCGGGAGCCGCCCCTCCTGAGAAGGGCGGCCCCCACCTTCGTGTTTGTGGGGCTGAGTCAGTAGTGAAGTCACCCCTTGGCTCGGTTCTCAGACAAGCACCTTCTTGCCTGGGCCGCTCTGCACTGGCACGCGGGCTGCACCCCAGCCGGCACGTGGGCCGGGGGCTTGGCCCCTGGGCCAGTGGTCAGTGATTGGAGCTGGGCCCCGGGTCCATCTGCCTGCTCCCCGCCCGCTTTCATTTGCCCCTAACCCAGCCGCTGTTGGCCAAAGGCTGCCCCTGAACTGGGCGTGGCGTGGGCAGTGGGGTCTGAAGATGGTCAGCCCCCATGCCTGCAGGGCTGCGGGAAAGGCGCACACAGATTCCCACGCCCCAGACTGTTTGTGCCTGACTCTGTGGGTGCGCTGAGGGGGCAGCCCCTGACTGCCCTGGTGGTCAGGGACGGCGATGCTGGAAATGAGTCTTGGAGACCGTGTTAGAAGCTGCCAGAAAAGGAGGGGCACACGATCAGAGGAAACAGCATCAGTCGGAGGAGCAGCGTGTGTGGAGGCTCAGTTCAGCTCAGTCGCTCAGTCGTGTCCGACTCTGTGCAACCCCATGGACTGTAGGGGGTCCTCTGTCCATAGGGATTCTCCAGGCAAGAATACTGGAGTAGGTTGCCATCCCTCCTCCAGGGGGTCTTCCCGCCTCAGGGATCGAACCTGGGTCTCCTGCACTGCCGGTGGGTTCTTTACCATCTGGGTCACCAGGGAAGCCCCCTGGACCCCTTTCCAGCCTACAGTTATTGGAGTGTCTTAGGTCGTATGGAAGACCCCCCTCTCTTGCCCTCCAGGATCTTCATGTCTGCTGGGGCATCCAGCGCCCACCTGGAAAGTGAGGAGCCGTGTCTGCGTGAGGTTCTCCTGTGGGGCAGACGGCTGGTGACTGGCCCAGCCAGTGTCTCCTGCCTGAAGACCGGCCCGACGCTCCGCTAAGGGCTGCTGTATTGCCTGCATTCGGCCCCCAGCGCGGGCTCCCTGTTCACTGCAACTGTGTGCGCTGTGAGATCAGCCCTGGGGTCGAAGCAGGCGCCTGTCTGCGCTTCCCTTTCTCTGCTTCACCAGCCCTCGCTGCAGAGAAACGGGGCAAATATGTGAAAAAATCATCAGCAGGAAACGGTTCTCTGTGTCTGCCATAGGAGCAGAGCTTTGGACCCAGGGCACTGAGATCCATCCCTCATAGCCTTTTTCATCTCTTTAATAAACCAGCCGAGGATTTGGAGGCAGCAACCCATCTGCTCTCAGTAGACACACCAAAGCTCGTCAGGCTCACGGTGAGCAGTGTGACACAGTCACAATAGTGACGTCCGCCATTCAGCAGCGAGGACTTAGACCCACGTTATTTTGTCAAATGAAAAAGCCCGTTACTAAGCAGTACGCAGAACATAGTCCTATTTTGGCAAAATATACGCAATACGCATGGAGGAGGGCATGGCAACCCACTCCAGTATTCCTGCCTGGAGAATCCCGCGGACAGAGGAGCCTGGCGGGCTGCACTCCACGGGCTCGCGGGGCGTCGCACACGACTGAGCGAGTGACGCACACACACAATCCACATGCCCGAAAGGAGCCTAGCGAGAAACACACCAAAATGCCAGCACTGGCTACTTCCGCATGGGGGTTTAAGGTGATTTCCACGTTCTCATCTGCAGCTCTGTGGCTTATCTAGAATCAGCGTTTTTGTACAGCCCGTGAGCTGAGAATGACTCTTTGGAGAGAATAAAAAGTAAACCAAGGTCAGCAGAGAATGAAGGGTGCTTCAAGGAGAACTTCGCCGGGGGTCTCCTAGGATCACCAGCAGCCAGGACAGGCCCCCAGAAGGGCGATTCAAAACCCCAGGCTGCCTTGGCCAGAGTCTCCTGGATTGAGGTGATCATGGGTGGCTTGGGGACGAAGAAGAAGCTGGTTTGGGCATTTCAAGAATCAAAGGTCAACATCCTTGGGCAACAGAAGTGGAATCATGAGGAGGCAGGAGACCTGCCTGGCCAAAGGGCAGATGAGGTGGGGCCTGGAAAGGCAGTTTGGAGGAGCAGAAGGTTGGAGGATGAACCTGGGGAGCCGCCTGCAGACGCCAGGCGAGAAGCTGGGCTTCGTTGTGGAGTAAGGGGCTGAGGAGCGAGGCCAGATGGGGGCAGCCCCACGTGGGCTGAGGGGCGTGGGGCAGGGCAGGAGGCTGTCACAGTCACGCCCGGCTCCCGGCCCAGCCTGCTTCCTGCCGCCGCTCCTGTGCGCCCACATGCCCCTCCGCCCTCTCGCCCATCAGCTCGGTCAATCCAGTAGAGGGATTGGGAAATGGCCACGCGGGGCAGGGATGGGACGGCGCGGGGACACCCCTTCCTTCCTCTTAGTCACTCGTCTAACTTTCGGCACATCTTTGCAGCCTTAGTCACCCCCGAGACGATCGTGCCTGTCCTTACTGCCAGGGGAACTGGGGCAGCGAGCCAGCTGCCCACCTGCTGCCCCCTGTCCTGGTTCCGAGGTTTAGCGAATAAGCCTAGCAAGCTGGTCAGGCCCAGCCTCACTGCCCCGGGACGTCTGACAGCTCTTGGCTCTTGGAACTAGATGTGGCGCGGGGCTCGGGCAAGGCAGATTGTGTTTTGAATCCCAGCTCTGCCTTGCTGTGTGACTTTGAGTAAGTCGCTCGCCCTCTCTGGACCTTAGTCGCCTTATCCTTAAATGGGGATGATGCAATCACTTACCCTGTAAGAACTGAAGGCTGTAACGCCCACAAATTACAGAGTAGACTTGCGGTAAACATTCCTCCCCTCCTTTGTAGGCTTATAAGGCAACTGTGTGAAGCACAGGCTCTGCCCTTAGGGGGTCACCCAGGGAGCCGGGACAGAGCGACTCAGACAATTAGAGGCGGTAATGGAGCTGGATAACTTCGCAAGACATCGCCCTGCCCTAGGACACAGCAGTCTGTACCCCAGACCTTGGTGCCTCCTTTTTGGCCTTGCTCACACAGGCTTCTGCTCAGTTCCCAGAACACACCAGGTCCTGCCACAGGGCCTTTGCACAGATGGTCTCTTTGCTGGCAGTGTTCTCCTTCTAGCTACCTACTCCCTCCCCGACTCCACCGAGATTGAATCAGCATCAGCGTCTAGGAAGGTGGTCACCACAGCTGCCCTCAGAATTTAGAATAGAGATGCCCAACCCGGTTTTTTAGAATTATTATTAAAAGGAAAGGTGCTGCCTTCCTATCACTCCTTTGCTGGCTGTGCCGTGCCCTCGTTGCCGCGTGAAGCCTTCTTTAGCTGCAGCATGTGTGGGCTGCTCTCCAGCTGTGGTTCATGGGCTTAGTGGCCCCCCTAACCCCCTGATATGTGGACTCTTCCCGGACCAGGGATCGAACCCATGTCCCCTGCATTGGCAGGTGGATTCTCAACCACTGGACCACCAGGGAAACCCCCAACCCAGTTTCTGCAACACCCTGCAGAGACTAATGATTCTGAGAGGTATCAGGGAGCTCTCTAGGCAAAGTCACGTTTTAATACTTTAAGGAAAAGAGAAATGAGAGCCATCCTGCACTTGGGTGGGCAGGAAGAGGAGGCACCATCCTGATGTCCCCACTGTCCCACCTCCGGGGCCGCCCCGTGCCGCCCCGGAGGGCTCCCCTCTCCCGGAAAGGCTGACGCTTCTCTCCTCCGCACATCTGTGGATCTTGGAGCTCCGATGAAGCCTTGCCGCATTGCTTTGAAATGACGGAGTCACATGCCTTTCTGCCCCATTGGACGGGGCACCGTCTCCATGCAGCTCATCTTCTCAGCCAACCTTGTCCAGGAAGCTGGCAATTTGTAGCACATGAGTGTCAGCCCAGATGTGACGGTGGGTCAGAGCATTGCTCCTGGTTCCCACAGTTCTTCATTCCATCACAAAGTTCTTGTCTCCTGTTTTCTCACAGGCTTACTGAGGTTATAACTTGCATTCCATACATTTCACCCGGTTTACGCAGACAGTGCCACGAATTTCGGCACATGCACACATCCACACCCGCAGTCGCGGCTCAGCACACTTCTGGCACTGCCCGAATCCCCTCTAGCCCCAGGTTACCTCTCATGCGATTTCTGTCCCTGCAGTTGCGCTTTTCTTTGCGACCCCGTGGCTCCTCTGTCCATGCAATTTTCCAGGCGACAGTCCTGGAGTGGGCTGCCATTTCCTTCCCCAGGGGATCTTCCCAACCTGGGGATCGAACCCAGGTCTCCCACATTGCAGGAGACACTTCACCCTCAACCACCAGGGAAGCCCCTTTCGTAGCAATTCACATCAATGAAATCAGACAGTATGTGGTCTTTGTTGTCTGGCTTTCTTTGCTGACTCTAACATTTTTGAGGTTCAGAGATTTTTTCCCTTTTTTAAAAGAATTTTTTTTTATATTGAAGTATGACAGAGGATGAGATGGTTGGGTGGTTGGATGGCATCACCAACTCAGTGGACATGAGCAAGCTCTGGGAGTTGGTGATGCACAGGGAAGCCTGGCGTGTTGCAGTCGGTGGGGTCGCAAAGAGTCGGACACGGCTGAGCGACTGAACTGATTAAAGTGCAGTTGATTAACAAGGTTGCGTTAGTTTCAGCTATATTGAAAAGTGATTCCATTATACATATACCTGTATCTATTTTTTTCAAATTCTTTTCCTGTTTAGGTTATTATAGAGTACTGAGCTGAGTTACTTATGAGAGGCAGTAGAGCCTTGGTTGTCTATTTTTAAATGTAGCCGTGTGAATATGTCAATCCCAAACTCACAGTCTGTTCTTACTTCCCCAACCATAAATTCGTTCTCTGTGAGTCTGTTTCCGTTTTGTAAATAAGTTTTGTGTTTTTAATCTGTAGACTCTGTGTATGAGTGATATCACATGATATCTGTCTTTCTCTAACTTACTTCACTTGGTATCATCATCTCTAGGTCCATTTCCGTTGAGGCAAACGGCATCATTTCACTCTTCCGGCTGAATAGTATCCCGCTGCATACAGGCACCACGTCTTGTTTGTCCACTCACTTGTTGATGGATATTTAGCTCGTCTTCCTGTCTTGGTTGTTGCGAATAGTGCTGCTGTGAACACAGGGATGCGTGGATGTTTTTGAATTCTAGTTTATGGTTGTATGCCCAGGAGTAGCGTTTATGGGTCACATGGTAATTCTGTTTTTTGTATTTTGAGGGGTCTCCATACTGTTTTCCATAGCAGCTGCACCAACTTACATTCCCGCCAACAGCATAGGAGGGTTCCCTGTTCTCCACACCCTCTCCAGGATTTGCTGTTCGTAGACATTTTAGTCCTGGCCACTCTGACCATGTCAGACAGTGCCTCATTCTAGTTTTGATTTGCATTTTTCTAATAATTAGTGGCCATGGTGATGGTGACTGCAGCCATGAAATTAAAAGACGCTTACTCCTCGGAGGGGAAGTTATGACCAACCTAGACAGCATATTCAAAAGCAGAGACATTACTTTGCCAACTAAGGTCTGTCTAGTCAAGGCTATGGTTTTTCCAGTGGTCATGTATGGATGTGAGAGTTGGACTGTGAAGAAAGCTGAATGCCTAAGAATTGATGCTTTTGAACTGTGGTGTTGGAGAAGACTCTTGAGAGTTCCTTGGACTGCAAGGAGATCCAACCAGTCCATTCTAATGGAGATCAGCCCTGGGATTTCTTTGGAAGGACTGATACTGAAGCTGAAACTCCAGTACTTTGGCCACCTCATGCGAAGGGTTGACTCATTGGAAAAGACTCTGATGCTGGGAGGGATTGGGGGTAGGAGGAGAAGGGGACGGCCCAGGATGAGATGGCTGGATGGCATCACTGACTCGATGGACATGAGTCTGAGTGAACTCTTGGAGTTGGTGATGGACAGGGAGGCCTGGCGTGCTGCGCTTCATGGGGTCGCAGAGTCGCACATGGCGGAGCGACTGAACTGGACTGAACTGAATAGTCAGCGACTTGGGGCGTGTTTTCGTGTGCCTGCTGGCTGTCTGCATGTCTTCTCTGGAGAAATGCCTGCTTAGGTCTTCTTCCCACTTGTTTGACCGGGTTGTTTCTTTTTCTTTATCGAGTTGCATGTGCTGTTTACATATGTTCGAAATTACACCCATGGTGGGCCCATCATCGGCACCTATTTTCTCCCATTCTGTGGGTTTTCTGATTGTTTTGTGTATGGTTTCCTTTGCTGAGCAAAGGCTTGTATGCTTGATTAAGTCCCATTTGTTTGTTTTTATTTCTATTGCCCTGGGAGACTGACCTAAGGAAACACTGGTACAATTTGTGTCAGGGAATGTTTTGCATATGAGCTCCTGTAGGAGTTTCATGGTGTCATGTCACATGTTTAAGTCTTTAAGCCATCTGAGCTTATTTTTATATATGATACGAGGGTGTGTTCTAACTTCTTTGATTTACAAGTGGTTGTCCAACTTTCCCAACATCATTTGTTGAAGAGACTGTCTTTCCCCATTGTATGTGCTTGCCTCCTTTGTCAAAGGTTAGGTTGTCCATAGGCGTGTGGGTTCATTTCTGGACTCTTTGTTCTGTTCCATGAGTCATATGCGTGTTTTTGTGCCAATACTATGCTGTTTTGATATCTGCAGTTTTGTAGCATTTTCTGAAGTCTAGGAGGATTATGCCTCTTGCTTTGTTTTCTCTCCTCAGGATTGCTTTGGCAATTCTGCATCTTTTATGATGCTATATAAATTTTAGGATAACTTGTTCTACATCTGTGAAAAATATTATCGGTAATTTGATCAGTTCAGTTCAGTTCAGTCGCTCAGTTGTGTCCGACTCTTTGTGACCCCATGGACTGCAGTACGCCAGGCCTCCCTGTCCATCACCAACTCCCGGAGTTCACTCAGACTCACGTCCATCGAGTCAGTGATGCCATCCAGCCATCTCATCCTCTGTCGTCCCCTTCTCCTCCTGCCCTCAATCTTTCCCGGCATCAGGGTCTTTTCCAATGAGTCAGTTCTTCACATCAGGTGGCCAAAGTATTGGAGTTTCAGCTTTAGTATTAGTCCTTCCAATGAATATTCACGACTGATTTCCTTTAAGATGGACTGGTTGGATCTCCTTGCTGTCCAAATGACTCTCTAGAATCTTCTCCAACACCACAGTTCAAAAGCATCAATTCTTCGGCGCTCAGCTTTCTTCACAGTCCAACTCTCACATCCATACATGACCACTGGAAAAACCAGAGCCTTGACTAGATGGACCTTTGCTGGCAAAGTAATGTCTCTTCTTTTTAATATGTTGTCTAGGTTGGTCATAGCTTTTCTTCCAAGGAGTAAGTGTCTTTTAATTTCATGCCTGCAGTCACCATCTGCAGTAATTTTGGAGCCCCCCCAAAATAAAGTCAGCCACTGTTTTCACTGTTTCCCCATCTATTTCCCATGAAGTGATGGGGCTGGATGCCATGATCTTCGTTTTCTGAATGTTGAGCTTTAAGCCAACTTTTTCACTCTCCTCTTTCACTTTCACCAAGAGGCTCTTTAGTTCTTCTTCACTTTCTGCCATAAGATTGGTGTCATCTGGATATCTGAGGTTATTGATATTTCTCCTGGCAATCTTGATTTCAGCTTGTGCTTCTTCCAGCCCAGCGTTTCTCATGATGTACTCTATATAAGTTAAATAAGCAGGGTGACAATATACAGCCTTGACGTACTCCTTTTCCTATTTGGAACCAGTCTGTTGTTCCATGTCCAGTTCTAACTGTTGCTTCCTGACCTGCATATAGGTTTCTTAGGAGGCAGGTCAGGTGGTGGGGTATGCCCATCGCTTTCAGAATTTTCCGTAGTTTATTGTGATCCACACAGTCAAAGGCTTTGGCATAGTCAATAAAGCAGAAATAGATGTTTTCCTGGAACTCTCTTGCTTTTTCCATGATCCAGCAGATGTTGGGAATTTGATCTCTGGTTCCTCTGCCATTTCTAAATCCAGCTTGAACATCTGGAAGTTCATGGTTCACGTATTGCTGAAGCCTGGCTTGGAGAATTTTGAGCATTACTTTATTAGCATGTGAGATGAGTGCAGTTGTGTGGTAGTTTGAACATTCTTTTGCATTGCCTTTCTTTGGGATTGGAATGAAAACTGACCTTTTCCAGTCCTGTGGCCACTGCTGAGTTTCCCAAATTTGCTGGCATATTGAGTGCAGCACTTTCACAGTATCATCTTCCAGGATTTGAAATAGCTCAACTGGAATTCTATCACCTCTACTAGCTTTGTTTGTAGTGATGCTTCCTAAGGCCCACTGGACTTTACATTCCAGAATATCTGGCTCTAGGTGAGTGATCATACCATTGTGATTATCTGGGTTGTGAAGATCTTTTTTGTACAGTTCTGTGTATTCTTGCTACCTTTCTTAATATCTTCTGCTTCTGTTAGGTCCATAGCATTTCTGTCCTTTATCGAGCCCATCTTTGCATGAAATGTTCCCTTGGTATCTCTAATTTTCTTGAAGAGATCCCTAGTCTTTCCTATTCTATTGTTTTCCTCTATTTCTTTGCATTGATCACTGAAGGCTTTCTTATCTCTCCTTGCTATTCTTTGGAACTCTGCATTCAGATGCTTATATCTTTCCTTTTCTCCTTTGCTTTTCACTTCTCTTCTTTTCACAGCTATTTGTAAGGCCTCCCCAGACAGCCATTTTGCTTTTTTGCATTTCTTTTTCTTGGGGATGGTCTTGATCCCTGTCTCCTCTACAATGTCACAAGCCTCCGTCCATGGTCCCTCAGGCACTCTGTCTATAAGAATCAGTCCCTTAAATCTACTTGTCACTTCCACTGTATAATCATAAGGGATTTGATTTAGGTCGTACCTGAATGGTCTAGTGGTTTTCCCCAGTTTCTTCAATTTAAGTCTGAATTGGCAATAAGGAGGTCATGATCTGAGCCACAGTGATTTCTCTAGGCATTGCAATATGCATGTTTTACGTTGTCACAATCTAATTCAAATTAATAATGGCTAACTTTCACCGAGTTTGTAGCACTGTAGTTCAATTACCTCCTTTCTTTGTGCTGTTATTACCACAGATATTATATCTATATGGGTTTCCCAGGTGGCTGAGTGGTAGAGAATCTGCAGGAGACGCAGGTTCGATCCTTGGGTCAGGAATTCCTCCTGGAGGAGGAAATGGCAACCCACTGCAGGATTCTTGCCTGGGAAATCCCATGGACAGAGGAGCCTGGTGGGCTACAGTCCACGGGGTTGCAAAGAGTCGGACACGACTGAGCCTGTGTGTGTCTGCGCGCGGGCTCGCGCGCACACACACACACACACACACACACACACATCTATATGTGTTATAAACCTAGCTGCACAGTGTAATAACCTTTGCCTTGAACAGTCACATATCTTTGAAGGAAATTAATGAAACAGAAGAGAGACTGCATCACACCACTACCCATTTCAGTGGTCTGAGTTCCAGCATGTGTGTTTGGATATTTCACGTATCATTTCCCGTCAGTTAGACGTTTCTATTCAGTTTTCCTTTAGTTCTTAATATAATGCAGATCTTCTAGGAACAAATTTGTTTCGTATTTATTTATCTGCAAATGTCTTTCAGTTCAGTTCAGTCGCTCAGTCGTGTCCGACTCTTTGCGACCCCGTGAATCGCAGCACGCCAGGCCTCCCTGTCCATCACCAACTCCCGGAGTTCACTCAGACTCACGTCCATCGAGTCCGTGATGCCATCCAGCCATCTCATCCTCGGTCGTCCCCTTCTCCTCCTGCCCCCAGTCTCTCCCGGCATTCATCCTAACTTGAAGGGCAGTTTACTGTATAGAGAATTCTTTGCTGACAGGGGTTCTCTTTCTGCGCTGTGAACATGCCATTCCAGTGGTTTCTGGCCTCCGTTGTTTCTGGTGAGAACTCAGCTGCCTGTCACATCACTGTTTCTCAACACGTGGTGTGTCTTTTTCTCTTGTTGCTTTCAAGGTTTTATCTTTGCCTCTGAGCAGCTTGACTATGATGGATGCGATTCTCTATGTTTATCCTTCCTGGTGATATTCTTGGATCTTTTAGCAAATGTATTTCACCAGATTTAGGAAGATCTGGGCCATCATACTTCAAATGTGTTTCTCCCCGCTTCTCTCTTCTCTCTCGGGGCTCTAATGAAACATGTGTTGCAGTGTTTGATATTGTTCGAGAGATTTCTGAGACTCTGTTGATGTTTCCTCAACCTTTCCCCTCAAGCTGCGCTTTTCAGCTCGGAGAATCTCTACTGATACATCTTCCAAGTTCATCGTGTCTCTCTCCCATCATCTCACGTTTCATACGGAGCCCATCTGGTGTATTTAAACATTTTTCTCCAGTTACTGTACTTTTTAGCTCTAGAACTTCTATTTGACCTTAAACTACTTTTTAGTTCTATGTTCAGTTTCCATTTGTTCACTCTCAGTATATTTTTCTTTACTTTTTTGAATACATATTCTTGCAATTCTCTGAACATATTTTTATTATTTTTTAGCTTTTGAAAATCTATTAACATATTCAACATCTAGGTCCAGTTTGAGTCAGTTTCCAGTGGCTGCTTCCCTACCCCGCCCCCCCCCCCCACCTCTGATATGGGTCACCTTCCCTGTTTCTTTGCCTGTACAGTAATTTTTAGTTGAAAACCTGATGTTGTATATAATACATTGTGGCAACTCTAGATTATTTTGTTTTTCTGAAGTTGTTGATTTTTCTGTTTCAGTAGGCAATTAACTTGCCTGGACCCAAGCTGCAACCTCTGTCTCTCCCACGATATGAACCTGTTAATCTTTTTCTCACTTTCATTTTTTTTTTTTTTTCTATTTCAGCTTGGCTCCCTAGGGCCCTTCCCTATGTCTGAGTAGTTCAAGGTCAGCCAGTGAGTGGGCATAGGTTATGCTCAGACACCTCGAGCCAATAAGGGTTTAATCTTTTGAAACCTGAGCTCTGGGTGGGTTGAGGAGCTCATTCAAAGGTTCCAGGTTCAGGCTAAGAAGAAGAGGGAGGAAGTTTTCAAGTGTCCTAGGGCTTCCATTTTCTCTGGGTTAACCCCCACTGATGCTTAGTTAGCATTCAGCTGAAGGTGTGTGAAGAATAACTCTGTGGTGTATTAGGGTTCGTCAGAGAAATAGAAAAGTGGGACATATAGATATAAATACAGATAAAGAGAAGATGTAATCTAGGAGTTGGCTCACCCCGGAATGGCAGCTGAGAAGTCCCACGGTCTGTCATCTGCAACCTGGAGAACCAGGAAAGCCAGTGAGATTCAGCCCAAGTCTGAAGGCCTGAGCATCAGGGAGCGAATGGTGGAAATCCCAGTCTAAGTCCGAAGGCCTGAGAACGCAGGATGCTGGTGTCTGAGGGCCGAAGATGCATGTCCCAGCATGCTGGTGTCTGAGGGCCGAAGATGCATGTCCCAGCATGCTGGTGTCTGAGGGCCGAAGACGCATGTCCCAGCTCAAGCACAGCGAGCGAACTCCCTCTTCCTCTGCCTTTCTGTTCTATTCAGGCCCTCAAAGGACTGGATGGTGCCCAGCTGCATCGGCAAGGGTTATCCTCTTTATTTAGTCCACTGACTCTCTTCTGGAAACACTCTCACAGACACATTCAGAGATAATAGTTTACCAGCTATCCAGTAGGAAAAGGCAAAAAGAGATGACACCAGAAGAATAGCCCCCCAAGTTGGAAGGTGTCCAGAATGCTACTGGAGGAAGAGCGTGGAACAATTGCTAATGGCTCCAGAAAGGATGAAGCGGAGGGGCCCAAGCGGCTGGGTCAAAGTGGAAATCATGCTCAGCTGTGGATGTGTCTGGTGGTGAAAGTAAAGTCCAATCCTGTAAAGAACAACATTGCATAGGAACCTGGCATGTGAGAGCCACCAACCAAGGCAAAGTGGATGTGATCAAGCTGGAGGTGACAAGGGTGCATATCAGCATCTTAGCCGTCAGTGAACCAAAATGGGTGAGAATGAGTGAAATTTAGTTGCTGATACTGAAGCTGAAGCTTCAGTACTGTGGCAACCTGATGCGAAGAGCTGACTCCTTGGGAAGGACGCTGATACTGGGAAAGATTGAAGGCCAAAGGGGAGCGGGTGGCAGAGGATGAGATGGTGAGACAGCGTCACGGGCTCAATGGACATGAATCTGTGCAAACTCCGGGAGATAGTGAAGGACAGGGGAACCTGGAGTGCTCCAGTCCATGAGGCTGCAAAGAGTTGGATGCAACTTAGCAGCTGAACAACTACCAGCTCTCTGGGTATCCCTTAGCCTGGTCAAGTTGAAATGAAGTAATCATCACATATGACGCTCATTTTCAGATCTCCCTGTTAAATATGCCATCCTTGAACCGTGCCCACTGTCTCTGCCCAGTGAAGCTGTGGGGTTTTGTTGCCCTTGCTTGGAGAGATCTGGCCTCCCCAGGATAAAGGCCAAAAATTCAGTTCCTGGCCTCTGTGAGCAGTCTTTCCTGAATAATGATTTTTCAAGTTGTTACCCGCCTTCGGTCATTTTCCAGTACTGTTAGAAGAATGATTTTGTCTAGTTTTATACTTGTTTTCTGTGAAGAAAAAATGCTCTATCTTCTCAGGAAGACATTACTAGAAATCTTGCCCTTTGTGATTTCGCAGAACCGTGTTTTACTGTACAGCTCACCAAGTTTAAACATTTGGAAAATAAGATAACTTTCTCAAATCACTCATAATGAATTGCCAGAGATAGTTACTGGTAACATTATAGATATATCCTTTTATATCTTTTCAGCCATATACATTTTAAAAGGGAATAATTTGATGTATACTTTAATTACGGTAAAATGCACACAACACGAAGTCTTCCATTTTAACCATTTTTGTGCATACAGTTCCGCAGCATTAAGTACTTTCACATTTTTGTGCAGCCATCACCATAACACACCTCTGGAAATTTTTCATCTTCCCCAGCTGTAGCTGTGTACACAGGGAATTCTCTGGCAGCCCAGTGGTTAGCATTTTCACTAAGGCCTGGGTTCAGCCTCTGGGGAAGTAAGATCTCACACACCACCAGCTCAGCCATAAAACCCCACACAAAATAAAAACAGCTGTGTATCCATTCAACAACAAGTCTCCATCTCCTCCTGTCTCAGGTAAATACCATTCTATGTTCTGGTTCTTTGAATTTTACTATGCTGGCTATCCAAGTAGGATCATACAGGATTTGTGCTTTGCCACCAGCTTATTTCACTTAGCATGATGTCCTCGCGGTTCATTCACGTCGCAGATGTGTTAGAATTCCCACCCTGTTTAGGCTGAATAATAATGTTGCTTTGTTTTCTCGTTTGCTGTTGTTCGTTGCTAAGTCGTGTCCGACTCTTTGTGACCCCACGGACTGCAGCACGCCAGGCCTCCCTGTCCTCCTCTATCTCCCGGAGCTTGCTCAGACTCATGCGCATTGAGCCGGTGACGCCGTCCCACCACCTCCACCGTATGGACGTACAGCCTTTGGCTTGCCCACTCATCTTGGATAGTTTCACACTGGGTTGTTTCTGCTCTTGGCTATCGTGAATGATGCTGCTGTGAATATGGGTATGCATATCTACGCTCCATTTCTTTTAGACAGATATGCAAAGAGGAGTTGCTGGATCACATGATCATCTGGCTGATTTTTTGAAGAACGGCTATAATGCTTTCCGCAGCAGCTGTTCCGGCAGCGTGCAAGGGTTCCAATTTCTCTGCATCCTCGCCAGCGTTTGTTATCTTTAGTCTCTCAGAACAGCCTAATGAGTGTGCAGTGGTGTCTCCTTTCAGTTCTGACCGGAATTTCCCTAACGACGAGTGACGCTGAGCACTCTCCATGTGCTTATTGGCCACTCGTATGTCTCCTTTGGAGACGTGGCTATTTAAGTTCTTTGTCCATTGAAAACTCAGGCTGACTTTCTGTCGTGGTTACTGTTGAGGTATAGGGGTTATTTACTCATCTTAAATCGAGGTATCATTGATGTGCAACAGCAATGTTCTGGTTGTGCAGTGTGACGATCTGATATTTGTATACATTGTGATGACCGCCGCAGTAAGGCTAGTTAACGTCTGTCACCTTATAGGGTAACAGATAGTTTTCCTGTGACGAGCGCTTTCTACTCTCTTAGCAATTTTCAAGTCTGCAATACAGTGTTATTAGTAACAGTCATCATGCCGTACGTAACATCCCCATGACTTTTCCACTTTATAACCTGGAAGTTTGTGCT
The DNA here is from genome assembly GCF_001704415.2 of Capra hircus. Classification (NCBI taxonomy): domain Eukaryota; kingdom Metazoa; phylum Chordata; class Mammalia; order Artiodactyla; family Bovidae; genus Capra; species Capra hircus. The sequence continues at coordinate 2,417,766 of NC_030809.1, read as the reverse complement.
TTCTGACCCATCTCACGCATTTATTCCATCTTCCGCCCTCACCTCTGGGAACCACCAGTCTGTTCTATCCATGAGTTTCTTTCTTTCGTTTCTGTTTTAGATTCCACGTATACGTGATGTCATATAGCACTGCTTTCTCTGACTTATCTTGCTTAGCATAATGCCCCTGGGGTCCACTCACGTTGCAAACGGCAAGATTTTGTTCTCTTTTGGGGCTCGGTAGCATTCCACCCCACACCACATTTTCTTTACTCATCCACTGATGGACGCTGGAGTTGTTTCCGTATCTTGGCTGTTGTGAATAATGCTCCGATGGACATGGAGGCACATGTATCCTTTCAAGTTAGTGTTTTAATTTTCTTCAGATAAACACCCAGAAGTGAGGTTGCCGGATCATATCTATTGTCAATTTTTTAAAGGTAACTTCATAATATTTTCCATAATGGCTGCACCAGTTTGCATTCCCACCAACATTACGTAAAGGTTCCCTTTTCTCCACATCCTCACAGACGCTTGTTATCTCTTGCCTGTTTGATTGTGACCGTTCTAACAGGTATGAGGTAAAATCTCGTTGTGATTTTGATTTGCATTTCCCTGATGATTATTGACGCTGAGCATCTTTCCATGTACCTATTGGCCATCTGTATGTCTTCTTTGGAAAAATATCTATTTGGTTCCTCTTCCCATCTTTCAATTGGATGGTTTGCTTTTTATGCTATTGAGTTGCATGAGTTCCTTATATATTTTAGATACGAACTTCTTATCAGGTATGTGATTTACAAATATTTTCTCCCATGCAGTAGGTTACCTTTTCATTTGTTGATGGTTTACTTTTTTAGGAAAAGTTTTAAAAGCTTCAAGTTTATCGGCTGTGCTGGGTTTTCACTCTGTGCACAGGCTTCCCAGGTGCAGCCGGCAGGGCCTTCTCTCTGGGTGTGGTCAGGGCTGCCCGTGGCGGTGGCGTCTCCTGTCGTGGCGCACGGGCTCCGGGCTCCGGGCTCCGTAGTTGTGGCACACGGGCTTGGCTGCCTCTCGGCACATGGAATCTTCCCAGAGCAGTGATCAAACCCATGTCCCCTGCGTTGGCAGGTGGATCCTTAACCACTGGACTGCCAGGACAATCCTGATGATTCCCTTTGAGAGGCTTTTATTTTTGGCTTCTGTTGCTTTTGGCATCGGTGTTTTAAAAAATCTTCACCCAGACCTATGTCAAGGGGCTTCCTGAGGAGTTCTCTGTATATTCTGGATATTAATCCCTTATTAAATATATAATATTTAATATATGTACTTACATTAACTTATATTGTATACAATATAAAATCAGAGTTTATATTCATTATTTGCCAGGCAGTGTTCTAGGCACTTTATGCGTGATAGTTCGTTTAACACTTCCCAGCAGGGGTGGACTGAGAAGGCACAAATCTGGCCGGCCGCCGGTCGGTCGGGAAAGACAGAGCAAAGCTAGCTGCAGGGGAACCGGGAAGCCGTTCTCCTGCAGCCAGAGAGACTGCTCTTGTAAGACACTGTAGCTCACTTTTCTCCTACCGAGATACAGCTCTGTAAAAACCAGTGGCTACCACACCCCGATTGCTGCTTTAGACGTTATCAGTAGGAGTTTTGGAGAAGGCTGGAATGTATGAAGCAAACATCTCGTTCTCGCCCCGAGGGTCTAAGTCACTGGCACGGGGAGCAGCCCTGCCTTCCAGACCTAGAGCAGGGCCACAGCCTTCCTACACTAGCTACACTCTGTGGTTTCCATGGAAACAGGACTCTGAGTCCACACTGCCACCTAGACCTGAGGTCAGTCCCTTCAAACATAGCCCTGCTTTGTTGTGATGCTGTTCAGAACATTGCATTTCAACTCCACCTGAACGCCGCCCTCCTCCAGAGTTCTCCGGAAACCTCTTCTCCTGTTTGGTTCCTTTGCTGTGTCTTCTCCCTCACTGTGGTGGGTTGAAAAGCCTGCCCTTGCCACATTATAGACCTGTTATTGATCAGGCCTTAGCTGGATTGGTTTGGGGCATAACTTTTTTAAAACTTTATTTTTATTTGGAGGATAATTGTTCTACAATATTGTGTTGGCTTATTCCATACAAAAACGTCAGCCACCCACAAGTATACATATATTCCCTCCCTCTTGAACCTCCCCCACAACCCTCCACCCCATCCCACCCTCGAGGCTGTCACAGAGAGACACCGGGGGCCGACTGAGCTCCCTGTGTGACTCAGTAACTCGGGACCTAACTTTTAAGCCTCAACTCTGAGGATGCCGTTGAGAAACCGGGGCAGGTATCCCCTCAGTTCAGGGCTTGGATATCAGAATCACCCACAGAACTTGGTAAAGCACAGATTGCTGGCCCCCACGGGGGTGCTGACCTCCCAGGATCTCTGATTTGGGACGTCCTGGTGGGAACCCTAGAAGCTGCATTTCTAGCAAATTTCCAGATGATGCTGATGCTGCTGATTCCAAAGGACCACACTTTGGAAACACTGCCCTAATTAACTCGCATCAACTCCACATAACAGCGTTGTAAGGGTCAACTGATGAGAGTATGAAGACCTCGATTCAAGGTTTGGCATATGATAAGTGCTCAATACACGTAAGCTAGCACTAGGGTACAGCCAGGACATCCTGAAGGAAACCAGTCCTGAATATTCACTGGAAGGACTGATGCTGAAGCTGAACCTCCAACACTTTGGCCACCTGATGCGAAGAACTGACTCACTGGAAAAGACCTTGAAGCTGGGAAAAGTGTAGGTGGGAGGAAAAATGGACGACAGAGGATGAGGTGGTTGGATGGCATCACCGACGTGATGGACATGAGTTAGTAAACTCCGGGAGCTGGTGATGGACAGGGAAGCCTGGTGTGGTGCAGTCCATGGGGTCACAAAGAGTCGGACACGACTGAGCAACTGAACTGAACTGAATAAGTTCACACTATTTATCTTTCTCTGTCTGACTTACTTCATTTAATATGAAGGCCCTCCATATTGCTGCAAATTCTGCCTATTTCTTAATCAGATTGTTTGGGTTTCTTTTGGCGTGTTTGTGTTTTGCTATCGAGTTGCATGAGTTCTTAACATATTTTCAATGCTGATCTCTTAACAGATACATGATTTGCAAATATTTCCTTCTGTTCCATAGGTTGTCTTTTCATTTTGTGGGTAGTTTCCTTTGCTGTGCAGAAGCTTTTTATTTTGATGTGGAGCCACTTGTTTATTTTTGGTTTTTTGGCCTTTGTGTTTGGCGTCATATCCAGAAACATCATTCCCACGATCGACATCAAGGAGCTTACTACCGTGTTTCCTTGTAGACAGCGAATACTTTGTAAGGCGAGTACTGCCGAGACCTGGGGCCTGAATCTCCCTCTGCGCTCAGAATGGAAGCACGGGAACCATGGCCAATGTGACTTACTCTTTGGCAGCCACCCAGGGGTCCTCCCGGCCTCCTTCAGCAGCTCCTGCTGCCCCGGGCACACGGTCCCGTGACTCAGGACCGACTTTAGCTGGGCTCACACGGGCCTCCTACGGAAAACTGCTCTCCTGTCCCCTGGGCTGACACAGTCTATCACTAAAATCAAACCGTGGCCGTGCTTTTCAAATCACAGAAAAATAAAAGGAAGGGGAGAGAATGTTTTCGGTTGTAAGTTCTTCTGTACCTGTTGCCTTTGGTCCATATTATCATCAAGTAGATGGTGGTGTCTGATTTTGCCCCAAATTAAATCTCACCCACTGATATTTTGGAACGTCTCTGCAAAGCCAGTGGAACGCTTTGGGGGAAGAGCTGGCCTGGACCCTCCAGGCCGGAAGTTGCCTGCTGGGCGCTGGCTTCACCCTTCCTGCACCAGCGGCCGGGAAGGCGCCCGCCTCCGCTCCAGGCCTGCTGGCCTTCTGTCTTGCTGGGGACGACCGCAGCGTCTTCCTCTCCTGTGGGCTCTGCTCCCACCTGCCCTCCAGCTGCGGGATGCCAGGGCATGTTTTCCATATTCATCACCGCCCCTCTGGAGGCCTCCCCTGTCCTGCCTTGCACAGCCAGAGTGGGTCACCACAGAGCTCAGCTCCCATCAAGCCGCATCGTAACATGCATTTATAGGATAGTGTGACTCCCATCTGTCTTCACCTGAATGTGAATCTTCCCAGGGCAGACAGAGGGAACCGTGTGTGTGTGTGTGTGTGTGAGACAGAATACATGTGTGTGTGCTCACGTGTGTCCTGTTGGCGCTGGTTAGCTGCCAGTTCAGTTCACTTCAGTAGCTCAGTCATGTCTGACTCTGCGACCCCATGAAGCGCAGCACGCCAGGCCTCCCTGTCCATCACCAACTCCTGGAGTTCACTCAGACTCACATCCATCGAGTCAGTGATGCCATCCAGCCATCTCATCCGCTGTCGTCCCCTTCTCCTGCTGCCGCCAATCCCTCCCAGCATCAGAGTCTTTTCCAATGAGTCAACTCTTCGCATGAGGTGGCCAAAGTACTGGAGTTTCAGCTTCAGCATCATTCCTTCCAAAGAAATCCCAAGGCTGATCTCCTTCAGAATGGACTGGTTGGATCTCCTTGCAGTCCAAGGGACTCTCAAGAGTCTTCTCCAACATTACAATTCAAAAGCATCAGTTCTTCAGTGCTCAGCTTTCTTTATAGTCTAACTCTCACATCCATACATGACCAGTGGAAAAACCATAGCCTTAACTAGACAGACCTTTGTTGGCAAAGTAATGTCTCTGCTTTTGAATATGCTATCTAGGTTGGCCATAACTTTTCTTCCAAGGAGTAAGCGTCTTTTAATTTCATGGCTGCAATCACCATCTGCAGTGATTTTGGAGCCCCAGAAATAAAGTCTAACAGTGTTCCCCCATCTATTTCCCATGAAGTGATGGGACCAGATACCATGATCTTTGTTTTCTGAATGTTGAGCTTTAAGCCAACTTTTTCACTCTCCTCTTTCACTTTCATCAAGAGGCTTTTTAGCTCCTCTTCACTTTCTGCCATAAGGGTGGTGTCATCTGCATATCTGAGGTTATTGATATTTCTCCCAGCAATCTTGATTCCAGCTTGTGTTTCTTCCAGTCCAGCGTTTCTCATGATGTACTCTGCATATAAGTTAAATAAGCAGGGTGACAATATACAGCCTTGACATACTCCTTTTCCTATTTGGAACCAGTCTGTTGTTCCATGTCCAGTTCTAACTGTTGCTTCCTGACCTGCATACAGATTTCTCAGGAGGCAGGTCAGGTGGTCTGGTATTCCTATCTCTTTCAGAATCTTCCACACTTTATTGTGATCCACACAGTCAAAGGCTTTGGCATAGTCAACAAAGCAGAAATAGATGTTTTCTTGGAACTCTCTTGCTTTTTCCATGATCCAGGGGATGTTGGCAATTTGATCTGTGGTTCCTCTGCCTTTTCTAAAACCAGCTTGAACATCTGGAAGTTCATGGTTCACGTGTTGCTGAAGCCTGGCTTGGAGAATTTTGAGCATTACTTTACTAGCATGTGAGATGAGTGCAATTGTGCGGTAGTTTGAGCATTCTTTGACATTGCCTTTCTTTGGGATTGGAATGAAAACTGACCTTTTCCAGTCCTGTGGCCACTGCTGAGTTTTCCAAATTTGCTGGCATATTGAGTGCAGCACTTTCACAGCATCATCTTCCAGGATTTGAAATAGCTCACCTGGATTTCCATCACCTCCACTAGCTTTGTTCGTAGTGATGATTTCTAAGGCCCACTTGACTTCACATTCCAGGATGTCTGGCTCTAGGTGAGTGATCACACCATTGTGATTATCCGGGTCGTGAAGATCTTTTTTGTACAGTTCTTTTGTGTATTCTTGCCACCTCTTCTTAATATCTTCTGCTTCTGTCAGGTCCAGACCATTTCTGTCCTTTATGGAGCCCATCTTTGCATGAAATGTTCCCTTGGTATCTCTAATTTTCTTGAAGAGATCTCTAGTCTTTCCCCTTCTGTTGTTTTCCTCTATTTCTTTGCATTGATCGCTGAGGAAGGCTTTCTTATCTCTCCTTGCTATTCTTTGGAACTCTGGATTCAGATGCATATATCTTTCCTTTTCTCCTTTGCTTTTCACTTCTCTTCTTTTCACAGCTATTTGTAAGTTGCTAAGTGGTGTCCAGCTTTTTCACAACCCCATGGACTGCAGCCCGCCAGGCTTCTCTGTCCATAGGGTTTCCCAGGCAGGAACACTGCAGTGAGTTGCCATTTCCTCCTTCAGGGGATCTTCCCGACCCAGGGGCTGAACCCCCTTCTCCTGCCTTGGCAGGCGGGTTCTTCGCCACTGAGCCTCCAAGGCAGCCCCACGTGTGTGTTACCTGACCTTGATTTCCATGGTCCTTACCGTAGAGTTTGCACACGTAAGCACTCAATAGATATGTGTTGACTGGATAAGTGTGTGGCGCTGAGTACTTCTTTAGACTCCTTCCAGGAGCAGTGACTTCATTTTATCAACAGAGGGACGGAGGCCCAGAGATGGGGCTTGCATTTGCAAATTCTCACACCTAGAAAGGGGCTGAGCTGGGACTCAAAGCCAGGCCTCCGACTCAGCCCAGTGCCCTTTGTCCAACTCTGAGCTGCCAGCTTCCCTCGAGGTTTGGCGTGTTAAACAGAAGCAGAGCGTTCAGAGGAAATTCACCGCAAGGCAGAGTGTTTACTAGGGATGACCTCACCTCTCCAGCAGTGAAAGGGCAGAAAAGAGCTGAAAAGAGAATACCTTTCCAGTGAATGTGCTGGGCCGGCCAGGCCCCGGCTGACTCACGGAGAAGGTTTCACTTTATAAGGGCTTCTCGGGGGCGCCCCCTGGGTGTGCCTTTCTCCCCGAGTCCAGGTCCGGGAGGGCTCTCGACTTGAAGCCCCGGCTTTGCCAGCTGGGCATCCAGGGCGCTTCCCTCCCCCTCCTGAGTACAAGCCCTTCTTTATCTGGAACCTGTCTCTCCAGCCTTGTGGATGAGCAGGCTTGTGTTAATAGCACACACCCAAGTTTCGGTGGGTCTGGCTGCCCACTGCCCCTCAGACACCTGGCCTCGCCAGACTTTACGTGGTTGGGTCTGGGAGTCCGAGGGTGCCTCCTGGGCCCCCAGGGCTCACAAATCCTGGTTGCATTCATCAGCAGCCCGTGTCTCTCATTCTCAAAGTCACCGAGGCCCCAGCTGGCCAGGGCCATCTGAAGGAATGGGGGGAGTCACACCAAGAGCTGGTTTCCAAGGCTCCCGGCCCCCGAGGGGCCCACTGGGTCCGCAGGTCCTGTTTCTGCAGAAGGTGAGGAAAGGCTGCCCTTAGCACTCTGCTCACACCTTGGTGCCTGCAGCCAGAGCTACCAGGCCCCCGCCCGGGCACCCCCAGGCACCCCTCCACAGGGCACGCACGCAGTGCCACCGCGGGCGTCCACATTCCGCCTCTTCTTCTAAACGACATTTCTGCCCTTAAGCCATCCCTGCGGTTCCAGGCCCTGCACTGATACTGTCACCAACTAACTCTGCAGACAGTCCTGAGCTCTGTTTTGATTCTTGGTGTGTGTGTGGGAGGTGTGTGTGGGGGGTGGTTCCCTGAGGGCTCAGTGGTAAAGAATCCACTTGCAACTAAGCCCATGCAACTGGCGAGTCCTGGAGCCGCAACAAAAGATCCCGCAGGATGTAACTAAGACCTGACGCAGCCAAATAAATGAATAAATAAATAAACATAAAAAAGAATCCACTTTCAGTGCTGGAGTCCCAGAAGATACATGTCCGATTCCTGGGTCGGGAAGATCCCCTGGAGAAGGGAACGGCTACCTCCTCTAGTTCTCTTGCCTGAAAAATCCCATGGACAGAGGAGCCTGGTGGGCTACAGCCCATGGGGTCACAAAGAGTCAGACACGACTAAGCACAGTCAGCGGGGTCTGCGACCCTGCAGCCACGTCCACACACTCCGAATACTTCTCACGGTCGCTGGGAAGCTGTCACCCACCTATTTTATTTCACAAAGGCCTCCCTGTCCTGTTCAGCAGCTTCTCACTAGCTATCCGTTTTAGGCACAGCCGTGTGTGTCTGTCAACCCCCGTCTCTCAATTCGTCTCACCCCCCTTTCCCATTCGGTGTCCATATATTTTGGGTCCCTGTGTCTGTGTCTCTGTGTCTGCTTTGCAGTAGGTTCATCTGTACCATTTCTCTAGATTCCACACATATGTGTTGAAAGTGAAAGTTGTTCAGTTGTGTCTGACTCTGCGACCCCATGGACTACACAGTCCATGGAACTCTCCAGGCCGGAAGACTGGAGTGGGGAGCCTTTCCCTTCTCCAGGGGTTTTTCCCAACCCAGGGATCGAACCCAGGTCTCCCACATTGCAGGCAGAATCTTTACCAGCTGAGCCACCAGGGAAGGCCAAGAATACTGCAGTGGGTAGCCTATCCCTTCTCCAGCGGATCTTCCCGACCCCGGGATCGAACTGGGGTCTCCCGCATTGCAGGCGGATTCTTCACCAGCTGATCTACTAGAGGTGTTGATATGCGATATTTGGTCTTGTTTTTCTGACTTGCTTCACTCTGTATGACAGACTCTAGGTCCATCCACGTCTCTACAAATGACCAAAATTCCGATCCTTTTTATGGTTAAGTGCATCCCACACATATATACACACACCCCACATCTTTTCTATCCACTCGTCTGTCAGTGGGTCTAGGTGGCTTCCATGTCCTGGCTCTTGTGAACAGTGCTGCAGTGAACGTTGGGGTGCCTGTGTCCTTTTGAATCGTGGTTTCTCAGGGTGTGTGCCCAGGAGTGGGATTGCTGGGTTGTATGGCAGTTCTACTTTCAGCTTTTTAAGGAACCTCCGTACTTCCCCACAGTGGCCGAATCAACTTACATTCCCACCAACAGAGCCCGGGAGTTAGTTCCCTTGTCCTTGCACCCTTTCCAGCACTTGTTTGTAGGCTGTTTCGGCGATGGCCGTCCTGAGCTTGTGAGGCGCCTCACTGTAGTTCGGTTTGCATTCCTCTGACAGCTAGTGGTGCTGGACATCTTTTCATGTGCCCCTGGGGCATCTGTCTGTCTTCTTTGGGGAAATGTCTGTTTACGTCTTGGGTCCATTTTTTGATTGGGCTGTTTACTGCAGGGAGATCACCTGCTCATTTTAGTGATGGAGAAGCTGAAGCTGAGAAATCTGCCCAAACCTCAGCAGTGAGAGGGACGGGGCTGCCGCTGGAACGGGCCTCTCAGGTCCCACCCCTGTGTTCACCACCCCGTGAGCTGTCTGCTGTGAAGACGCACATCCAGGAGCACACACAGAAGGACCTGCAAGGTGAGCCCCAGGCCCCCACGAGGGCGATCCCAGGAATTCCCGGTACTGCCGGCAGCTGCTGGAAATGGTTGGGGTGACGCCTTACACGGGGGGCCGATCGATTGCTGCGATAGGCAGGTGTTTTTGCTCTGTTGGAAGTGGTTAACGATTAAGCCGAAGGCAGAGGGTCAGAAAGGGGAAGGACGTGAGAATTTTGATCCAAGGCCACAGGCTCTCCAAGGTGGGAGAGGCCGGGAGGGAGCTGGAGCAGGGAACCAGCCGCCCCCCGCAGCCCTGTCCACGGCTCTGCTCCTCTGGGTCAGGAACAGGCCTCACGCTGGCTTCAGGTAAACAGAACTGGGTTCTGCCCCGGTACTGCCATTTCCTGGCTGTGGTCCTTGGCCAAGATCCCCCCTGCCCGCCTGAGTCTTGTATTCTCATAAATGTAAAATGAGACTGCCTACCCCCTACTTCATAACGGGGTCGGGGAGATCACAAGAGATGAGCCAGGTGAAGGGCTTTGCATGGAGCGCATGCTTGGTAGATGCAGATTTCCCATCTCTTTCCACCATGTGAAATATCAGTACTAACTCCCATCAGCCTGAGAGAGCGACGAACCCTAGTTTTGAAACCCACGTCTATCATTTCCTGGCTGTTAAACCTGGAGAAAGTCGTTTCCCCTCCCCGAAGCCCAGCTCCCCAGCTGGGAATGGGGATGATGGATGCCACATAGTAGGGTTTGGAGCAAGGTTCCAATCCAAAACAAGAGCTAATGAAGCTCTGCTTTGTGCCAGGGGTCTGGGTTGTCTGAGGTTCTGCATTTCCAACAAGTCCTCGGTGGTGCTGATGCTGCTGATCCAGGGACCACACCTTGAGTCGTGAGGTGACAGATGAAGGTCAAGGGGTCATGGGGTTGGGGGGAGCGGGTGAAGCAGAGGCATCTGCTAGAACACTCTTTAGTGGGCCCTTGCCTGCAGGCTGCCACTGTTTTGGGAGCAGCTACAGATGACCTTGCAATTTACTAAATATGTTTATTTTTTCTGGTGGGGGGGGGTGGCCATCAGTTCTTGGCCCCTGGGTGCCCTAGTGCAGGGGGAGACTGACAAGGGCCTGCTACAACCTAAAGTGTAAGAACCCTGGTTGCCCAAGCACAGGCCCCGGGGCTTCTGAAACAGGCTGGAGATCAGGCAGACTGCCTGCAGGCGAGGGCCCTCAAGCTGGTGTCCAAGGACGGCGAGGAGTCAGCCAGGGAGAGGAGGGGGCGGAAGAGGTGTGGTGTGGGGACAGGATCACACAGACCCGCTCCCGGGACATAGTCCGCCTTTGTGTCATCATTTTACAGCCTTGTGCAGAGAAGAGCAGCAAGGCTGGGGGGCAGGGAGAGCTGGGGTTTGCTGGCATGCGGCGTCACTGCCGTGCTGTGTGAGTGGATGTCACAGCTTCTGAGCCTCAGCATCCTCTTCTATTGGGTGGAGGTGATGCGGACCGAGAGGGTAGCGAGAGGCAGCACCCGGCGTGTCTGACTTCCAGCCGCTGGTCCTCACTGCGACGCCCTTTTCCTGGCAACACAGAGATCCAGTACCTGAGCAGAGAGGTCCTGGTCTCCCGGGGTCCCCTTGGGTGGGGAGCCCCTGCCCTTTGGGGCTGTACTTGCCCCCCTCCTGCCCCACCAAGCAGGCTCTCAGGCGAGGACAGGGAGCCTGCCAGGGCGCCAGGGAGATGGGTTTTGTCACAGCCTCAGATCTTAACACCCTAGTCACTGTCTGGCAAGAACCCAGAGACCTGGCCAAGATAACAGGACTGTTATCGTGGTCAACAGACTCCTCCTGGGATACGGAGGGAGCAATAGAACAGCCTCTGTTCGTCCTTGCCTGGCGGGTCAGCCAGCAGCCTCGAACCTCCCAGACGGCTTAACTCGGCTGCGGCGACCCAGGGCTGACCTGCCTTCAGAGCTGCCCCTCCTCCGTACCCACCCACCTCCAGCCCACTTCCCTCTCCATCCCAACTTGCTTGTCTATGTGCTTATTTCTTCCTCTTGGATTTATCTATTTACCCAGAGGCGCAGCACAGCTGATAGCCTGAGACCTGGCATCAGGTCTGGGCTGGAATCTCTGGGATCCAATTCTTTGAGTGGGCTACTTACCCCACAGGTGACCAAACGTTCTAGTTTGCCTGGGACAGAGGGGTTCCTGTGACATGGGATTTCCAGCTGTAAAACAGGGATGGTTCCAGAAAAATTGGAGTCGGTCACTCTGTTTACCTCTCTGAGCCTCAATTTGCTTGTAAACTGGGGATGATTATCTCTGTTGAGGGGATTAAGAGGGATAACACAAGGAAGCGCGTCGCGCCCAGCACGTGGCGAGTTGTCAGTGATGGTGTCAGTTACTTCTCTGCCTGGAGGAAATCGCAAGCCTTCCACGCTGAATTTCTCACCTCCCTTATTCCCATGACCTTTTCAAATGGACACAGAAGCAGGTCTGGGGTCGTGTCTGCTCTTGAGAAATCATTAAACCTGTCCGCAGCGCTTTTGCTCAAAGTGCCTCTTGACGGACAAGCCGGAAGCAGATGCACAGAGGCGGTTTAGTAGAGAGAGGCAGACGGGAAACCACGCGGCCGGGTCCACTTCGACTCTGCGATTAACTTGCTGTGTGACCTTTCACAAGTTGCTTTGCCACGCGGAGCTTCAGTTTTCCCATCTGCAAAACTGAGGGCTCTCAGCGCAGCCCGCAGCTCTAACGCTCTACAGCCCTGCACGCTGTGAGAGAGGAAGTACTGGGGATGGGACAGCTTGGTTGGAGCCAGTAAAAGGCTGAGGAGGAAGTGAAACTGCCCTCCTAGGTGGGACCTGAACCCAGACACACCTCAGGGTGGGACTTGACCCCACAGTCCCTGACCTGGGGGGGATTCGAAACCACTGTCTTTTAATTAAAACCCCTCACCTGGTGTCAGGACTTACTGAAGCTCAGGTTCTTTTTTCTCATCACAGACAGAGTTCAGTGTGAGGCAAAGAGGTCAAGAGTGAGTTTATTGGCATGAGATGCTTGTGAGAAATTCAAGCGGGCAGGCAAGGGAGCGCAGTCCCAAGAAAAAGGAGGGCTACCCTTGTACAATCAAAGAAAAAGTGGGGAGGGGAGAAGGCCCCCCTCTCCCTCCCTCTTGGGCAGGCACCAGGCTTTCACTCTCCTTTGACCCTATACGGTCTAAGCAGGACGGTCATGCGTGACTGAAATCATATGTATATTAGCAAAAGGGCGGTAACGTAGAATGAAATATGGTACTTCACCTCGGGTTTCCGTGCAATTTCCCCTTTCCCCCAGTTTTTTTCACCTTTTACCTGTATTCCTGTATTAACTATATGCAGAAATGCTGCTTTTCAAGGACCATTAACTCCCTGACTTCATGTAACAAGATTCAGACCCCGTATCTACTGTTCTGTGCTTTACCAATCAGGGCTTGTGGCCTGAGTGTGCCTGGCGCTTAGATGCACCTGGTCTTCCTTCAAAGTAGTGTAAACTGTTGCTAGGTTACTGGATTCTTTTCCTGAGTAGTCATTGGCCTACAACAGTCTCCCAAACTCCCTTAAAATCCCCCCTCTGTCTCTGATCCCGTAGTGGGACTCCTAAATGCTCTATTTAATTATCTTACACTATCCTTTTCTTTAGGAGCCAAGATTTTGGTTCCTTCTTGCGCAACGACTAAAATTTTGAAAATAGTGCAAAGTGGAAAATGACTAAGGCATCTTACTGACAGAGCAGTTGATTGGTGTCTGCACAGCGGGCTGGACATGGCCTCACGATGCCAGGTCACTGGGCATCATTTGTTCCCTCCTGTATTTAACTGTTCATTCATTTCTTCCTTCACCCCTCCCTTTGTTCAGTCATTCTTTCACTGAGTGGTTCACACAGCGATTGATTGCATGGGTTCTGAAACCGATCTACCTGGATTCAAATTCAGGCTCTCCCAATCATTACGTGAACGCAGCAAGTCACTTACCTTTCCGGTGCCTCCGTTTCCTCATCTATAAAATGGGCACAACCTGGCTCTTGGGGGTGGATTGCCTGCTAAAGGTCTAAAGCCAGCGCCCGGCATTGACAACGTGCAGTGCACGTGTGCGCCATACTGTTTCTTCTGTCGCCGTTCACCAGGAGACGGCTCCGCGACAGGCACTGGGCTGGGCAGCCACTAGGGATCCAGATCTGGAGGGCAGTCCCCTACCTCGAGAAGGTCGTAAAGGGATAAACTGACAGTTATGAAGTCACATGGTTAGTGTTGTAGTGTTGTGTAGGTAAGCACAGGGTGCTATGGGAACAAAGAGGAGGGGCACCCAGTCTGGGTGGGTTGGGCTCACGAAGGGGTGTGTACCCAGGAAGGCTTCCTGGCAGAGATGTCACTTGATCTGAGTCTTGAGATACAGGTACACGTTAGCCAGGAAGTGAAGAGGGTGGGGTGGTGGGAAATTCTGGCAGAGGAAACAGCTTGTGCAAAGACTTGGAGGGGAGAATATGGATATTTAGGGGACAGATGTGTCTTGCTATGACTTGCTGGGGTGTGGGCAGGTGGTCTATGAAGCCAGAGGAACAGTAAAGCTTTAACTACACTGGATATTCCAGAACTGCTAAAAAGTTAATATTTATCAGCTAGGCCAGTGTCCCCAACTTTTAAGATCATGCTCTAAAATACACACACAACAAAGGTCCATTATATGGAGATTTATTTATGAATAAATTATATACGTATACACACAAATGTATCATGTATAAGACACAAAAATACAAGCATTTAATTTTTTTTTTTTTTGCCTATTGAATTGTGTGAGTTCTTTATACACTTTGGATATCAGCCTCTTATCAGGTATATGATTTGCAAAAATTTTCTCCCATTTGGTAGGCTGCCTTCTAATTTTGTGGATGGTCTCGTTTGCTAAGCAGAAGCTTGTTAGCCTGATGTAGCCCCACTTGTTTGTCTTTGCTTTTGTGGCCTCTGCTTTTGGGGCCAAATCATCACCAAGACGGAGGCCAAGAAGCTCAGCCCGTGTACTTTCTTCTAGGGGTTTTACGGCTTTAGGTCTTACATTCAAGCCTTTTCTTCCCTTGTGAATAATTATTTAATATAATTTGGTTGGTTATGATGTTTTGGAAAGAACTGCCAGCAAAGACCGTTTCTGGATTTCATTTGTCTCCGGCTGTGCTAGGTCTCCGCTGCTGCGGGTGAGCTTCCTCCAGCCGCGGTTCACGGGCTGCTCTCCGTCGGGCCGCGAGGGCCTCTTGTCGCGGCGGCTTCTCCTGCTGTGGCGCACGGGCTCTAGAGTGTGGGCTGAGTAGTCGTGGCTCACGGGCTCAGTTGCCCTGTAGCAAGTGCGATCTTCCCAGACCAGGGACCGAACCCACGTCTCCTGCGTTGGCAGGTGGATTCTTAACCACTGGACCACCTAGGAAGTCCAAAGATCACTTTTTAAGGTAGCTAACTTACAAAAACTCTAAGGCAGCATGAGAATCATGTAATAAAACACATGAAGTTAAAACCAGAACCTGAAACCATTCATTGTGTTGGAATCAATAATCCACCTTGAGTTCATTTTTGTGTAAGACAGTGGTCCTGCTCCGTTCATTTGTATGTGGTTATTCAGTTTCCCCAACAGAGATAAAAATAACACATATAAACAGAAATCCTGGTGCTTTCTCTCCTTTGCACCCGGTGGCTCTTCTGTGCATCTCCTGAAATGCACCCCCCTTCTCCCACTTTCAAGCTCACTGCGCTACGCTGCGGGGTGCGCCGAAAGCTGGCACGTGGGAGAGATGTGGACTTTCACCTTTGAAAGGTCCTTTTAACACTGACACATGCTGCAATCCCTGCAGCCATTAAAAGGAAGGTAAAGTTGTGTATTACTAACACTGCAAGTTGTTGCTATATTAAAATAATATATTAAAGGAAAGAAAGTGAAGTCGCTCAGTTGTGTCTGACTCTTTGGGACCCCATGGACTGTAGCCTGCCAGGTTCCTCCGTCCATGGGGTTTTCCAGGCAAGGATACTGGAGTGGGTAGCCATTTCCTTCTCCAGGGGATTTTCCCGACCCAGGGATCAAACCCAGGTCTCTCGCTCTGCAGGCAGACTCTTTACCATCTGATCCACCAGGGAAGCCCTAAAATAATATGTGGCAGAGAGGCAATCGCCCGTTGCCCACGACTGAGTGCTTTCCCTGGGTGCAGGATCTTCAGCGCTAAAACGGGGACTGTCCTGAGCAAACCGGGTTCCCCGATAGAGCGTCTAGTACAACCCTATTGTGTAAGGAATATAAATGAATGTTTAGACAAGAGTTGCAAGGTAGCTCGTCCAAAACATTTGCAGTGGTTAGCACTGAGTGATAATGGTGGGAAATTACAACTTGCCTTCACTTCTTTTTATTAAGCAGTGTATTTTGGGTTTTGCGTCCCTGAATTAGACATTTTCTGTTGAGAAATACGCATTATTGTGTGACTTGAAAAAGAAATTGGCTGCATGGGTCTTCTCTGCTGTCCTCATGGTTAGTTGCCCCACAGCGAGTGGGTTCTTAGTTCTCTGACTGCAATCTAACCCACGTCTCCTGCCCTGGAGAATGGATTCTCAACCACTGGACCACCAGGGAAGTCCCCTCTTGTGTGACTTTTAGAGCATGAAGCACATGGAAGTTAAGATTCCACTGGCGAGCAGGGCAGAGCAGAATAAGGCAGATGGCCTGGGGCGACTTGGAGGCAGTGGGAGAACACGGCGAGTCGTGAGATGGCTTGGACTTAGCACTGGGGATGAGGGGGGAGAGAAAATACAGTTCAAGCGATTCGTGGAGAAAAAGACTCACGAGGACTCTGATTGATCAACTCTGGGGACAGAAAAAGAAAGCAGGAGTTTCGGCTACCCACAGATTTCTGAGTGGTGCCATTGACTAAGACGGATAATTCAAGAGAAATAGAAGCTTTGAGAAGGAGGGATAAAGATAGGAGCTCTGGGGGCCGGTGTTACTCTGTTGGCTTGATTATGGACATACCGATAGCTATGGACACCCAAGAGGAAGTGTAGGAGTGGGGTTTATCACAGGAGCTCAGGGCACTAGCTATTTGCAGGCCTGTTTCTTAACTCAAGTCATTATCACCAGCAACCTCCCTTTGAAAAGTTGTCCAGACCTCCAACAACATGCTCTACTGGCCTGGAAGTCCCTTCTGACACATGGCTTGATTTGAAAGCAGTTAAGTTTTAAAATACACTGCAGTAATCCCCTGCTATCACTTGTAAGCAGTGAAAAGATGACTCATTTGCATTATATGGAAAGTTTCTCTTCTCTTTTAGTAAAAAAAAAAAACAACCAGAAAAACCCTGTACATCCCTTTATCTTCATTTCCCCCTGCAGCATCAGTGTAGTGATTTCACCTCTTTAAAACGTGTTGACATTTATCGTACGGCCCAGTATTTGGGGCATCTTGGTTTTGCTCTTAAAAACAAAATGCGCGCCATTGTCGGGTGGAGTGTTGCACACGCGCGAATTAGGCGAGTTGTCTGACAGTGCTGTTCAAGTCTTCTGTATCCTTGCTGACATTCTGTCTACGTGTTCTATCAATTATAAGAGCATTGAAATGTCCAGCTCTCACTGTGGATTTGTCTATTTCCCCTCTCGGTTTTTGCTTCATGTATTTTTGAAGCTCTGTTATTAGGCACGTGTATAATTAGGAGTAATATATTCTCTTGATCAGTTTATCCATTTCTCATTCATTAATCTCTGGTAAAATCCCTTGTTCTGAAGGCCTACTTTGTCTGAGTTAAGACAATTTACATTTAATGTAAGTATCAATATAATTGGGTTTAAATCCACTGTTCTGCTATGCGCTTTCTATTTTTCCCATCTCTTTTTTCTTCCTTAGTTTTCTTCCCCTTGCCTGGTTATATATCTTTTATAATCCATTTTATTTTCATTCTTTCTTTCCCTTTTTTTGGTTGCACTGCACAGCCTGTGGGATCTCAGCTCCCCAACTAGGGAGAGAACCAGGGCCGGGGCAGTGAAAGCCTGGAATCCTAACCATTAGGCCACCAGGGAAATCCCGATTTTCTTTTTCAGTGGCTGCTTTGGGGTTAATTATGTGCATCTTTAACTAATCACACAACACTTGAATACTTTGCATATTCATTAGTCAGCGTTCAAACAGAGAAACAAAACCACTGGGAGTGATACTTAGCAAGGGATTTATTATAGAAATTTGATCTTATGCAATGATAGGGAGCTGGCTAAACAGTTTCTGAAAGGCTGGTTTCTTTGTGCCTAGTGCTGGTATATTACTGGATGTGAAGGGAAAGAAATTGGGAGCGGAAGAGGGATTTGAAGTGGGGGAAGAGTAGCGGAGCAGGAACAAAGCAGCACCCACACGTCCTCTCTCGCCGTTTGCAAGAGGCCATCTTTGATGACGTGCATGACCTACAGGAGAGACTGGGGTTTCTCAGTCTCAGCACACCTGGGCCAGGGCTCGGAGAAACTGCAGGATGATCCAGCAGGAGCTGGAGGGGCTGCGGGCTCAGCTGCTGCCTCGTGATGACAAGGTGACCCAGCAGTTAAGTTACAGCAAGTTACGCTCTGCACCTGGTGTCCCCGCACCAATTTTTAGAGTGACAAAAAAAAAAAAAAGCAAGTGGTTGCTGCTTCACTGTACCCACCAGATGTTGTATAAAATGTCTCTAGTGACCCGTGCTGACTTGGAACTGTACAGGGAAAGAAACTCTGGGAATACAGTTCCAGCTTAGCTGAGCTGATACAATGCAAATCCACCAAAGCAGAGAGAGTAAGACGTTGCCTTTAACAGTAAATTTCCACTCCCCCTGTGTCCCTCGGGGGCTACTGTTGCCATACCTTTTGCTTTTACATACATCGCACACACCACTATACACTGTTATTTTTGTTTATCTTTCAAAGAAGTCAGCGGATGCGAAGTCACATGTGTATCTTCTCTCGGTTTGTTACTCCCTATTTCAATTCAGGTTTCCGCCCGGAATAATGGCCTGTCACTTGAAGAGCTGCCTTTACCATTTCTCGTCGTGCAGGTCTGCTGGTAACAAATTCTCTCCGCTTTTGTTTTCCTTTTGTGAAGAAGTTATTTCCTTTTCATTGTTTAAAGGGTATTGTTGCTGGCCATAAAATTTTAGGTTGACAGCTTTTTTCTTTTTCTTTCAGTGCTTTGGAGAGGTTCCACTGTCTCCTGCCTACATAGTTTCTGATGAGAATGCTTTATATTCTTATCATTGTTTCTCTGTATATGACCTGCCCTTTTTTCTTTGTTTGCTTTTAAAATTGTCTTGTTATCGCTTGTTTTCAGCAATTTGCCTACGATGTATCTTGGTGTGGGGTTTTTATGTTAATCCTGACTGGAGTTTTTTGACATTCTTGAATATCTGCGTTTATAATTTTTCTCGAAATTTCCAGCCATCATTTCTTCAAATGTATTCTTTTTGTCTGTCTTTTTCTCTCTTTCTCTCTCTTTCTCCTCTCCTTCTTGGACTTCAATTACACGTATGTTAGACCATTTGGTGTCATATCACAGATCATTAAGCTCTGTTTATTTTTTTCCTATCTATTTTTCTCCCTGGGCTTCAGTTTAGGTAGGTTATATTGCTGTATTGAACACTTGGGTCAATTATCTTTTCCTCTGCAGTGTTGATCTCATTGGATAAAATTCTCATTTTACATAGCCTATTTTTCATTTTAGAAGTTCTACTTGATTCTTTTTTATATCTTCCATTTCTCTACCTATTATGATTATATATGTATTTAAATACTTGTAATTATAATAACTCTAGCATCTTTATATCTAGTCCTATCATCTCTATCATTTCTGTGCCCATTATCACGGGTTGATTTTTCTTCTGTCTGTGGGTCACAGTCTCCTGCTTTGGGGCATATCCATCAGTTTCTGACTGGATGCTGGACATTATGGCTGTTACATAGTTGAATGTCTCAACTTTGTTGTCTTCTTTTAAG
The DNA here is from genome assembly GCF_001704415.2 of Capra hircus. Classification (NCBI taxonomy): domain Eukaryota; kingdom Metazoa; phylum Chordata; class Mammalia; order Artiodactyla; family Bovidae; genus Capra; species Capra hircus. The sequence goes on along the minus strand of NC_030809.1, from coordinate 2,398,522 downwards.
TAATGTTGGGCTTTGTTGCAACACGCAGCTAGGTTACTTGTGCACTATCTTTATCCCTTTGAAGCCTGTTTTCAAACCTTGCTATGGCTGGTCTGAACTAGCCTTCACTCTAGGGATGGTGTAGCCCATGGCTAACACGTGACTTCTGCGAAGTTTCCACTGAACATTTGAGGTTTTTACTGAGTTTTCCCCACTCTGGCTGGTCGCAACTCAAATGTTTTCTGACCTGTGTGAGCTCTGGGAATTGTTGCACTTGCAAATTTCAGTGTGTCTGTGCTCTGTCACGGGGAATTTTACTCGAGTACTCAACAACAGCTCTAGAAGCTCCTATGCAGATTTCTGGAGCTCATTTGCTGCGCAGCTTCCTCCTTTCTGGAACTTTGCCATACAACTTCTAGCTGTGTCTCTGTACACCAAACTCCAAATGCTCAGTTCAGCAAGATTGGTATGTTCTTCTTGGGATTCCCTCTCCTTGGACCATGGTCTGAAGTATGACTCCAGGCAGAAAACCAGGACAATCAGCCCTCTCCCCCAACCCCCACTATATTTATCTTCTTCTCTTATGGATCACATTCTGCCACACTTGCTTTCCATTGCTTGAAAGCAGTTGTTTCATATATTTTGGTCGGTTGTCTAGCTGTTTCGGTGGCAAGGCAAGCCTAATTCTTGTTACCGCATCATAGTCAGATGCGGAAGTCAGGAACTGACAGAAGGAAAAGCTCTCGAAAAGGCTCCTGTTAGATGTTACGCCTCTCTCAAAAAGCTTTTCTAAGTTTCTGCCTCTTCTGTGATTATTGCTATCACATTCTGCCTTGACTTATAACCAAAAATACATGTGACTGTCTCAGTGGACTATGAGGGCCTCAAAGGTGGGCACAGAGTCTTCATTATCTTAGAAACTTCTCTGAGCCTAGCATGTGATGGGGAAGCGAGACAGGATTACCCTGTATGGCTTGACGGTGAACTGAGGTGACTCCGACGAGGCAGTGGCACCCCAGTCTGGAAACCTAGGAGGACCGGCTCTCTCCCCTGTGTGATCACCACTGGGCATCCTCCCAGGCAAAATCATGAGGGTGCACAATTCTCCCATATTAGGCAGGGGACTGAGGGATTGGTTAAGAGAGTCCAAGCCTGCCCAGGCTTGCCAAACACATCATCCTGACCCTGGAGATCACAAAGCCTCGGATCTTGACACAACAGCAGGGCTTGACCGTGGGTGCCCTGATATTGTCAGATGATGTCCCAGAACGAGGCCAGACCGGTCCCCAGGGGGCAAGTCCAGGCCAAGGGTCCAGGAGCTGCCCTTGCCCACCTCCCCTGGGCAAGGAGCTGGGACGGGAAGTGGCGAGGTCTGGGTCCCAGCCCCAGATCTGTGACCATGATCAGTGAACTTAGTGTCCCCACCTGCAGAACGAAGCTTCAGACAGCACGGCCTTTTCCTGCTCTGAAGAGCTGGGTTCTGGGTCTTCCCTGGTGGCTCAATGGTAGAGTCCGCCTGACAATGCAGGAGACACGGGTTCAATCCCTGGGCTGGGAAGATCTCAGACACCGTGGATCAACTCAGCCCATGTGCCACAGTTACTGAGCCTGTGCTCAAGAGCCTGTGCAACTACCGAGCCTTCGGCCCTAGTGCCCAGAGAACGTGCTCTGCAGTAAGAGAAGCCTCGCAACGGGAAAGCCCTGCACTGTGGCTAGAGAGGAGCCCTCTCCCCCAGCCCCGCCACTCGCCACAACTAGACAAGAAGCCTGTGCAACCACGAAGACCCAGCACAGCCCCAAGTGCATAAATAAAATCATTTTTTTTTAATGAAAAGAGCTGGGTTCTGACAACTGATGGGTTGAAGGTCCTAGAAGTCTCTGGTTCCCCAAGGTGGTCATTCTGGGCTTCCAATAATTGATGGTTCTGGGACATTGGCTTTTGATGGTTCTGTGATCAGAGCAACTTGTAGCTCTTGAACCATCTGTGATGCTCTGGCCCTACCCTTCCATGGCATCAATTCTGTGACTCTGTTTTGTGCCTCTGTGACCTTGGGTGATCCACAGCATGGATCTCCATCAGCAGACCCAGCTTTCTGTCTGCTCAAGAACTCAAACCAGCTCCTCGCTCATTGTTCCCAGAGTCATTAACTCCTAGTGATTGACTCACAGGAGCTAGGGAGAAACAGGTGCGGGGAACGCCAGCCAGGCTGCCCTGGGACTGAAAGGGCTGATTGTCTGCCTGCCTGAGAGGGGCGTTGTGCTTGGCTGTCTGGTGAGGGCCTGGCAGGGCCGGGCCGGGCACCCCCACGCTGGGCCCCAGACCAGCGAGAGGTCTGCCCTCCCAGCCCATTACCTGGCATCTGGCTTCCCCGGTGACGCGCCTGTGTCCCAGCAGAAGGAGTGAGCAGGAGGGCAGGCGGGGGCCCACTGCTGGTTCCTGGGGCCGCCTGAGCCTGGCTTGAGCCTGTCTCTGGCTTGAGCCCCTGGTTCTCTGCCCGGTTTCCCATCGGAGCCCATTTGGGCTCAGAAGTCCTCCAGGCCTGATTATCTGGCCGAGACCTTTGAGCACATCCGGGGGAATGTCTGTTTCCATTTCACTTCCCTCTAAAGGGGGGTCCACATGCTGCTCCCTGACCATCGGCCTGTGGACTGGGGATACACCCTCGATAAGCCTTCATCTCATCCCTGACCCATGGTTGCTCTAAGGCCAGATCCTGACACACGGGCACAGGCTGGGGAGAAGGCCGAGGGGCCTGAAGTGACCCCTGCTCTGCTCCTTGTTCCCGGGCGACGCCTCACGTGCCCTCTCTGGGCCTCGAGCTCTAACCTGTAAAGTGGGAGTGTGCTACCGCCCTCACGGTGGCTGTGGAGAGAAATCCAAGCGCGTGTGCGGGCCAAGGGCTCTGGGGCCAGGTGTCAGTTATTGCTGTGCTCCCTGGTGGCTCAGCTGGTAAAGAATCCACCTGCCAGTGCAGCAGACTCGGGTTCGATCCCTGGGTGGGGAAGATCCCCTGGAGGAGGGCATGGCTACCCACTCCAGTGTTCTTGCCAGGAGAATCCCATGGACAGAGGAGCTTGGCGGGCTACACTCCACGGCGTCGCAAAGAGTCAGCATGACTGAGCGACTAAGCACATGGCTGTGCAGACAGCAGGGTTAGTTCTCCAGGGTTCTCCAGCCTCTTCGGAGACCGTCCTGCGCGCCGGCCTCTCCTGGAGGGAGCACGACACACATGCACGTGGACGGAGGCAGGACAAACCGAGGCCCGGGTGGGCACTGCCGCTGCGGGATTTACTTACAAAGGTGCTCTTAAATTTTCTGGCTGGCAAGCTCACACGTTTCCATTTCCTGAGAGGCAAGTCAGTGGCAAAGCCAGCAGGAATGAGCCTGAGAGCATGTTTTCCATTCCGCTGACGACCTGGGGCCTGCTCATGCCCTTGCTCGCTGGCCCGCAGGGTCCGGCAGGAGAGGGGTATGCACTTTTGCGCAGCTGCCATTGTTGCTCGAGTCCTCTTTTGACCTCTAGGGTCAAATAATCACTGTTAGTTGCTAAAAATGGCTCTCTTTTTACATGTTATTATGAGGGGTTACACACCCCCCCCCATGTCTCCCTCTCTCTGAAACTGATGAGGAGGGTGAAGGCCAGCTCTGCAGCGTGCTCCCAGAACCCCCTGTTTGGCTGATACTCATGGCGGTCTTGCTGCTTCCCTTGACAACATGTGCATTGCTTTTTTGACTTTCATCATAGTCAGGACTACAAATTTTCTGTTTTAGAGTTTTGTAACTTTGTGGCATTTTAGCTAATGTTGTGTTTGTACCCTGTTGTGGAGAGTGAAAGGACTGTGTTGAATAAACCTCGGATGAGAGTGCAAAAATGAAATAATGAAGCCATTTGCAGTAACATGAAGGGGCCTAGAGATTATCGTACCGAGTGAAACGAGCCAGACAGAGACAAAGGCCATATGATGTCACTTATATGTGCAGGATCTAAAGAAAATGATATGGATGCACTTATTTACAAAACAGAAACAGACTCACAGAGTTTGAAGCCAAACGTACGGTTACCAAAAGGGAAATGTTGGGGGAAGGGATAAGTTAGGAGTTTGGCATTAATAGATACACTTCTGTATATAAAATCCGCCATCAACACGGACCTACCGTACTCAACACTCTATAACAACCTATGCGGGAAAAGAATCTGAAAGGAATGGATGTCTGTATAGGTAACTGAATCGCTTGGTGGAACACCAGAAGCCAGCGCAGCGTCCTAAATCAGCCAGTGCGGTGTTTAGCCGCTCAGTCGCGCCAGCTCTGCTGTGACCCCATGCACTGCAGCCCGCCAGGCTCCTCTGTCCACAGGACTTCCCAGGCAAGGATACTGGAGGGGGTTGCCATTTCTGTCTCCAGGGGATCTTCCTGACCCAGGGATGGAACCCGTGTCTCTTGCACTGCAGGCAGGTTCTCTACCACTGAGCCACCAGGGAAGCCAAAATCAATTATACTCCAAAATAAAATAAAAATTAATTTTAAAAATAGAATAAAATAAGGGAAGTGATGGTGATTCCCCTGGCCAGGGTTGCTGGGAGGCCTGAGTGTAATCAGGTGTAGCCCCAAGTGACCAGCTTTATAGACGGCAGCTCTAGGGTTTAGCTGAAGGTCACGGGACTCATGTGACCTATTTGAATCTCTCCTTAGCCACTTGTTGGCCAAGGGGCCTTGGGCCAACCACTTGGCCTTTTCTGCCTCAGTTTCCTCTTCTGTCAAATGGGGCTGACACAGACATAGTGAGGATTAAATTTTTCAAAACGTAGGTCACGTCGCCCAAGGCCTGGTACACGGTTGACCTCAGTCAATGGAGCCAACAGCATTATTAAATATTCCTCCTAATAACCTGAGGACTCAGCCTGCCTGGACTTCATTCATGAACGTCTCAGGGAAACACGTGTACCTCGGGGGTGCGCAAGATGGCCTTGGGGAAAGACCCTGGCCACCGAGTGGACAGCACGTGTGTTGGAGCTTGGGATCTCTTTATGTGGAAGGAGGCGAGCATCCCGCACCCCTTGCCCAGTTGGCCCCACCGGAATGTCTGGATTCCTAAGTCATTGGTGGAGAGGCACCCCTCCTTGCCCCTGGAGCTTCCTGGGACAGGGTTGGCCTCTGTTTTGGTGCCTTGTTGTGGGGTTTCCATGGGGCTGCCTGAGCTTGGCGATTGCCCTGGTCTTGGCTGCAACACCCCTGGTACCAAAGCTGGTTCATCTTGCGGGGTGAGGAGGAGAGAGAAGGAGGGTGCAGCCAGCTCCGGGTCACGGATGGAAGAGCCTGTAGCGGACCAGGGAGGCTGGGCCCAGGTGAGCAAGAGGAGAGGCCGGGCCAGGATGCTGTCCTGAGAGCCTCACCTGCCCCACTCTGGGGCTGGCCTTCTGTCTCTTCTCTGTCCCAGAACCAAGGTCCAGCCTCCCAAAGGGCCTGGGAGTGGATATGGACCTGGTACCTATCAACACCCTGAGATTTGCTGTAATGGCAGGAAGTGAAGAGGAACTAAAGAGCCTCCTGAAAGATGAAAGAGAAGAGTGAAACAGTTGGCTTAAAACTCAGTCTTAAAAAACCCGAGATCCTGGCACCCAGTCCCATCACTTCATGGCAAATAGAAGCAGAAAGTGTGGAAGCAGTGAGAGATTTTCTTTCCTGGGCTCCGCAATCACTGTGGGTAGCAATCGCAGCCATAAAAGTAAAAGACACTTGCTCCTTTCAAGGAAAGCTGTGACAAACCTAGACAGCATACTAAAAAGCAGAGACATCATTTTGAAGACAAAAATCCATATAGCCAAAGCTAACATTTTTCCAGTAGTCATGTACAAACATGAGAGTCGGACTGTAAAGAAGGCTGAGCACTGAAGAACTGATGATTTCAAATTGTGATGCTGAAGAACGCTCTTGAGAGTCCCTTGGACAGCAATCCTAAAGGAAATCAACCCTGAATATTCACTGGAAGGACTGATGCTGAAGCTGAAACTTCAATACTTTGACCATCTGATGCGAAGAGCCAACTTTTTGGAAAAGACCGTGATGCTGGGAAAGACTGAAAGCAAAAGAAGGGAGTATCAGAGGATGAGATGGTTAGATAACATCACCAACTCAACATACCTGAACTTGAGCCAACTCTGGGAGATAGTGGAGGACAGAGGAGTTTGGCTTGCTGCAGTCCGTGGGGTTGCAGAGAGTAGGACACGACTTAGCAGCTGAACAACAACCACCCAGACCCCGAAAATGTGCATTTACTCCTTTATCCATTCACTCAAGGTTTCACTGAAATTCATCTATTGCACTTCAGGCCCTTCTCTGGCATTTGTGAAAACAGTGGTTGACTTGCCCTCAAGCAGCTGACAACCTGGAGGACGTGGTCAATCGACAATGCAAGTGAGACACTAGTGTGGTGACACTTTCCTGTGTGTTTGTGGCAGAGACCCTTTAAAGGATATGATGGAAGCCAAGAACCTTCTCCCAGAAGAGGTAATAAGCACATGCATATGAAATTTGATCTAGAGTGTAGGATGTTCACAGGTTCCCCTGACACCCAGTCTAGAACCCAGATCAAGAGATGCTGAGCCGTAATGGGAAAGAGCTGAGCGGGCCAAGCAGGAAGCTGTTGACGGGCAAAGCGAAGGAATGTTTCTTGGTCTCGGAATGCAGGAAAGACTTCCTGAAGGAATTCACAACGACTCCTTCAACCAGCATGCATTGAACACCTACAAAATGCCGTCCATTCGTGACATACCGATGAAGAACAGAAGCAAGATCCTTACTCTTTTGGAGATCACGGTCTGGTAGGGACAGACAAAGGTATAAACCAATAGGTAAACACAATGTCTGGAGGTGATGGGGAGCCTGCTTTAGGGGGGTGCCAGCGAGAGGGAACAGTTTATGGAGGGGCCCTAAGGTGGGCACGAAAATGCAGTGCTTGAAGAATGCTTGGAAACAGCATTCTTTTTGGACGTATCCCTTGTCCATGCTGGAGCTAAGCAAGTGGGATGAGATGGAATTAGAGAGACGGGCGAGAGACAGATGACAAAGGTCTTGTGGTCCTGGGTAGGAATTAGACTTTTACTGTTAGGGGAATGGGAAACCATGTTTCTTTTGAAGTTTAAAATTTTAAATCTTCGTAAATGGAAGCATACAGTCTTTCTATGCCTTCCCAGACAGCTCAGTGGTAAAGAGTCCACCCGCCAATGCAGGGGATGCGGGTTCAGTCCCTGGGTCAGGAAGATCCCCTGGCTAAGGAAATGGCAACCCACTACAGTATTTTTGCCTGGAGAATCCCATGGATGGAGGAGTCTGGTGGGTTAGTCCATGGGGTCGAAGAGAGTTGGACACGACTGAGCGACTGAGCAAATTTTATGGCTGCCTTTTTTCATCCAAAAATGCTTGAGAGATGTTGAGTGAACTTAGTTAATTTGTTTTCAGTGCTATATAGAATTATTCGGGCACATGAATGTCATATTTTATTTATTCATTCTCATATTGATGGACATTTAGGTTTCATCCCGTTTTTTATGACTTCAAATGATTCTGAAATGGGGGAATTAATGGGTTTGTGCCTTTCCGACATTACAAGAAGTTGCCAGATGGCTGTTTAAAGTTGGCATCCTAATTTATATTCCCATAAACAGCATTTGAAAGTTCCCACTTCTTTATATCCTTGCCAACTGTTGATATTGTCAGCCTTTTAAAATTTTGACAGTGCTTCGGGTATAAAATGGTAACTTGCTTTAATTTGTGTTTCTGGGATCGCTAGTGAGGTTAAACATGTAATTTTGTGTTTATTAGCTCTTGGAGTTTCTTGTGAATTGGCTGTTCATATCGCTTGTCCATTTTTTTGACAAGCTCTCTTTTTTAAAAATTTATTTGTTTATATATTCGAGTTACTAATCCACTGTCTTTCATAAATGTTGCAAATGTCTTCTCCCATGCTGCTTGATGGAAGGTTTTAAGAGGAGTGATATGATCTGATTTACATTTTTCAAAGATTGCTCCGGCTACGGGGTGAAGAAGGGGAGATGAGGGTGATGGGTATGAGTGGATACAGGAAAACCAGTGAAGAGGCATCACAATACTGGTCCAGGGATGGCAGAGGGTGACCTGGAGTAGGAGAGGAAATGGAGAAGAGTGGGCAGTTCCAGAGTACATTCTGGAGGAATAGGTAGATGGGGTGCAGGATGAGAAGAAAAGCTAGGAATCAGAATGACTCCTAGGCTTCTTTAGCAACTGGGTAGGCGATGGTGCCACGGACTGTGGTGGAGAAACAGGTTCAGGCTGAGAGCTGGGGAATAAACATTTCTGTTTTCAACACATTAATCTTGAGGCAATCTGTAGATATCTAAGTGTAAATCAAGCAGGTAGTTGGATTTATTAGTCTGGAGTTCAGGGCAAATAGCCAGGGTTGGGAGTCAGCAACACATGGATGGCATTTAAAGCCACAAGACTGGATAAGCTGGAAATGACAAGATACCCACGGTGGCTTAGATGGTAAAGAATCTGCCTGCAATGCAGGAAACCGGGGTTCGATCCCTGGGTCGGGAAAATCCCCTGGAGAAGGAAATGGCAACCTACTCCAGTATTCTTGCCTGGGAAATCCCATGGACAAGGAGCCTGGTGGCAGGCTATAGTCTAAGGGTCGCAAAGAATCGGACACGACTGAGCAACTAACACACACACACACGGCCAATATTTGGAGGTTGAGCAGAAGTGGAGAATCACTAAAGGAGAGCTGCCCTAGAATATAAACTCCACGTGGCAGGGCTTTGTTCTGCGACTGCCTAGCACCTAGCATAGGGCTCAGCAAGCAGTAGGCTCCGAGTAAATATTTTTTTTTTTTTTGAGTAAATATTAGCTGAAGGAGCGCATGAAAGAATAGAGGACTGAATGATGGAGAAGGCGTGGCCAGCGACATAGGAGGCGGAGAGTGCGGCATCACAGCAGCCGAGAGAGAAGTTTCAGGGAGATGGGAGCAGGTGTGTGGAATGTGGCCAAAGCTGCCTAAGAGGCAGACACAGAAGTGACCACTGGGCTTGGCGACACAGAGGTCATCGGTGACCTTGATAAGAGCAGCTGAGGCTTGGAAGATGAGGCGATTGCCAGAGTCTAGGAGGCAGGGGGTAGAGTAGAGGTGGAGACTGAGAGAGAGGAGATCTCCCAAGCAGTGGGAAATGCAGGGATGTGAAAATGCAGGGAGACAAGTGAGACTGGTTCGTGTCACTACAAGTTATTCCAGCTGACGGGCGGGTGAGAGTGGCCAGGAGAGAAGAGGCTGCACATGTGAGAAGGCAGGTTTGGGAGAGGGTTGAGGACAGCCTCAACTACAGTGCCTCTTGACGAGAGTGAAAGAGGAGAGGGACAAAGCTGGCTTAAAGCTCGACATTCAGAAAACTAAGATCTTGTCATCCGGTCCCAACACTTCAAGGCAAATAGATGGGGAAACAGTGGAAACAGTGGCAGACTTTATTTTGGGGGGCTCCAAAATCACTGCAGATGGTGACTGCAGCCATGAAATTAAAAGATGCTTGCTCCTTGGCAGGAAAGTTATGACCAACCTAGACAGCATATTAAAAAGCTGAGACATTACTTTGCCAACAAAGGTCCGTCTAGTCAAGGCTATGGTTTTCCCAGTAGTCATGTATGGATGTGAGAGTTGGACTACAAAGAAAGCTGAGCACTGAAGAACTGATGCTTTTGAACTGTGGTGTTGGAGAAGACTCTTGAGAGTCCCTTGGACTGCAAGTAGATCCAACCAGTCCATCCTAAAGGAGATCAGTCCTGAGTGTTCAATGGAAGGAGTGATGTTGAAGCTGCAACTCCAATACTTTGGATATGTGATGTGAAGCGCTAACTCATTTGAAAAGACCCTGATGCTGGGAAAGATTGAAGGCAGGAGGAGAAGGGGACGACAGAGGATGAGATGGTTAGATGGCATCACTGATTTGGTGGACATGAGTTTGAGCAAGCTCCAGGAGTTGGTGATGAATAGGGAAGCCTGGCGTGCTGCAGTCTATGGGGTCACAAAGAGTTGGACACGACTGAGCGACTGAACTGAACTGAACTGAACTGAGGACAGCATACCATGGTTTTATTTATTTTTAAAAAACTTTATTATGCATTTATTTTATTTCATTTTAGGCTGCATAGGGTCTTCTTATGCAGGGGCTGCTCTAGCTGTGGTGTGTGGGCCTCTCGTTGCAGTGGGTCCCTTGTCGTGGAGCACTGGCTCCGGGAGGCTGGGTCTCGGCAGTTGGGGCCGGCAGGCTCTAGAGCCTGGGTTCGGGAGTTGCGGTGCAAGGGTTCAGTAGGCCCGCAGCAAGTGGAATCCTCCCCTACTGAACCCATGTACCCTTCTCTGGCAGGCAGACTCCCAACCAGGGGCCACCCGGGGAGTCCCTAGCCCAGCAGTTTTAGGAGACAGTCACTTGAGCCTGAGTTAAGGGGAATCATCAATTGTCTAGGTGGTGTTCATGATTCCGGGGTCAGAATTACGATTCAAACTGCTTTGAGCAAAAAGGAGTTGTTTTTTCCCAGGGAGAGATCCTGGCTTGCGATGTAGGACTTGGCCACTCTCCCGTCCTCCTTTCTTTGTGCTGCCTTTCTTGTAAGGCAGGCTGGTCTCTCCTGAGGGGCAGGAGGGCTGCCTTCAGGCCCAGGCTTCCATCTTACGCCCCCCTCAATTCCAGGGAGGAGGCCAGACTCACTGTCAAGCTTGCAATCAAACGGGCATCTCACTGGTGCTGACGGGTGCTCATGTGTCATATCTGAGCCAATCACTGTGGTCAAGGGAGGGTGCTCTTTTCTGATTGGCCAGGCCTGGTCATATGCCCGTCCCAAGTTTTCTAGTGCCCATAATAAAAATGGAACCGAGAAACAGGTGAAATTAATTTTCATAATGTCTTTTTTTTAACCCATTCAGTTCAGTCGCTCAGTCATGTCCAACTCTGTGACCCCATGAACCTCAGCATGCCAGGCCTCCCTGTCCATCACCAACTCCTGGAGTTCACCCAAACTCATGTCCATTGAGTCGGTGATGCCATCCAACCATCTCATCCTCTGTCATCCCCTTCTCCTCCTGCCTTCAATCTTTCCCAGCATCAGGGTCTTTTCAAATGAGTCAGCTCTTCGCATGAGGAGGCCAAAGTTAGCTCATCCTATTCTATTATCAATGCAAAAAGTGTTATGAGACACTTTGCGTTCTTTCTTCATACTAAGTCTTCAAAATCTGTATTTTACACCTCTTCCAATGCTAAAATTTCTTCAGAAACATTTCATCTGTTTTTAGATTTTTATCAAATTTACAATGAAGGTGGGACATCAGCCCCAACTCTAGCTGTGAACCTGACCAGAGAGATTATTTATAATTCAGCCGTTTAAGATAACACTTGTACTCAGAAAGTCCCATACTTTTTTGTTTAAGATTTTTTTTTAGGGGGGAAGGGGTAACAAAAATGAATTCTAAAACCTCTGTGTCAAAACCAAAACCTGAAATTCATTTGTTCCAAATGATTCTAATTCTCCAATGACTGATTCTATATCAGTGTTAAAATTCATGTTAATTAAAAACAAATAAAATCTTAAATTCAGTGTCTCTGTCTCACTAGTGGCATTTCAAGCGAGCGGCTGCCATACTGGATGGCCAACGCAGCCCTAATCCAATAAGCTCGCCTGATGGAGGGGGACGTGAGGTCCAGGTAGGGAGTAGTCTGGCCAAGGGCACTGAGCTGAGTGGGATCAGGGCCAAGGTCTGCTGACGCCGTCGGGGGCCTCTCACTCCTCTTCACCAAATGCCTTGTTTGGAGCAGGCTTGAACACTGAAGCAGCAACTCAGAAGTGGATTTAGAAAGAGAAGCCCTTCCTTGTTCCCGCTTCTCAGCAGTGAGTCCCACACTGCAGAAGGCACAGCCTCTGCTAGTAAGAGTCCAAATACTTGCTCAGACTGTAATATTTTTTTCTTAATTAAAAAAATTATTTACTCATTTAGGCTGGGCCAGGTCCCACTTGCGACTCACAGGATCTTTAGCTGTGGCGTGCCAACTCCTAGCTGTGGCATGTGGGATCCAGTTCCCTGACCAGGGATCACCCCAAGCCCCCTGCACTGGGAGTGCGAGTCTTAGCCTCCGGAGCACCGGGGATGTCCTCAGACTGCAAACTTCTGTGTATTCCTTATTCTTATGTTCATCTCGTCTGCGGCCACACTCTCAGGATGAGTGTCTGCGGAAAGACATACATGATGCTGGCATGCATTTACTGAGCACCCGCTGTGCTCCAAGTGCAGCAACCAGCCTCGGGAACACCGAGACGGTGCCGGCCCAGCTCCTGCCCTCAGGGAGCTCACCATCTCGTCCAGTGGTAAACTCATCATTTAGGCTGCCCACAGGATAGTTCAGTCAGCACTTGTGGGAGCGAGCACATTGCGTGCCTCTTGTTCAGAAACACCAGCAAACAGCCTCCAGCGCTGGTTGAGTCCTTGGGAAAATTCGCAGGGAGCCCACACCTGGCACCGCTGGGTGTTGGGCCTCAGCCTGCGGGTGTGGGGGTGTTTGGGTACCAGCCCAAAGTCTAGGAGGGGTTGTTTTGGTTGTTAACGATTAGGACTGAGGGGGCTATTGTTAGGCGATGTCTCAGCTTGCTGGTGTGTGGTGTTGGCCCGGTCCCATAAGGTGGGTGTTACCGTCAATTAGCATCGCTTCATCGATGAGAACATCACTTCATCTCTCTGCTGATCGCTCACAGCAGCATCTCTCTCTGTCTCTCGCTTCCTCTCTCTCTCTCTCTCTCATACACGCGCACACATACTCACACGCCACCTAATTTAATTTGCAGATCCCAGTGCACAATGAAAGTGCAGGGTCCCTTGTTCAAAAATGACGGATTTCAAGCTGTCACGATTAAAGCAGAGCATTAACCCAGAAGTGAGTTTGCATGGGGGGAGGGTTGGCTGCCGGGCCTCATGACCTGTGCAGTCACCCGGGTTCACACTCACAGGGTCCCTGCTCTTGGCATTGGGCTTGTGCCTTCCCTTCCCCTCACCTGCTGTGAATGAAGTCAAAAGTGCATCAATCAGAGCCAAGATCTGAGGTCTGTTATCTTGTGTCACCTGTCGACACCTGGATGCAGGCAGGGACTGTCCTGCCCATGTTATAGACGCAGAGCAGGGTCTGGCACTGGAGCCCAGAACTCAGCTGAGGCCGAGGCTCGGGCTCACTTCCCCTGAACGCCCACCTCTAAGAGGAATAAGCTGCTTCATTCTTGGCGTCTTTCCTGTTTTTTTCCTTAATATTCTTTTCCTCTGAAGGAAATGGGGAACCTGGTAGAATAATGGAATCACCAAATTCCCCTAGCCGGGTGGGGGTCACCCTTCCCTTCAGTGAGTCCCCACCATGGGGACCCATGGTGTCCCCACCTGGACTGAGTCACTAAGGGTTCCCAGGGATGTGTGTCTCTAACTCGCCTCCTGCCTCTGTCCTTGTCTCTCTAGCCCCACCTGGACTCAGGAGCAACTTGTCTTCCTTTAACTTCTTCCCAAGGTGCCATGCATCTGAGCAGCACAGGCTTTTGCTGAGATTTGGGGTCACAGAGGGAACCGCATCCCAGAAGAGCGGCCAGAAGGTTCCATTGGATGCTCATCCTCTTAGCCACCTCCAGGCCTCCTTCACCTCCTGGGCTCCTTCCTGATCAAGGGTTCCCTTGAGCACCTCCTGACTCCCTGACCTTTCCTCCCCAGCTCCTAGGATGCCTCCCCTCCCCCTTTCTTGTGCGTCCTTCCATCCGGGCATTCGCTCCTCATCAAGCCATCTATTGATCGCATGTGCCGGGCGCTGCGTTAGGTACTGAGATACGGGAAAGAAATGGTGGACAAGACTCCACCCCCACAGACTCCCAGTCTCGTGGGGAGACGGACCTGAAGTATTGGAAGCAAGCACACAGATAAGCTTCTGCATTTTGGTTGTGATGGGCGCCATGAAAGCAAAACGTGGAAAATTAGAACAACCTGGGGAAGATCCATTTCGGACTGCATGGCATTTAAGCTGAGATCTGAAAGGTGAGTGGGCGTCAGCATGGGAAGAGTGTCCCTGATAGAGGGAGCAAGGTGGACAGGGACCCTGGAGTCCCTGGGGGAAGTTGGGGGTTTTTTGTGGAGTAGAAGGGCAACCCGGCTGTCTGGTCGGTAGTGAGCAAGGCGGGGAGCAGAGAAGAAGTCAGTAGAGGTGGGGAGGGCAGAGGGTGCAGGGTTCTGCAGCCCTGGAAAAGGGCTGGGGTATAATTCCCAGTTTAGCAGGAAGCGATTGGAAGCCTTTGAGCTTGGTGTGACAGGATCTGAATTACATTTCAGGAAAGCTTCATCTGGCTGTTGGGTGGGAAACGAACAGGATCGCAAGGGCAAGAGTGGAAGAGGGGGCCAATGGCAGACAGTTTCAGGGTTTATGTGATGGACGAGGATGCCTGGGTCTCGAACGGTGGTGGCAGAGTCGGAAGAGGCAGGCAGAGCTGACGGTTGTTCTGGAGGTAGACCAGTAGTCCGTGTGTGGTGCTTGGTGATGGGAAATGATTCCTGCATTTCTGGGACCTCCCCTCTCCTCTACAGCCCACTCGCACTCCTTGCCCAGCCTTCAGACACGTGACCCCAGCCACCCAGGGCCCTGAGTGCAGAACTGTGAGGGAGAAAGGCTGCTGGGTGCTTGGAGCACAGTTAAGATCCAGCCAAGTGTCAGATGGTGGAGGTCAAACAGGATGACCTTTGATAATCCTATTTTCTTACAAAAAATTTAAAAGATTGATGATGAGGTCATGTATTGGCAAGGAGTAGGTATCTTGAATACCATTAGTGGGAAAATCCATAGGAAAATCTTTCTTTTGGAATGTACTTTGGGGTTACCCATTTAAATTTAAAATGTGCATGACTATAGCTTTGGTTCCTTAGAAAGCTCCTCTAGAGGGAGGTGGGAGGGGGTTCAGGATGGGGAACACATGTACAGCCACGGCTGATTCATGTGAATGTATGGCAAAAACCACCGCAATATTGTAAAGTAATTAGCCTCCAATTAAAATAAATTTTTTAAAAAAAGAAATCTCTAGAGAAGTGAGTATGTACCTGCACGTATGTCAGCTTGGGTGAGGATTTCAAGGCATCAGTGTTTGTATGTCAGAGACTGTAAACAACCCACATATCCATCAGTTGTGGATGGGCAGACAAACTGTGATCCACCATGGAGACACTATGCAGCAGTTAAAATAAGTACGCGGATCTCCTTATACCAGCACGGAAAGACCTCCTAGGTCTGTGGGTAAGTGAAAAAGCAAACAAGTTATGCATCAGTACAGTACATACATTATAACATCGAATATGGGGAAGCAAAATCCTGAAAGAATGCTGCCTGTTTCTAAATGTGTTAAATGCACATACACCTGTGCAAAATGCATAGGAAAAAGATTCAAAGGCAGGATCGTGAACTCCTCACGTGGTCACTAACGGAACAGGATGGGCCCTGGGTCGGGTGGTGGTTAGAGACCTGCTGACCTTACAGGTTTCGTTTGAAGATGTCACCCCGAATTCCATATTTGTGCATTACTGGTATAACTAAAAACTTAAAACTAATCTGTATTCATTGCAAAGCCTCTGAAAGTACAGCTATGCGAATGAAGGGTAAAATACCTATATTACCTTCCAAAGAAGCCGTTATTGAGATCTTACTACACATGCTTCTCATCTTTTCTGTATTTTCCTATGCTTCAAAAATAAAAAATGGACTATTAAACATTCTGTTTTATGACCTGCTTTTTAATGCGATGTTTTGAGTGTGTCTCTATGTCATAAATACTCTCTCAAGCCAAGTTATTTTTCTTCACTTTTTACTTATTTTCATTTTCATTAATTAATACCAAAGTATAGCTGATTGACAATATTGTGTGAGTTTCAGGTGTTAAGTGATTTAGTATACATACATATATCCTTTTTTTAGATTCTTTTCCCTTATAGGTTATTACACAATATTGACTATTGTTTCCTGTTCTGTACAGTAGGTCCTTGCTGGTTATCTAGTTTATGTTCAGTAGTGTGTCTGTGTTCATCTCAAACTCCTGATTTATACCCCCCCTTTTCCCCTTTGACTTGCTTTCCCCCCATGAGTTGCTTTTCAATGTCTGTGGGTCTGTTTCTGTTTTGTATAAAATTTTATTTGTATCGCTTTTTTTAGATTCTATATGTAGATGATATCATATGATATTTGTCTTTCTCTGTCAAGCCAAGTTTTTTTTTTAAATGGGTGTATTTAATAGTCTGTGCTGCTTGCATTTACCGCCATGCATTTAAATCCTCACATAGCTCATTTATATTCTTTCTTTGTTATCTACAACCTTGTAAGTGCATCTTAATTCAGCTGTCCAGTTGTTTATTTAGGATCATTTTATTCGGAAACTATGTGGGATGAAGCTATTTTAAAGCCTTTGATTCGCAGTGCCCAGTCGCCTTCCATAAATGGGAACCCACTGCAGGCTGCCCGAGGCAGGATGTTCCCGACAGGTCCCCTTTGCCTCAAGGCTTTTCAAGAGCAGCTTCTTATCCACTGCGCATCAGCGGCGTTTCCCTCATAGGCACCTTCAGAGACAGAGGAGATGTGTCTGGTCCAGGTTGGTCTTCAGAGGCACAGCTGCCCAGATGACATTTTGAGGTCCCTTCCGGAACTGATCTACGGTTCCAGTAACAAGAAGATCCACCGTGAGACTCTGCTTTCAGGCATCACGTCTGTAATTGGCTACTGGAGAAGCTTCTCTGGCCGTGTAGGCCACGAGGGGGAGATGCAGCGTTCCCCCCGAGCGTGGAGCGGCCCTTGGCGTTGCCGCTCCAGCGGCCACTAGCCTTTGACGATCATTTCTTCCCTTCCTTTGGGAGGGTAAGAGGGAGGGACTGCTGTCTGAGTGGGGGGGGTGGGGGAGGGGACGGACCGTGCAGGCCGCGTCAAGGTTAGCCTCGACGTGTGGCTGGGGGGGCCAGGGCCCCTGGGAGCATCTTCAAAGACCCTGTCCTCGGAGAGCCCAGTTCAGAAGTCAGATTCCCCTGAGGCCCACAGAGACAGGGTTCTGGCACGAATGTGCTTTACTTCCAAGGGTAGCGTTTAGTCGCTAAGCTGTGTCCAACTCTGCAACCACATGGATGGTACCCGCCAGGCTCCTCCGTCCGTGAAATTCTCCAGGCAAGCATACTGGACTGGGTTGTCATTTCCTTCCCAGACCAGGGATTGAACCCTCATCTCCTGCATTGGCAGGTGGATTCTCTACCACCGAGTGACCTGCAAATCCCCAAAAGATGTGTGTACCTCCCCAGATAAGAGGCTTGGCATTTTGGAGGGCAGGGAGGGAGGGTTCTGCAGCGAGCCCCAAAGGGAAATGCTTAGACTCTGAGTTTTCCCGAGGGCTGCAGCAGCCTTGACCATGCGCTCTGGCATCTGCCCCTGGCTCCAAGGACCGGCTTGGGGAAGGTGCCTCCAGCAAATCCTTGATTTCCCCTCCTTTAGACAACCTTTCCAGTCCAGCTTTCTCAGGGCAGTGCACACACACATACCCATTGGACCTCTCTGGCGGTCCAGTAGTTGAGAATCCGCCTGCCAGCCTGCAGGGGACACCGGTTCAATCACTGGATCGGGAAGATTTCACATGCTGTGGATCAACTAAGCCTGAGCACCACAGCTGCTGGTGCACGCACACCCTAGAGTCCATGCTCTGCCACGGGAAGGGCCGGTGGAGTGAGAAGCTCACGCCCTGCCACCAGAGAGTAGCTCCGGCTCACCATAACGAGAGAAAGTCCACCCACAGCACTGAAGGCCCAGGGCCGCCAAGACAGAGGGACTCATCCACGTGACCCAGTCACGGCGTGCCCAACAACCACCTGGTCTGCAAGCCCCCTCCGCTGCTTCTCTATTGCTCCCTGCTTGGTTTTCCACAAATACTAAGTGTGCTAAGACATACAAGGGAATTCCGTGGCAGTTCGGTGGTTAGGACTCAGAGCTTTCACTGCCATGAAATACACACAGTGAAACGATACTGTCATTACTGACTCTCTCACCCCCGCCCCGATTCAGTCACCCTCAGCTGCACAGATCTCTCACATTCCTTTCCTCCTGCTCCCATGACCATCGTCTCCCACCAAACCCCCATCACTGCAATAGGAGTGAACACTGCTATAGACCGGATTATCACAGGCTAGGCATTGTTCTTCTGCATTTTAACACTCGTGAGTTTGTTTGAGACTCACAAGCCCCCAGAGAGGCAAAGCCTCGTGGCCGGTCCCCCCTCTCCAGTCTCCCTCTCGGGATTCCACGCCATCCTCACAGTTACCAGAGGTATGGGTGCCTGCGCGTGGTAGCTGCATTTCCTGCTTCATTTGTTCACAGTTTTGTTTTGGCGTGCAGCATCTTAGCTGCCTGACCAGGGATCGAACCCATGTCCCCTGCAGGAGAAGCGAGGGGCCCTGACCGATGGGCTGCCAGGGAATACCCTGCGTTTCCTTTTTTAAATTAAGGACATCCAGCCATGTAAATCAAATCCCTTACGCTTATACAGTAGAAGTGACAGATTCAAGGGATTAGACCTGATGGAGTGCCTGAAGAACTGTGGCTGGAACTTCGTGACATTGCACAGGAGGCTGTGATCAAGACTATCCTCAAGAAGAAGAAATTCAAAAGAGCAAAATTGTTGTTTGAGGAGACCTTATAAATAGCTGAGAAAAGAAGA
This sequence comes from Capra hircus, assembly GCF_001704415.2. NCBI lineage: Eukaryota > Metazoa > Chordata > Mammalia > Artiodactyla > Bovidae > Capra > Capra hircus. The sequence continues at coordinate 2,379,783 of NC_030809.1, read as the reverse complement.
GACGCTAAAGGCAAAGGGGAAAATGGAAGATATACCCATCTGAATGCAGAGTTCCAAAGAATAGCAAGGAGAGAAAAGAAAGCCTTCTGCAATGATCAATGCAAAGAAATGGAAGAAAACAATAGAACGGGAAAGACTAGAGATCTCTTCAAGAAAATTAGAATTATCAAGGGAACATTTTGTGCAAAGATGGGCTCGATAAAGGACAAAAATGGTATGGACCTAACAGAAGCAGGAGATATTAAGAAGAGGTGGCAAGAATACACAGAAGAACTGTACAAAAAAGATCTTCATGACCCAGATAATCACGATGGTGTGGTCACTCACCTAGAGCCAGACATACTAGAATGAGAAGGCAAGTGGGCCTTAGGAAGCATCACTATGAACAAAGCTAGTGGAGGTGATGGAATTCCAGTGGAGCTGTTTCAAATCCTGGAAGATGATGCTGTGAAAGTGCTGCACTCAATATGCCAGCAAATTTGGAAAACTCAGCAGTGGCCACAGGACTGGAAAAGGTCAGTTTTCATTCCATCCCAAAGAAAGGCAATGCCAAAGAATGCTCAAACTACTGCACAACTGCACTTATCTCACACGTTAGTAAAGTAATGCTCAAAATTCTTCAAGCCAGGCTTCAGCAATATGTGAACCATGAACTTCCAGATGTTCAAGCTGGTTTTAGAAAAGGCAGAGGAACCAGAGATCAAATGGCCAACATCTGTTGGATCACTGAAAAAGCAAGAGAGTTCCAGAAAAACATCTACTTCTGCTTTATTGACTATGCCAAAGCCTTTGACTGTGTGGATCACAGCAAACTGTGGAAGATTCTTCAAGAGATGGGAAAACAAGACCACCTGATCTGCTTCCTGAGAAATCTGTATGCAGGTCAAGAAGCAACAGTTAGAACCGGACATGGAACAACAGACTGGTTCCAAATAGGGAAAGGAGTACGTCAAGGCTGTGTATTGTCACCCTGCTTATTTAACTTATATGCAGAGTACATCAGGAAAAACACTGGGCTGGATGAAGCACAAGCTGGAATCAAGATTGTCGGGAGAAATATCGATAACCTCAAATATGCAGATAACACCACCCTTATGGCAGAAAGTGAAGAGGAACTAAAGAGCCTCTTGATGAAAGTGAAAGAGGAGAGTGAAAAATTTGGCTTAAAGCTCAACATTCAGAAAACTAAGGTCATGGCATCTGGTCCCATCACTTCATGGGAAATAGATGGGGAAACAGTGGAAACAGTGAGAAACTTTGGTTTGGGGCTCCAAAATCATTGCAGATGGTGACTGTAGGCTTGAAATGAAAAGACATTTGCTTCTTGGAAGAAAAGTTATGACCAACCTAGACAGCATATTAAAAAGCAGAGACATTACTTTGCCAACAAAGTACCGTCTAGTCAAAATTATGGTTTTTCTAGTGGTCATGTATGGATGTGAGAGTTGGACTGTGAAGAAAGCTCAGCACCAAAGAATTGATGCTTTTGAACTGTGGTGTTGGAGAAGACTGAGAGCCCCTTGGACTGCAAGGAGATCCAACCAGTTCATCCTAAAGGAAATCAGTCCTGAATATTCATTGGAAGGACTGATGCTGAAGCTGAAACTCCAATACTTTGGCCATGTCATGCGAAGAACTGACTCATTAGAAAAGATCCTGATGCTGGGAAAGATTGAAGGCAGGAGGAGAAGGGGACAACAGAGGATGAGATGGTTGGATGGTATCACTGACTCGGTGGACATGAGTTTGAGTAAACTCTGGGAGTTGATGTTAGACAGGGAGGCCTGACGTGCTGCAGTCCATGGTGTTGCAAAGAGTTGGACGTAGCGACTGAACTGAACTGAGCCATGTAAACATATAAATTAAATAATAATAATAAATGCATATACCCAGCATCCAGCTTAGGAGAGCCAACATTATTAACTCCTGAAGCTTCCCCATGTCTCTCCTTGATCTGCCTCTTCCTCTCATCTGGAGGCAGTAAGTACCCTGAGTTTGGGATTTATCACTTCTTTGCCCCTTTCTTTGTAGTTTTCTCACAGATGGATGCAGTCCTGAGAAACGCGTTGCCTAGTTTCGCATGCCTTTGAACTTTGGAGAAATGAAGTTGAACTGTCTGCGTCTTCCTGCAGCACGCATGTTTTTGATCTGCATTCTGCTTATGAGACTCACTCATACGGTTGAGTAGAGCTGTCACGCGTGCATTTTCACTCCCGTGATGCACTCTACTGTACAAACCAGCCACAGGTCACGGCTCCATTCTTCTTTGGTGGACGTGGGGCTGCTGCCGTTAATATTTATTACACCCCCCGATGCACGTGTGTAAGAGTTTCTAGGTGAGGCAAACGGAATAGAAATGCTGGGTTGGAAGATACGCACACCTGAACTCGACCAGACAATGCCAAGTTTCTCTCTAGAGTGGTTGCGTGAATTAAAAGCAGTGTACAGAGCCTGCATTGTCCCGCAACCCTGACGACACTTGGTGCTATCAGCCTTTGATGCAGGTGCCAACCTGGTGGGTGTAGATTGGCGCACTGTGGAGGTTTTGCGTTTACATTTCCCTGATTCGTAGTGAGATTGAATGTCTATTGGCAACACTCTCTCCTTGTCTGTGCGATGCTAGGTTACAGCTCTAGTCTTTTTCCGCTCTGCCATCGCTTTCTTACTGATTCTTTAGGAGCTTTTCATGTATTCTGATCTTGATCTTCTGTAAAGTACATGCATTTCAACTAGTCATTTCCCAATCTGTGGCTTACCTTTCCACTTTCTAAATGGTGCGTCTTGGTGAATAGAAATTCTTGTTCTTAACGCAGTGGAACTCATCGATGAGATCTGTGCTTTTTGTGTGCCTTTAAAAAAGTCCTTTCCTTCCCTGAGAACATAGTTTCCTCTACTTTCTTCTAAAATGTTGCCTTGCATGTTTAGGTCTTTAGCCAAAGGAACTGATTTTATATAAATAAGGATCTAATTTCAGGTTTTCCCTTTCGGATAAGCAGCCGTTCTAGCTGTCTGTATTGAGCAGTTCATCTTCTGCATTATTTTTGAAAACCACTCTTCTCTAGATCACGTTTCCGTTATGCTTGAGTCTGTTTCTGGACTCTCTCATCTGCTCCCTGGCCTATGTGTCTGCCTTTGAGCCAGGGCCACACTACTCCAAAGACCAGGGCTTTAAACCAAGGCTTAGAGGTCACTGGATGTTGTGTGTGCTGAAACCTGGTAGGCCAAGCCCTGCTCCTTGTAATTGTTCAGGAATGTCTCAGCTCCTTCTGGCCCTTTGTCCTTTATAAATTATAGAAAGAGATAGTTCTATGTCATGAACACCCGGTTGGGAGTTTATTTGAAACTGCATTGAATGATAAATTAATCTGTGCATTAATTAATTTCTATTAATTAATTAATTATACTTTATTTCGTTAACATTGGTTTATATTTCCCTGCACAGTTGCCCTTTTTTTCCACTGTTCTATTTTACATTTCCAACCGTACATCTGGGATCATTTCCCTTCAACCTGATGTACACTTTTTAAAGTTCCCTGGGTGAGAGTTGCTTTAAATTTTTAACTGGTGCATGGTTGATTTAGTATGTTGTGTTAGTTTCAGATATATGGAAAAGTGAATCAGTTATACATACGTATTTTTGCATTCTTTTCAGGTTCTTTTCCCATATGCATTGTGGCAGAGTATTGGGTAGAATTCTGTGCTATACAGCACGCCCGTGTTAGGCATCTGTTTTATACGTAGCAGTATACATCGTGGGCTTCCCAGGTAGTGCTAGTGGCAAAGAACCTGCCTGCCAGCGCAGGAGATGCAGCTTTGACCCCTGAGTCAGAAAGGTCTCCTGGAGGCAGGAAACTACAGTCTGCCCCGGTGTGCTTGCCTAGAGGATCCCATGAAGAGAGGAGCTTGGCAGTCCAGAGGGCTGCAGAGCCGGACACGACTGAAATGACTTAGCACAGCAAAGCGCAGGACAGCTCAGTATGTATCTCAATCTCAGTCTTCTAATTTATCGTGTCCCCCGACTTTTCCCTTTTGATAACCGTACATTTGATTTTGAGACCTGTGAGTCTATTTCAGTTTTGTAAATAAGTTCATCTGTGTCATTTTTTAATTAGAGTCCACAAGTGATATCTTATGATGTTTGTCTTTCTCTGTCTGACTTACCTTGATGAAAGTTTATATGTGGTGAAAATGAAGTCACTCAGTCGTGTCTGACTCTTTGTGACCCCATGGACTGTATTGGTGTCAAGACACCCAATTTATTCGTTTGAGGATTTTGTCTTTGTTCTTGAAAGATAGTTTTTCCAGGTATACAATCTTAGGGACAATTATTTTCATTATAGGACAGTTATTTGTCCCTTTGAAAACATTATTCCACTGTCTTCTGGCTCTAGTGGTTAATACTGAAAAGTCAACTGTCCAAGCATCCATGTTTCTTGGTTAACCATCTGTTGTTTCCCCTCTGACTGTATTTTCCCTTTGACGATGTTATTCTGCAGGTGCATTATATTATACATACACGTGAATTTAAACTTCTATCTTTCTTTACGTTTACTGTGTTACATGTATTACAATACATATGATTCATGTATTTCATCAACACATATGATTCATGTATTTCATCAATACATATGATTCATGTATTTCATCAATTGTAAAAAATTCTTAGCTGTTATCTTTGCAGCTAAGCGTCTCTCCCATTATGAGGGTTCTCCAGCTGCTGTTAACAAATGGCCACACACTTGGTGACTTAAAACCACTGACATTTATTCTTTCACAGTTCTGGAGATCAAAAGTCCGAACTAATAAGGCTGGGCTGAACTTTCTCGAGGCTTTCTCATAGGGGGAATGCCTTCCTTGTCTCTTACAGGGCCTGGTGGCCGCCACCCTCTTGGCTTGTAGCAGCATCAGCCCAGGCTTGAAGGGTGGTGTCCTCAAACCTCTCTCCGTTTTGTCTCCCGTTAGACTTCTCTCTGTGTTGTCAAATCTCCCGCTCATAAGAGTACAAGCGATAGCATTTAGGGACTCAGGATAATCTATGCTAATCTCCCTGTCCTCTGACTCTTCCTTGCATCTGCAAAGATTCCTCCCCCCTTCGCCACTTTTCATATATGGTAACGTTTACAAGCTCCAGGCATTAGGACACGGGTATCTTTTGCAGGGCTGTTTTCAGCCTTCTTCACTGAACTCCAAAGAGGTGTGTGTCACAGCCTCTCATTTGATCCTCCGTGTCTTTAGTTTTTTCCTGTAGTTTATAATCTTATCTCTCTGTTCCACATTCTAGATAAGTTTCTTCAAAGATATCTTCAGTTTCCCCAATTATCTGTTCAGCTCTATATGGTCTGCTATTTCATCCCGCCATTGATTTTTAAATTTCACTTGATATGTTTTTCAATCCTAGAAGTTCTGTTTGGTTGTTTCTCAAATGTCCATGGTCATTATTATTATTATTATTATTATTTTTTAGGCGACATGGTGGAGGCGGCCGGTGTTGGATGAACCCAGATTTGGGACGAGCAAAGAAAGTTCCACCTTTGCCTCCTCCGAGCCAAAAGCCAAAAGCCTTGGTATTTTTTATAATCTCCCGCTCCGTGTTTAGTTTGATTCTTTGAATTGATTCAGTTCTTTAAACTGAGTGTGGCTAGAGAAACATCCAAAACTCTTTTGAGAAATTGTACCGTGAAAATGGTCAGAGAAATGGGCCCATTGCTGGAGGGGATGCAGGGTCAAAAAAAAAAAAAAAAAAACTGTTGAGAAATTACTTAACGGTGAGATAGTGATTTGTATGGTGATGAGAATGACCCGGCAGACAGGGGCCAGCTGACAGGGCGATGTCCTTGAATAGGGGAGGACAGACAGCTCCCTTGCACAGATGGAGGAAAGGGACTCAGGTGCAAGCTGGAGAGTTCACTTAACTCCATGGTGGGAGTGCGGAGCAGAGCCACCTAACCTAGACTGGAATGAAGTGATGGACAGATGTGAGCCATCCCTTCTGGTTGCTTCTGCTTCCTTAGCGTATAGGAAGGAAAGCCCTTAGTTGAGGAGGGGGACTGGGAAGAGGCGTCTGGGCTTCGAGAGAGAGGAGGTGTGAAATGCTCTTCTAGGAGAGCAGAGTGAACGGGCTGGGAAGCGGGATGCGATGGGCCGGCAGCCACAGAATACCCCGTGTGAGTCGTGGGCTGGACTTGATGGCACCGATCACCTAAAGCACAGACTTGACCAAGTCCATCCCCATCTTCAAACCCTTATTCACTCCTACTGCTCTGAATTCCTCTGTATGGCAAGGCCCTCCGTGACCCCAGCTTTACCAGATCCCGGGTGCGAACTTCACACCGGCACCCCGAGCTGCTCGCAGTTGCGCGGATTTCGCGCCTCCCCGCCACGGCTCTTGCTGCTCCTGCGGCCCGGTGCACCCTGCCTGCCTCTGCCCTCCGACGGGGAGTCTGTCCATGTTCCCCTCTGCCTCCCAGCCCTCACCCCGCAATTCCTCGCAAGACTTTCTCATCTGTTACGGCTCCTGTAAAACGTCACTGGCGGCACTTCCCTGGTGGTCCAGGGGTTAAGAATCTGCCTGTCAGTGCAGGGGATCTGGGTTCAGTCCCTGCTCTGGGAAGATCCTAGGCGCTGTGGGGCAGCTAAGCCCGTGTGCCCCACCTGCTAAGCCCGTGCACCATAGAGCCTCTGCCCCACAACAGGAGAAGCCACCGCCACGGGGAGCTTTTGCAGGGCGACGAGAGAGTACAGCCCCTGCTCACCAGGACCAGACAAAAGCCCCCGAGCAGCAGTGAAGACCCAGCACAGCCTAAACAAACTGAGACGGCAAAGCCGCCACTGGCTCTCAACCGTTTACGATTCTGCCTCATCCGCCCTATCAAGGGCACAGACCACATCCCGTCTTTCCTGGGCCCTGCTGCCCTGCTCTGAGCAGGTGCACACACGCTGTCTGCTGAGAGGACTGACTGAGGGGGCTTCTGGAGGAGAGCTGGGTCAGGCTGGCAGGGCTGGGAGACCGCGGAGAAAAAGCCAGAACAGGGGCCAGGAAGCTGAGCCAAGCCCTGAGGTCAGGAGACAGCGGGCTGGGCTCCCAAATGCAGGGCAGAGAGGGAGGCGGGTGGAGAGGCTTCGGGAGCCGGGGGAGAGTGTGGGGTGCAGCCGCGAGGTCCGGGACACGCGTCCTCCAACGCTGAGGACCTGCGAGAGTGACGCTGCTGTCACCTGGTCCTGGTGCTGCGGAGGGGCGCAGGCTTCTGGGGAGGGGCCAAGCGCTTTTCTTTCTGGGCATCACAGACTTCTAAAGGTAGAGAGATGTCCCCCAGTTCCCCTCCAGTCCCCCAGTTCCAAAGAGCCATTCAAGTCCTAACAAGCTCCAAACACGCCCACAGGGAATAAGGGAATGGGGATCTGCAGGTGGCCCGCAGTGGTGCCAAGGGCAGCACTTAGGGGTCAGGCTCCCGGTCCCCCCACAAGCTGTGGCGCTTTGGGCTAGCTGCTCTGCCTCATTGAGCCTCAGTCCTTTAATCTGTAAAAGGGAACTGATGAAGAAGACACATAACCCAGTTAAAAAATGGGCAAAGGGATCTGAATAGATACACATCCAAAGAAGATAGACAGATGGCCAGTAAGCAAAGGGAAAGCGGCTCTACACCCTTAGTCGTTAGGGAAATGCAGGTCACAACCACGGTGACACACGACTCAGCCCACTAGACAATAGCAAGTGTCAGCAGGGGTGGGCAGAGATGGAGCCTGCATGCATGGCTGGTGGGAATGTGAGATGGTGCAGTTGCTTTGGAAAAGCAATTTCTCAAAATAGTGAACATAGAGTTAGCCTATGACCTAGTGATTCCACCCTTAGTTATCCACTTCAGAAAAATGAAAACCTGTACCCACCCAAAGCTCACACGTAAATGTTCACAGCAGTGTTATTCATGATGGCCCCGAATGGAAACAATTCAAATGTCCCTCATCTCGTGGATGGAGAAACAAAACCTGATGTTTCCATTCCATAGAATACAAAAATGATCGAAATATTGAAACCTCTACAAAATGAATGAACTCAAAAGCATGCTAAACGAAAGAAGCTAGCCTCAAATGACTGGATGCTGTATGACTCCATTTGCATGAAACGTCCTAATAGACAAATCTATACAGACGTAAGATAGCTTCAAGAATGCCTGGGGCTGGTGGGGGTGCTGGCGGTAGGGACTGGAGAGTGGCTCTAAATGGACAACATTCTAATGTTGGATTGTGGTGATGGTGGCCCGACTCTGTAAAATATAATAAAGCACATAGAATTACTCCCTGTGGGTGAATCTTGTGGTATGCAAATTACATCTCAGTTCAGTTCAGTTGTTCAGTTGTGGCCAACTCTTTCAGACCCCATGGACTGCAGCACACCAGGCCTCCCTGTCCATCACCAACTCCCGGAGTTTACTCAAACTCATGTCCATTGAGTCGGTGATGCCATCCAACCATCTCATCCTCTGTCGTCCCCTTCTCCTCCCACCTTCAATCTTTCCCAGCATCAGGGTCTTTTCTAATGAGTCAGTTCTTCGCATGAGGTGGCCAAAGTGTTGGAATTTCAGCTTCAACATCAGTCCTTCCAATGAATATTCAGAACTGATCTCCTTTAGGATGGACTGGTTGGGTCTCCTTGCAGTCCAAGGGACTCTCAAGAGTCTTCTCCAACACCACAGTTTAAAAGCATCAATTCTTCGGTGCTCAGCTTTCTTCATAGTCCGACTCTCACATCCATACATGACCACTGGAAAAACTACAGCTTTGACTAGACGGACCTTTGTTGGCAAAGAATTGTCTCTACTTTTTAATATGCTGTCTAGGTTGGTCATAAATTTTCTTCCAAGGAGCAAACGTCTTAATTTCATGGCTGCAGTCACCATCTGCAATGATTTTGGAGCCAAAACAATAAAGTCTGTCACTGTTTCCATTGTTTCCCCATCTATTTGCTATGAAGCGATGGGACCAGATGCCACAATCTTAGTTTTTTTGAATGTTGAGTTTTAAGCCAACATTTTCACTCTCCTCTTTCACTTTCATCAAGAGGCAAACCATTCAATATCACAGTTATCCAAGTCTATGCCCCAATCAGTAACGCTGAAGAAACTGAAGTTGAACGGTTTTATGAAGACCTACAAGACCTTTTAGAACTAACACCCAAAAAAGATGTCCTTTTCATTATAGGGGACTGGAATGCAAAAGTAGGAAGTCAAGAAACACCTGGAGTAACAGGCAAATTTGGCCTTGGAATGCGGAATGAAGCAGGGCAAAGACTAATAGAGTTTTGCCAAGAAAATGCACTGGTCATAGCAAACACCCTCTTCCAACAACACAAGAGAAGACTCTACACATGGACATCACCAGATGGTCAACACCGAAATCAGATTGATTATATTCTTTGCAGCCGAAGATGGAGAAGCTCTATACAGTCAACAAAAACAAGACTGGGAACTGACTGTGGCTCAGATCATGAACTCCTTGTTGCCAAATTCAGACTTAAATTGAAGAAAGTAGGGAAAACTGCTAGACCATGCAGGTATGACCTGAATCAAATCCCTCATGATTATACAGTGGAAGTGAGAAATAGATTTAAGGGTCTAGATCTGATAGACAGAGTGCCTGATGAGCTGTGCAATGAGGTTCATGACATTGTACAGGAGACAGGGATCAAGATCATCCCCATGGAAAAGAAATGCAAAAAAGCAAAATGGCTGTCTGGGGAGGCCTTACAAATAGCTGTGAAAAAGAGGCAAAAAGCAAAGGAGAAAAGGAAAGATATAAGCATCTGAATGCAGAGCTCCAAAGAATAGCAAGGAGAGATAAGAAAGCCTTCTTCAGCAATCAGTGCAAAGAAATAGAGGCAAAGAACAGAATGGGAAAGACTAGCGATCTCTTCAAGAAAATTGGAGATACCAAGGGAACATTTCATGCAAAGATGGGCTCGATAAAGGACAGAAACGGTCTGGACCTAACAGAAGCAGAAGATATTAAGAAGAGGTGGCAAGAATACACAGAAGAACTGTACAGAAAAGATCTTCACGACCCAGATAATCATGATGATGTGATCACTCACCTAGAGCCAGACATCCTGGTATGTAAAGTCAAGTGGGCCTTAGAAAGCATCACTACGAACAAAGCTAGTGGAGGTGATGGAATTCCAGTTGAGCTGTTTCAAATCCTGAAAGATGATGCTGTCAAAGTGCTGCACTCAATATGCCAGCAAGTTTGGAAAACTCAGCAGTGGCCACAAGACTGGAAAAGGTCAGTTTTCATTCCAATCCCAAGGAAAGGCAATGCCAAAGAATGCTCAAACTACCGCACAATTGCACTCATCTCACACGCTAGTGAAGTAATGCTCAAAATTCTCCAAGCCAGGCTTCAGCAATACATGAACCGTGAACTCCCTGATGTTCAAGCTGGTTTTAGAAAAGGCAGAGAAACCAGAGATCAAATTGCCAACATCTGTTGGATCATGGAAAAAGCCAGAGAGTTCCAGGAAAACATCTATTTCTGCTTTATTGACTATGCCAAAGCCTTTGACTGTGTGGATCACAATAAACTGTGGAAAATTCTGAAAGAGATGGAAATACCAGACCACCTGAGCTGCCTCTTGAGAAATCTGTATGCAGGTCAGGAAGCAACAGTTAGAACTGGACATGGAACAACAGACTGGTTCCAAATAGGAAAAGGAGTACGTCAAGGCTGTATATTATCACCCTGCTTATTTAACTTAAATGCAGAGTACATCATGAGAAACGCTGGGCTGGAGGAAGCACAAGCTGGAATCAAGATTGCCAGGAGAAATATCAATAACCTCAGATATGCAGATGACAACCACCCTTATGGCAGAAAGTGAAGAGGAACTAGAAAGCCTCTTGATGAAAGTGAAAGAGGAGAGTGAAAAAGTTGGCTTAAAGCTCAACATTCAGAAAATGAAGATCATGGCATCTGGTCCCATCACTTCATGGGAAATAGATGGGGAAACAGTGGAAACAGTGTCAGACTTAATTTTGGGGGGCTCCAAAATCACTGCAGATGGTGACTGCACCCATGAAATTAAAAGACGCTTACTCCTTGGAAGAAAAGTTATGACCAACCTAGATAATATGTTCAAAAGCAGAGCCATTACTTTGCCGACTAAGGTCTGTCTAGTCAAGGCTATGGTTTTTCCTGTGGTCACGTATGGATGTGAGAGTTGGACTGTGAAGAAGGCTGAGCTCTGAAGAATTGATGCTTTTGAACTGTGGTGTTGGAGAAGACTCTTGAGGGTCCCTTGGACTGTAAGGAGATCCAACCAGTCCATTCTGAAGGAGATCAGCCTTGGGATTTCTTTGGAAGGAATGATGCTGAAGCTGAAACTCCAGTACTTTGGCCACCTCATGCGAAGAGTTGACTCATTGGAAAAGACTCTGATGCTGGGAGGGATTGGGGGCAGGAGGAGAAGGGGATGACCGAGGATGAGATGGCTGGATGGCATCACGGACTCGATGGACATGAGTCTGAGTGAACTCCGGGAGATGGTGATGGACAGGGAGGCCTGGTGTGCTGCGATTCATGGGGTCGCGAAGAGTCGGACACGACTGAGCGACTGAACTGAACTGAACTCACTTTCTGCCATAAGGGTGGTGTCATGTGCATATCTGAGGTTACTGATATTTCCCCCGGCAGTCTTGATTCCAGCTTGTGCTTCATCCAGCCCAGCATTTCTCATGATGTACTCTGCATTTAAGTTAAATAAGCAGAGTGACAATATACAGCCTTGATGTACTCCTTATCCTATTTGGAACCAGTCTGTTGTTCCATGTCCAGTTCTAACTGTTGCTTCCTGACCTGCATACAGATTGCTCAAGAGGCAGGTTAGGTGGTCTGGTTTTCCCATCTCCTGAAGAATTTTCCACAGTTTGTTGTGATCCACAAGGTCAAAGGCTTTGGAGTAATCAATAAAGCAGAAGTAGATGCTTTTCTGGAACTCTCTGGCTTTTTCCATGATCCAACAGATGTTGGCAATTTGATCTCTGGTTCCTCTGCCTTTTCTAAAACCAGCTTGAACATCTGGAAGTTCACGGTTCATGTCCTGTTGAAGCCTTGCTTAGAGAACTTTGAACATTACTTTGCTCTCATGTGAGATGAGTGCAATTGTGACGTAGTTTGAACAGTCTTTGGCGTTGCCTTTTTTCGGGATTGGAATGAAAACTGACCTTTCCCAGTCCTGTGGCCACTGCTGATTTTTCCAAATTGGTTGGCATATTGAGTGCAGCACTTTCACAGGATCATCTTGTAGGATTTGAAAATAGCTCCACTGGAATTCCATCACCTCCACTAGCTTTGTTCATAGTGATGCTTCTAAGGCCCACTTGACTTCCCATTCCAGGATGTCTGGCTGTAGGTGAGTGATCTCACCATCATGGTTATCTGGGTCACTAAGCTCAGCCAAGCAGCTGACCCGCCTGCTTTGCGCTTAGATGGATGGGACTCTGGTTTGGGGAAGGCTTTGGTTTGCTCTGCCTGCTGCCATGTTGGCCCTGAACCCAACTATTAAGGACAGTATTTAGGTGTGCCTTTGGCTATGCAGGTTTTTTTTTTTTTTTTCTGATTTACTGGGTTGGGGGGGGGTCCACTCTCAGGAGAGGGCCTGGTGGCTGGACAGGGAACAAGGACACTGGTGTGGCCTTCTTTGTGGTCTTAGTGACTCAGGAACAAGGCAAGCGTCTTGATCTTTTTCCTGGCTCATAAACCAAGTTTATGGGGTACTCTCTTTGGATTTGCAATGGGCTGGAAGGGCTGCTGTGGGGGCAGCTCTCAGGGTGGCCCTGGGGAGCCTGGAACCTGCAGCCCTGGATTTGTGTTGGGGACCCCCGTGAGAAAGTAGGCTTGTACTTGGGCAGGCTGAGTGCCACCCTGGGGCCTGTTTTCTTTGTCCAGAGGGCAGTAGGGGTGGGGGTGGAGCTGAGGAGGGGGAAGGAGAAGGGAAATCATGTTTCCTGAGTATCTCACCCCAATCTGCTGAGCAGGGCAGAGGGGAGTCACAGAGACAAGAGCCATTTCCCGGCTCTCGCAGAGCCCCCAGCACTTGGAGGGCTGACAATCAGAATCTGACAATCAGAATCTGACAATCGGAATCTGACAATCTGAATTATGATGCAGTAGTAACAGGACAGGCTGGGACCTCCCCGGTGGTCCAGCAGTTAAGACTCCATGCTCCCAATTCCGTCCTTGGTCAGGGAACTAGACCCCACATGACATGGTGAAGACTGAAAGTCCTGTGTGCCACAACTGAGGCCCGGTGCAGCCAGATTAAAAACAAAGAAGTGAGCAAAAGAAATCAAACAGCGGACAGTGATGGGACCTCTCTCTAGGTAAGGGCTTCCCAGGCGTTATCTCATCCAAGCCTCACAGTGATACCAGGAACAATCTTCTGTTACCCCCCCATTTTATAGGCTAAACAGCTGAGGCAGAGCAAGGCTCAGTCACTGGGGCAGTGACAGAGAACTAGAGCTGAGAAGAGCCAGACTGGACCCCAGACTGTCCAGAGCCTGCAGGCTAAGCCTCCTTTCCTGCTGCCTCACCAGGGCCGGGGGGCATGGAAAAGCCAGGGGGAGGGAAGGGTCTGCTCTGTCGGGGTGGGAGGGGGTATACAGCAGTCTCCATACTGATGCCTGGTTGGGGCTTTGAAGGATGCGTAGGAGTTAGGTGCCGAAGGGGCAGGGAGGATGGTCCAGCAGAAGGAACAGCCATGCATAGGCAGAGAGGCCTGAGCTGACTCAAAGGGTTTGGGGAATTACAGGTGGTTCAGTCCGGCAGGAGCAGAAAGCAGAAGCACCGGGAGGTGAGGTGGCCAGAGACGAGGCTCGAGGCGAGGAGGGCCTGACTGGTTCTGCTCAGTGATTAGGGCTCTGTGCTTGACGCCGTCCCTGCCCTCCAGGGCGTTTCCTGAGCTGTGGAGATGAGCCATGTCATCAAGAAATGATGATGGGAGCTTCTCTGGCAGTCCAGTGATTAAGACTCTGCGCTTCCAATGCAGGAGGAACAGGTTCGATCCCTGGTTGGGGAACTAAGATCCCATATGCTGTGCAATGAGGCAGAAAGAAAAAAAAAAAAGATGAAAAGTCCGCTGACACGCAGGTACCAGTGTGGGAAGGGGAGAGGAGGGAAGTCTGCCCTGGGTCCGGGAGGGATGGGCTATAGCAGAGACTTCCTGGAGGAGGGGCTATCCTGCTGGAGTTAACAGGAGGAAGAGGTGTGTGAACGAAGGTAGAGAGGTTTGAAAGAAAGTACTAGGTGTATTTGAGGGACATGAAGAAAATGAATGGGTGGCAAGAAAGATCAGCAAAGCATACGTGATATTCAGCCCTGCCCACCAAACGCCCCTTTGGAGTCTGACCTTGGTTCACATTCTGACTTTCTGCTGGCTGGCTGTGTGGCCTCGTGCAAGTCACTAAACCTCCCTGAGCCCCAGTTTCCTTCTCACCTGTAAACTGGGTGGAAACGAATGATGATAACCTCCTAGAGTTCTGATGAGGGATTGACTCACTCTGGTACCATCACAAGATCTTGGCCGTGTCAGCCAACCACCTTAACCAGGGGTCAGAAAACTTTTTCTGTAAAGGATCAAATAATAAGTATTTTAAACATTGTGGGCTATTTGGTCTCTTTTGCAACTACTTAGCTCTGCCATTGTGGCAGGAGAGCAGCCTTAGGTAAAATGTAAATCAATAAACATGGATGTGTGCCAATTCAACTTGGTTTCTGGACCCTGAAATTTGAACTTCATAGATTTGTCACGTATCACAAAACATTCTTCATGTTTTATTCTCCACTCCCTTCCCCCAGACTGGGCTCCCTATGTTATAGAGCAGCTTCTACATTCATTAAAAACGTTTTCAGTTCATGAACCATACAAAGTCTGGCAGTGCAACAGAGTCGGCATGCAGGCCAGTTTGCTGACCTCTGACCCAGATTACTATTTCTTTAATATTTTCTTTAGTATCATTGACATATATGCACTAATAGATAGCTAGTGGGTGGCTGCTGTATAACACAGGGCGCCCAGTCTGGGGCTCTGTGATGGCCTAGAGGGGCGGAATTGGGAGGGGGGAAGGGAGGCTCAAGAGGAAGGGGAGATATATTTATATATAATTATGGCTGATTTTGCGTTGTTGTGTGGCAGGAACCAATACTACATTCTAAAGCAATTCTTCACAAACTAAAAAAAAAATACTTTCTTTAGATTCACCTTGTATTACTTAAATAAATTCATTTGAAAAGGAAGATTTACATCCCTTAATAGAAGATGACTGTGAAAATAACCCTAGAAAAGCAACTGGCATCGTTAGATTTCCACCAGGTCCAGCCCAAGGGTCCAAGCCCGGGGTCTGTTCTGTCTGTGCTAAAGAGACATGGAGAGGTTCCAGGCACAAACGAATGAGACAGACTTTCTCCTGGTCAAATTCAAAGGAAAAAATGTGGGAAAAGAATGACTAAGAGGTCATCTCACTGTTTAATGCCGCATCCTGTACGGCCTAACGTCCTCTTGTGGGAGGCGCATTGGAAATACCATCACTGCGCCCGGCCCTGGTCATGGAGACCACTCATGGCGTGTGCTGAGTTCTAATCACGGGAGGCAAAACGCTGCCTCTGACCTGCTGTGAGCCAGCCTCTACCAGTGTTCTGAAATCACCTAATGACAAGTTGATGGCCTGTGCAGGGAATTATTACTGTTAATAAAATACTAATCACAGTAATGGGGATGAATTTGGGTTGATGAGACCTTAGTGCCCGAAGGCCGCCAAGCACCTTTGAAAAGCATCGTTAAAATAATAATTAAAATTGCAGCAAGAGTGACTCAAGGTCATGAAAGCAAGTGAGGCCCTGTGGAAGAGGCCGCAGAGAAAGTCTTGGGATCCCACCTGCCCTGCTCCAGGCAGAGGCCTGCAAGAGGCTCTTGAAGATGAGATAAACAGAGTTGGAAATTTGTTGGAGGTGTTGAGGCCCCTAATGAGATGATGACTTTTAAAGATTAATTAATTGTGGCGCTCAATCTATGTTGCTGTGCTTGGACTTTCTCTAGTTATGGGGAGCAGGGGCTGCTCTTTGCTGCCACGCATGGGCTTCGCATTTCGGGGGCTTCCCCTGCAGGGAACAGGCTCTAGGGTGCCCGGGTTTCCGTAGTTGTGGCCCGCGGTCTATGATGTGGGCTCAGTAGCCTGGTGTACAGGCTTCATTGCTCCGCGGCACGCAGGATCCTCCTGGACCAGGGACTGAACTCGCTGTCCACGGCACTAGCAGGCGGACTCCTAACCGCTGGGTCCCCAGGGAAGTCCCAGGATGATGACTTGACGCGGGACCTCTCGTTGGGGGCTCCTGGACCTTGCGGGCCTCATCTGAGTAATGCAGATAACGACACCTTACGTGCAGGAGGAAGGGCTGGACTGTAAGCGCCCTGGCGGTCCTCGTCCCCTGCTGCCAGCTCTTCTCAGCTGGGAGACGGATCCTGGCACCCTGGTCATTTCACCAGCCAGGTGCCCTCCACCTGGGAGAAAACACTTAACTCAAAGGTCGCAAACTTGCTCCCTGGGGGCCAGATCTAGCCCTTATTTTTTTCCTCACCAGTAAAGTTAAAATTTAGGAAACAACCTTTGCGACTTATTACATATTATGAAGTAACAGTAGCAGACAGAAGCATGCACGGCAGGAACCTTTATAGCTCAGTGAGCGGCCACACAGCAGACAACTGCAGCGCTGGCCAGGCCAAGAGCAAGAGCCCCGCAGGCGCCCTGGACGTCCTTGGGTCTCCTCCAGTCACTTGGCACCATTAAAATTTTTTTAAGTGACTGTGTGATACTGTTTTTTTTCCTGACACCAAACTGTGTGCTTTTCTCCCATACCAATTATACAATTCTTCAACACCAACTAAGCGTCCCACAGTTCAATTCAGTTCTGACATCAGAATTAGCACAGACTCCACAGGTTCAGGGCACGGACCGCACAAGACTGTCCCCGTTTCAGAGGACAATCACGAGTTCCAGGGGCCACCTGCGCTTCTCCCCAGCCAGGTATAAGTCCGGGTTTAAATCCACAGCCTCCTCCTTAGGTGGAAGTCATGCATCTGTGGGGTGGGGTCATGAGGGACGTGGGGCCCGCTCGGATCCTGGGGGAGGAGCTTTGTACTGTGGGGGCAGCTCGGATCTGGGCGTCAGATAAGCCTGGTTTCAACCTTTGGGCCGCCACCCTGGACAAGACCAGTCTTCCGGGCCTCAGGTTCCCTCTCTATAACTTGGGCACAATGACTGCTGCCTCACAGGGTCACTGTTAGGACTGAGTAAGTGCTGAGTGGAAGCTCCCATAAATGGTTCGTCGCTGCACCCAGCCCAAGCAGAGGTGTTGCAAGAAACCGGGGGGTCCCACCTCTGCCTCCTTCAAAGCCAAGGTCAAGGCTGCCTCCTTCAGGAAGCCTCCCCGGTTTCCCAGTGGCCCCACTGCCCTCGTCTTTGCTTTCGAATTCCCCAGGACTTTGGTTTAAGGACAGCATCCCCTCCTGCCGCTACTGCCCCTCCCAGCCTCCGGGAGCCTCTGCCCCTTGTCATTCATCACTTTTGACGCTCTGTGGGTGTCGCTGGGCCGCAGAGCCTCCTTGGGGGTGGGGTTGTGGGAGAGAGTAGACAGTAGGGTCCACAGGTTCTGAAGACCCTCTCCCACCCCACGCCTGCTCCGGGGCTCAGCAGAGGGCATGCCTTGCTGGTGGTGGACTTTGGTCTGTCTCTTGTCCCTTCTTGACAAGGAAATATAAGAGGATGACTTTTCTTTTGCCAGAGAATATAACTGGGGGTTGCATATCTGTCTCGTTTAACAGGCCCCAAGGTTTTTTTTTTTCCTAATGGAGAGCCTGGTGGGTTGCCGTCTCTGGGGTCGCACAGAGTTGGACACGACTGATGTGACTTAGCAGCAGCAGCAAAAAGAAACCAAAAAACAAGGTATAGTTTTATTTTGGTGATGCTGGGAGGGATTGTGGGCAGGAGGAGAAGGGGACGACCGAGGATGAGATGGCTGGATGGCATCACTGACTCGATGGACGTGAGTCTGAGTGAACTCGGTGATGGACAGGGAGGCCTGGCGTGCTGCGATTCGTGGGGTCACAAAGAGTCGGACACGACTGAGTGACTGAACTGACTGAACTGATACATAACATGTGATTTACCATTTGAACCATTTTCAATGTACAGCTCAGTGGTATTTAATTCATTCGCAGTACTCTGCACCTATTACCACTAACCATTTCCAGAATTTGTCATCATCCCAAACCAATACCCTGGACCCATGAAATACTAGCTCCCTGCTCCCCTCCCTGCAGCCCCTGGTAGCCGCTCTTCCACTCTCTGTCTCTGTAGCCTGCTCTAGATACTGTACATAAGGGGAATCGCGCGCTGTTTATCCTTTCGCGTCTGGCTTACTTCACTTGGCATAATGTCTTCTAGATTCATCCATGTGATAGCGTGTGTCAGAGTTTCCCTTCTTTTTATGGCTGAGTAATAGCCCATTGGATGTCTTTACCGCGTTTTGTTTATTCATTCATCCGTAGACAGACACTTTGGCTGTTTCCGGGTTTTGGCTGCTGTGAATAACATTGCTCTCAGCGCTGGTGGACAGGGTGGCTTTCAGTCCCGGCTTTCAATTCCTGGGTGCATGTTCCTAGGAACAGAACTGCTGCTAGTTCTCTGCTTAACTTCTTGAGAAAATGTAAGCCGTTTCTCATCGTGTCTGCACCTTTTATCTTCTCAGAGTGGTGCACGAGGGCTCCAAATTCGCTACATTCTGGTCAGCACTTGCTATTTCCAGCCCCCCGTCTTTTTTTTTTTTTTTTTTGGATGATAACCATCCTCGTGGGTGTGAAGTGGTGTCTCATGCGGTAACACTATAATTTTAAGGGTAGCTCTTATAGCCCCACTTTACAGTGAGGGAAACCGAGGCTCAGAGAAAAATAACTTGACATCATACACTTGTGTAATAGGGAAGGACCTTTGGATTCTATTACAAGTTAATCACTAAACGGATGTTACCCATAAGCTTAAATTATACATAATGGTCCGTCTCTGGGAACCCTGCCTCCCAGGTAATGACATTAAGCTAAAATACCTTTGTTTAGATCACAGAGAGCATCCTGACCAGGCCCACCTGTGAATGACTCTGGCGGCTGACCGGGACCAGGAAATGTTTGACTTTACTCCCATCCCTTTTACATGAAGGAGGCCTGATGGTTCTTTGGGGCATGAGTCTACCATCGTCTTGGTCTGCTGGCTTTCTGAATAAAGTTACTATTCCTTGCCCCAGTAACTCGTCTCTCGGTTTATCGGTCTGCCGTGTGGTGGGCAGTGCTAGCTTGGACTTGGTGACACTTGGCGCTGGGGTGTGGACAGGGTTAGGAGGTGACTGTCCCTACCGCCCCACTCGAATCCCTTGAAGGTAAGGACTGTGTCTTCCTGTTCCTTTGTGAGAGCCAAGAGGGAAGAGAACTCTAACCGAATCTGGGGGGAGCTGAACGGCCCCGCGAGACTGTCTCTTCCGAGCCCCCCGCGCCGTGTTTTAGCTGGGAAGTCTGAGGCTCTGCGAGGGGTGACTCATGCTTGAGTGAGCAGCAGGACAGCTGTCACTGGCCCTGAGCCGTGACCCTGGCCCCACAGCATTGCCACTCGAGGGTTGCCTTTCCAGCTGCTCGCCACTCTCTTATCTGAGCCGTGGCATGGCTGGGCACTGGGAGGCGGGCCTGGACCCCAGGTCAGGGGACCAAAGTCCGTCCAGGTCACAGGGGGTGAACTGTGCCTCCCCAAAGCCTCCTCCAAAACAGACGTCAGCCCTGCCTGTGGGCTGGGGGTCTGACTTTCCCCTGACAGGTAAGGATGGTGGCTAACCTCGAATGGGACCCCCAGAGGAGGGCTGAGGTCTGGGGACTCCTGACCACTGGCCAGACAAGCTCTTTCCTCCAGACAACCTTGGTGGTCATCTCCAAAGGAGGCCAGAAGGTCCCGAGGATGGATTCCAACCCAATGGCAGAAGCTTTTCTTGGCTGCATGGGAGTTGGGGAACCAGGGAGTAAAGGGAGGGGTCTGTCCATCCGCTGAATCAGGGGGCATGCAAGTCACAGGGACAGTCCTGGCTGGACCACATATTAGTTGTGTGACGTTCGCAGGTCAGTTGAGATTCCTGGGCCTCCGTTTCCTCATGTGTAGGATGGGGACGCGAGCACATGCTCATAGCATCACGTGAGGGCCAAATGATTGCCTGTGTGAATAAAGCGGAGGCAGGTAAGCGCCTGATCCATAACAACTACTCAGCAACGTGAGCTACAATTAATCACCATTTTCTGCCTCATCTTGAGCTACTGGCATTGAGCTGGGTGAGAAGCTAAATGTTAGGGTTATGTCTGAAGTGACCTTTCCTCCCAGTTTAGGTTCTTCTGGAAGAGGTTCTTTCCCTTCCCTCTGAGGCCTGACCGCTGGATCTCCATCTCTCATGGTTACCTATGACACCATCGCCTTCATCTTCCCAGCTGGCAGATGGAAACCGGTGGTGTTACTGTTCTTCCCAGGGATGTTTACATTTCAAGGCGGCGGGGTGGGGGGGTGTCCTTTAAAACCCTGACCAGCAAGGATCAGGCTCTGTTGGCTTCAGAAGTCTTTGCAGTGCAAAATAATATGAATAACAACACCGACCATTCATCAGCTACCTACTGCGTGCCAGGCATTGGTCTGAATCCCTTACACGCCTTCCCTTCCTTAACTGTCCCAACAGAAGCCTGAGGTTGGGACTTGTATTGTCACCCCATTTTATAGATGGAGAAAGTGAGGTGCAGAGCCCATTCGTAACTTGTCCAACTATCACACGGTGAGTGGCAGAGAAGGGACGCAGACGCAGGCAACCTGACTCCAGAGCCCACTGCAGCCTCTGTTTAACCGAGCACGCGGTATGCAGCAGGCCTGTGTTCCAGAAGCTTTATACGCGTGACTGTCTCCAGTGTCTCTACCTGGCAGTATGCTGGGTTTCTCTTCTAACCCTCACACGAGCCCTGTGGAGTGCATTGCCCCCCAGTGTAAAGGTGAGACAGCGGAGACCTGGAGAGAGGGCTGCTTCTGTCGCCTCTACTGCTGTTGCGAGACTCCTTCAGAAGCTGCTTTGTCCTGACCCCAGTCCCCTGGGGATGGTGGGAGTGTGAGGAGTGGGAGAGAAGGCATTGGCGTCGGAGACAGAATTTCAGATTCCCACCTGCGTCGCTGCTAGCTTGACAACTCTGGGGACATCCCAGAGCCTTGTAGAACCCGGCTATTCTCGTGAGCACAGTGGTGGAAGTTGTGCCCATCTCAAGGGCTGTTGTGAGCCTGAAATAGGAGATGCTCTGGGCAGAAGGCACATAGTAGGTGCTCAATAAATTGCTTCATTGCCCCTAAAGCGACATGTTTTGCTCCGTGTCCTTATAACACTCTGCCAGCTGCCTCTCTTGGTCCTGCTTACTAGAGGTAACTCGTGTCTAGTTCTTCAAGGACCTGGGGCTGCAAAGTTCTTGAAGTCAAAGTCCACATCCCACGCATCTTTAGATCTCCCACTTGGCCCAGCGCTTTTTATTTTACATAATAATGGTGGGGTTTTTTCCCCTCAAAGTGAAAATAGCTTTTCTATTTCTCTCCTTTTAAAAGTGTGTGCTGTGCTAAGTCATGTCCAGCTCTTTGTGACCCTATTGCCTGTAGCCTGCCAGGCGCCTCTGTCCATGGGATTTTTCAGGCAAGGATACTGGAGTGGGTTGCCATTCCCTCCTCCAGGGGGTCTTCCCGACCCCGGGACTGAGCCCCTGGCTCTTATGCCTCCTGCACTGGCAGGCGGTTTCTTTACCACTTTGCACCACCTGGGAAGCCCCCCTGTAAACGTAACGAGGGCTCATTTTAAAGGCAGGTAGAATTTGAGCCGCTTTGTCAAGTGATGTGAGGTTTAAATGAGATAATGGTGTTGATATCCTTACCACGGTGGTGCCTTGCAACTGTTTTTATATGTGATATATATATATATATATATATATACACACACACACACGCACGTATATATATATATATATATCAGTTCAGTTCAGTTCAGTTGCTCTGTCGTGTCCGGCTCTTTGCGACCCCATGGACAGCAGCAGGCCAGGCCTCCCTGTCCATCACCAACTCCCGGAGTTCACTCAGACTCAGGTCCATGAGTCGGTGATGCCATCCAGCCATCTCACCCTCTGTCACCCCCTTCTCCTCCTGCCCCCAATCCCTCCCAGCATCAGGGTCTTTTCCAATGAGTCAGCTCTTCATATCAGGCGGACAAAATACAGGAATTTCACCTTCAGCATCTGTCCTTCCAGTGAATAGTCAGGACTGATTTCATTTAGGATGGACTGGTTTGATTTCCTTGCAGTCCAAGGGACTCTCAAGAGTCTTCTCCAACACCACAGTTCAAAAGCATCAATTCTTCAGTGCTCAGCTTTCTTTATAGTCCAACTCTCACATCCATACATGACCACTGGAAAAACTATAGCTTTGACTAGATGGACCTTTGTTAGCAAAGTAATGTCTCTAGCTTTTAATATGCTGTCTAAGTTGGTCATAACTTTTCTTTCAAGGAGCAAATGTCTTTTAATTTCATGGCTGCAGTCATCATCTGCAGTGATTTTGGAGTCCAAAAAAAAATAAAATCTGTCACTGTTTCCATTGTTTCTCTATCTATTTGCCATGAAGTGATGGGACCAGATGCCATGACCTCGGTTTTCTGAATGTTGAGTTTTAAGCCAACTTTTTCACTCTCCTCTTTCACTTTCATCAAGAGATTCTTTAGTTCTTTATCCGTATATGTTATTATTCAGAAAACACTGAAAGGTGTGTAAAAGAACAAAAACCGTCAGCTGACCTTTGGGATGTCCTTACAGAATTTTTCCCTGTGTGTAAACACGTGGACAGAGCCACGGATCAAAGATGAATGCTTTAAAAGTGGGATTTTATGGTTTATTCATTTTTAATTGAAGCATAGTTGATGTACAGTATTACATAAGTTACAGAGGTACAGCATAGTGATTCACAATTTTTAAAGTTTATGGTTCCTACACAATATTGGCTATATCCCCTGGCTGTCCAATGTATCCTTATATACATAGCAGGATACCTGTGGCTCCCCTACCCACGCTCGTCCCTCCCCTCTGCTCTCTCCCCCACTGGTAGCCACTAGTGTATTCTCTGTATCTGTGAATCTGTTTATTTTTTGTGATATTCACTAGTTTTAGTTTTTGATCCCACATACAAATGATATGGTTTTATAGTGTTTTGTAGTGGTGCTTTTTCCCTTCAGTGATAACTGGAGGACCTCCTGCGTGCCAATAAAGGTGCGTGTGTTATCCTCAGGATTGCCTGAGTATGACTTCTCATGAACATGTCGTGACTTAAGCAGTCAATCCCCAGTTGCTGGACACAGAGGTGACGCCTCTCATCTGAGCTGTGCTGGAAGGTGTGGGCCAAGGAAGCCTCTGGCTGGCTGAAGACTCTGCAGTTACGAAACAGCCGTCGGGAAGTCACCGAGGCTGACACGGTGACTTCTGCGGCGAGTCATTTCAAACTTGCATTCAGGACAATTAGGGAGCCGGTCCTGTCATCAGGGTCTGGGATGAGTTCAGACGCATTCCTCCTTTTCATGGCCCTGGAAGAGGCAGGCCTCTGGGAAAAAGGGCTTTGACTCACTCCTTGCTGGCAGTCACCTCCCGCGAGGCGGCCCCATGACTGGGGTGTCTGTTTCAGCAGGAACAGGACCACAAGGCCTCAGAGGACCTGCTTCCTCTGAGCGCTTTCCCTGGCAAGTGAAAAGCTGTTTGCAAACCAGAAATCGGAGGTGGGTTGTGTGGGAATTTACCCAGCTCATCTCTTAATGGGAGCCAAGCAAGCCAGTGGAGGAGACAGGAGGGTCCCCACAGGATGAAGACGGCCTGTCCTGCCCTGTCTTGCTCCTGGAACTCCCAGGACCTCCCTGGCAACAGCCCACACACCCTGCAGCTGCAGGGTCCTTGCTCATCCTGAGGTCGGTGTGGACATCACAGCATCCAGGCAGGACCTGGCTCAAGGTTTCGGACCTAAGATGGCCAGGCCCTGAGACAGGGGGAAGAATCTAGCTTTTCCTCTCCAAGCCTCCGTTTCTCCATCTGTAAAAGCGGAATGAGAGTCTTTCCTCAGATTGATGTGGTTTGGAGAGAATGAGGTGATCCATGTGAAATGATGCCTGGCCCACAGACTATTTCTACTGGGATGGATCTAAGGAGGACAGCATGAGGAATGGCTGAAACGCCGGGCAGGGAGCAGAGAGAAGCACCTGTTGGTTCTTGGAGTCAGAGGCCTGTCTGTTCGGGCAGAGATGGACGGGTTGCATCGTGCTGCCGGGCAGTTTGTAGAGCTTTCCGACAATGAGAACAAGGAAGCCTGGGAGGTCATCTCTGACAGAGGGCGACAGGCTTTCGAGTGACTGCAAAGAGCCACCCACCTCTGTCAGGCTCCCTTCCAGGAACGTAACTTAGTGTTTCATTCAGCCCCTACCACAACCTCACAGGGGCGCCTCCAAATGGCTCGGTGGGTAAAGAATGTCCCTTCAGTGCAGGAGCTGCAGGAGACGTGGGTTCGATTCCTGGATCCGAAAGATCCCCTGGAGGAGGAAACGGCAACCCAGCTCAATATCCTTGTGTGGAAAAATCCCGTGCATGGAGGAGCCTGGCGGGCTACAGTCCGTGGGGTTGCCAAGAGTCGGACAGCCTGGGCACACACAACACATGACACAACCCTGTGGGGCAGAGGCATCATTGCCACTTTATAGGCAGAGAAGCTGAGGCCCAGAGGGCCCCGCATCACACATACAGTAAGGAGCCTTCTCATTAAGCTCGGGGCTTGAAATTGATCAGGGCGCATCAGAGAGCGAGGCCCTGCGTCCTCAGGGCTGCACTTCCGGCTGCACTGGCAGAGGGCGAGGGGCCTGGGGCTGGGGTGACAGGGCCTGGCTTCTCCCTTCCAAGGAGATAGGTGGTTTCCTTCCCTCCCTCAAGGAGCCCTCGCTTCCAGCCATGAGGGAGACAAGGAATTAGCGGGAATGCTACGGACAAATGAATCTACAATGGGGAAGAGCAACAAGAGGTCCCTGCCTACCCCGGTTTTGAGGGTGCAGCGTGGTTCTAGGGGAAGTGCTACACTTAAAATAAAAAAGCACTGATTATGCTGAATATGTTTATGGAAGTAGAGTTGGTTTACAAGACTGTTAGTTTCAGGTATGCAGAAAAGTGATTTTTTGATATATTTTTTCAGATGATTTTCTATTGTAGGTTATTACAAGATATTGAATATAGCCCCCTACGTTATACAGCAAATCTTATTGTTTATCTGACTGTATTGAATATTGGACTTCCCTGGTCAACCCTGAATATTCATTCACTGGAAGGACTGGTGCTGAAGCTGAAGCTCCAATGACTAATTGGAAAAGACCCTGATGCTGGGAAAGATTGAGGGCAGGAGGAGGAGGGGGCGACAGAAGATGAGATGGTGGATGGCATGATTGCCACAATGGACATAAGTTTGAGCAAACCCTGGGAGATAGTGAAGGACAGGGAGGCCTGGCGTGCTGCAGTTCATGGGGCCACAAAGAGGTGGACACGACTGAGCCACTGAACAGGAAGCGACGAGCGGCCCAGCGGCAAAGAGCCCGCCTGCCAGTGCTGGAGACTCAGGAGACTCAAGCTCTGGGTCGGGAAGATCCGCTGGCAACCCACTCAGGTATCCTTGTCTGGGAAATCCCGAGGAAGGAGGAGCCTGGCGGGCTACAGTCCATGGGGTTGCAAAGAGTCAGACACAGCTTAGCAACCAAACAACAAGACAATTAGCTGGGATTTGGAGCAATCTGAACCCTCAGACACTGCTGCTGGGGGTATACACTTAGATGGCCAACTTGGAAAACTGTCTGGCTATATCGACTAACTCTAAACATACTCAACCCCTGCCACACAGCAATCCCATCCCCCAGTTTCTACTCAAGAAAAGCAAATGCTTATGTTCACCTAAAGACAGAGATGAGAAGGCTCTTAGCAGCTTTACTTCAAATAGCCCCAAACTAGAAACCACCCACATGTCCATCCGTGGTAGAATGGAGAAATACACTGTGACATGTTCTTAGCACATGATATGACCCAGCAAAGAAGCACAAACTACGTGGGTGGATCTCCTACAGATAAGACTGAGCGAAAGAAGTGAAAAAATGTACTGTCCGATTCTGTTGTCCATGAGGCTAGAAAGGAATCCATGGTGAGATATGTCAGAGCCCAATCACCTTTGGGAGGTGTCACTGGAAGGGGTCACCAGGGAGATTTCTGTTTGTGGGAAATGAACTGGGTGTGGAGTACCCTAGGGTGTGCATGTGTAGAAATTCATCGAGCTGTACACATATTTGTTGAATGTACATCATCCCTTAATGCAAGGTCAAAACAAGACAGCAATGAAGAAGTGCTGCTAAAGCCAGGATCTGGAGGATAAGTGAGAGCTAGCCAGCGAGAAGGGGACTGGTGTCCCTGGAGTTGGGCCAGCATGTGTAAAGACCTGGAGGCAGGAGGGCACGGTGCTGCTTCTCATCATGGCTCTGGGCTCGTCTGACAATACCCTTGCCCGTTGCTTCTCCGTGCCCGGTTCTACTCACCTGAAGGTCACCATCATGGAACAGGATGGTAGAAATCACTTCAAGGGCTCACTTCTCAGATCAGCGTGTGAATGTTCCATCTTTGGGTGGTCGAGGAAGAGGCTAGAGTGGGAGCAGAATGGATGGGACTTGGAGTTCAAAGTTGGGTTCAGAGTTCAACTGTGCTGTGAATTGTGTGTTTTGGGATAGGCTCTTCACCCCCTGAGCCTCAGGCTCCCCATCTGTAAGAAGGGTTTAGTGATCGAGTCGGGGTGAAGAAGATACTGGGCTTCCCAGGTAGTAAAGGACCCACCTGCCAACGCAGGAGACATAAGAGATAGGAGTTTGATCCCTGGGAGGAATGTGCCCTGGAGGAGAGCACAGCAACCCACTCCAGTAATCCTGCCTGGAGAATCCCCATGGATGGAGGAGCCTGGCAGGCTACAGTCCATGTGGTTGCAAAGAATCGGACACAAATGAAGCAGCTTGGCACCCGTGCAAAGAAGATGTCTAACAGGTGCAGTCATTTGGAAATGACGGAAGAAGGCCTAAAAGCAAGGGCCTCTCCAAATTTGTGGCTCCCCCTAGAATGATCAGCATGGCCCTGGTTAGGCTTCTGCAACCCTTGGCCTTCCTGTCATATGGAGCTCAAAGACCCTCCCCACCCCAGAACAGTGCCTGGCAGGGGGCTGAGGAATGTTGATTCATGATAACTGGCACTTAAAACATTCCAGGCACTGCTCTCAGCTCTGTGGACTTGCTTCTTCCTCACGGTAACCCCATAAACTACTACCATCCCATTTTACAGAGGGAGAAACTGAGACAGAGCAGGTGAGTAACTTGCCCACAGCCACACCGTAAATTGGTAGAGCCTGGCCCTGCATGCCCTGCTTGTAACCACACTGCCATACCGCCCAGCTGGCCTGCGTGAGAGAGGCCCGGAGAAGGCGCTGGAAGCACCCAGAGTTCTGCTGACCAAGGAGAGGGCTGTCTGGGCAGCCAGTCGGACACTCTGGCGCCCTGACGTCAGTGAAACCCACGCCCTTTTCGAGGAAGGCAAACCCACCCAGAATAATTGTTGAGCCAACAGGTAGCTTAAGCCGCCTGTAAGCCTGGAGGTGCCCAGGAGGGACGAGGCTGGGCAGCGCGCCGTTGCTGCTGGGATGGGCGAGAGTCACCCTTTCTGCCAGCTCCTTTTTTTTTTTTCGGCTGTTGTTATTGTCGTTATTGTTTGGGGGGAGGAGAGATGGGGCCTCTCAAGAATTTGCCCGTGCCTTCTAAAGGGTTAATTTTCGCCTGGAGCACCGCGTGGGCCTAATAACCATTCCCTTTCCTCGGCGTCGCCATGTCTTACTGCTGTCTTTCGTTTCGCCATGAAGACACCTGATGGGAATGTTCTAGAAACTGCAGCCTGGGGGTGGGGATGGGGGATGCAAGGGAGAGGGCAGTTCATTCTTCCTGCCAACAGAACTGGGCTCAGATGATGGGGAGGGCCACTGGGCGTGGGATCATGGGAGAGGCTTATTTTTTGCCCTGCTTCTTGGGACGTTTATGGGCTTTTCACACTGGCATAAGCAAAAAGCATGAAACAGAAATAATGGTGATAATAGCTAACATTTTACTGAGCATCTACAGCATGCTGACTTTATATGCATTGAGTCATTTAACCCTTAATCACCCTCCCAGGAAGATATTCTTTTTTTTTTTAAGTCTTTATTGAAGTTTTGTTATAATATTGCTCACTTTATGTTTTGCTTTTGTGGCCCAAGGCATGCGGGGTCTTAACTCCCTTACTAGGGACTGAACCTGCCTCCCCTGCACTGGGAGGTGAAGTCTTAACCTCTGGGCCACCAGGAAAGTCCCCGGGGTAGATATTTTTATTAGGCCCATTTCCAGTTGAGGAACTGATGTGCAGAAAAGCAAATAAGGTAATGCAAAATTCAAACTACCAAATTTTAGAAGAGGTTGGCAATAGAAAGGAAGGTCCTACTGATGCTATAATGTGAATTTGAAAAACATGATACTTGGTGAAAGAAGCCAGGCATGAGGAATCACATATTGTATGATTCCGTTTATAGGAAATGTCCATAAAAGGCAAATCTACAGAGACGGAAAGATAATCAGTGGTTGCCTGGGGCAGGAGGTGGAAACAGTAAATGGCACGAGAGATCTTACTGGGAGAGCTGACATCTTCTAGAACTGATTTATAGTGGTGGTTGTGCAATTTGATTAATGTACTAAAACCCATTGAAATGGGTGGATTACATGACATGTAAAAAATGCCTCAATAACGTTATCAGACAAAGAAATGGAATTAAAATGTGAAAACCTAATATTTACTGAATACTGAAAAATAGGGATTTTTTTCCAGTGCCAACAGCTCAACCGGTTATTTACCTAAACTCATCTTTGTTGAGCACCTATTATGTGCCATGCATCATGCTGGGATATGGAGGTACACTGCCGAACTTGACCTAGTATTGGCACAAGATCCTCGACCTGATGGAAGGTATGGACTAGCAGCTGTCGGGAGTGAGGTGGTTGTCTGTCTCCACGAGCTCCCCCAGGGTTTCTGGAGCTCTTTCATCATTCATCGCTGTTTCCCCAGAATTAGCACAAGGAGGAGCTTGTGCTGAAGCAGGAGGTCAGTAAATGATCTTGGACTGTTTGGGTCTCTCCAGGCCCAGAACAGAGTTAGGTGCCCCCACCCTACCCGGCCCTTCCAGGAGGGCTTCACACCCTGATTCCAGGGCAATGTGGTTAGCAGGACTGATCTGTCTGAGAAAAGGTGGCAGTGAACCGCTCCCCAGGTGTGGCTTCTTAACCCTTTCTGTGGGTTAAGGCCCTTTGGGCATCTGGGGAAGCCTGTGAATCTATCTCATAATAATTTTTAAAATATTACATTCAAACACCAGTGACAATTTTACTAAAATACAACTATTAAAATACTAAAAAATTTGTGATACAGTAACATGTTTATTAATACATTAAGTAAGACTTAGTGGTGAATTGAATATGATCTTAAGAGTATGGTAGCTTAAATGATACTTTGAGATATATAAAAACTGAAGGTGACGTGAAAATACCTGTGATTTCTGTTAGTAATAACATCACAGGGACTTCTCGTTGCCTGCATTCATGATTAAGGGAAATACTAAATACCATTCAGGCAAAGAGTTGGACATGACTGAGCGACTGAACTGAACGGATTCAGGTACTAGTGAAAATAAAAATGTAACTTTTGTCTATATCTTGGACTTTGCGGAATTCTATCCTTCGCAATCCCCACCCCACCCTGGGGAATCCGTGAACTCCTGCGGTAAGGCAAACGGCTTTGATTCTTTAGGTTAGATAAACAAGAAAATTACCAACAGAGGAGAGAACGAAGACTGAAGGGCCGTGATCACATCTGGCTGGGTGAGGCAGAGAAAGATTTTAAGACAGGTGAGTTTCTGCTGGGGGTGTTAGAAAGGTGAGCCTATTTTTGGAATGGAGCAAGGAGCCGGGGTTGAGGGAAGGAAGCCTGGGGAGGGTTTGCTCTTGTGACTGAATCAAAAATAGCCAACTAACATCACAGCCACGACCTCACCCCAGAGCATGCCCGAATCTCCTTTATGTCTCTTCTGTCGCTGAGAACACAAAGCCTTTGTCCCTCTGAGAGAGGGTACCTGCCCCCAAGCTTATACACAAGAGGGAACAAACACATTAAGTTAATACAACAAAAATTTAATTGCAATTCAAAAAATGCAGCCGAAAGAATGTGGAACATGCCACATATCTGGTTAAATGCATACAGTGCCAGCCGCAGGCATTCAAATGTGGGGGTCAACTCCCCCCTGAGGTTTCGACTGGGGAAATGGACAAGAGGCCAGCAGCATTGCGTAGGCAGGTTACAGTGTGTGTTTAGGGGTGGATCACCGCTCTGCTGGTCTCAGCGACCTCTGTACTATTGGGATAACAAGTATGGCACCTGATATATACTTGGCATTCAATAATGGAAACTATTATCAGTATTCAAAAAATAATCAGAGATGTTTGCAAACTGGTTTAAGAGACACCAGGTTTCCCTGGTGGCTCAGTGGTAAAGCATCTGCCTGCAATGCAGGAGACAGGTTTGATCCCTGGGAGGGGAAGATCCCCTGGAGAAGTGAGGGGCAACCCATTCTAGTATCCTTGTCTGCAGAATCCCATGGACAGAGGAGCCTGGCAGGCTACAGTCCATAAGGTCGCAAAGAGTCGGAGACCACTGAACGACCAACACCTTAAGAGACACTAGGAGACTGGAGAACTTGTCTTTTTAGGGTGGTAAATCTGAAAACAGATTTGAATGAATAAATGAATGCGTCTTTGGGTCGGCGCCGCCCTCTAGATCTGTTCTGCCCTCAAGTGCCCCCCACGCGGTTGATGAAATGGACCCCCACTCTGGGGCCAGCTGCATCTCAGTCTGTACGGCGGTGGGGAGGTGATCATTCGGGGCCGGGGAGTGGTAGCAGCCCAGGCTGAGCTTGCAGGTGTCACATGCCGGAGGATCTCAGCTCAATTTCCCTGCGCAGGTCCCCAGCATCCGCGCGGTGCGTCTTTGGGCCCGAGGACCAGCTGGCTCGGCATAGCCCAGGCCGATCTCGGGACGAGAAGCTGGGGTAAGCGGTGGAGGATCCCTCCTGGGTCCACTGCGTGGGCGACGTGCCGGTGCAAGCGCCGCCTCATCCGGGGAAGGTCGATCGAGGCCGCGCCACGCTGGACTGGGGGTGGATGCGAATGCACCTTCGGATGCTCTGGTCCCCAGCCCTTCCGGACCGAGGTTCCCCTCACTCCGCGGGAATCGGGGACCGCGGGAGCTGGGGTGGCTGAAAGAACAGGGTAGCCTCCTTGGCAAAGACCGCGGGGGAGGAGACTCCCTGGCGAGGGAAGCGAGCGCTGCCGAGGCCGCCGGTCCCTTTAAGAGGCCGGGCTGGCTCTGCGGCGATCCCACCTGACCGCCTGCCTGGTGCAGTTCTGCGGGCCGTGTCCCCGGGAGAAGGATCGGAGCCGGGCCGGGCCACAGGACCCGGCGCAGGGGAGGGAGGGGTCCAGTCCGGAGCTGGGCGGGGCCTCCGGTTCCCGGAGCGCCGCAGTGGAAGGCGCGGTGGGCGGGGCGAGACCGGGGTGGGCGGGACCTCCAGCTCCGAGAGCGCTGCAGTGGTGGGCTGGGCGGGGCCTGGGGCGGGGCCTCCAGCTCTGGGAGCGCCGCAGAGGAAGGCGCGGTGGGCGGGGCGCGGCCGGGGGCGGGGCCTATGTCTGCAGTGGGCGGGGCCCGCCGCAGAGGGGCAGTGCCCGCGGAGAGTCCTCGGAGCGCGGCTGCCGCGGCGTCTCCACAGTGTCTCCGACAACCCCCGGCGCCGGGACTTGCGACCCTCGCCGCCCCTTGCGAGCCGCCGCGGCCTCCACTGCGGCCCGACTCCCTTCCCTCGCCGCGGCGCCCACACCCGGGGGCGGCCCGGCTCGCCGACATCGCGGAGGCCGCGTCTGGCGCGCATCTGGAACCGCCCGGCCGGCCGCGCTGGATCCCGCGCCCGCCCTGGCCCGGCCGCGCCGGGAGCCCTGCCCGGAGCTGGAGCCGCACCTGGAGCCGCGGGCCCTGGGCCCTGAGCCGCGCGGCCGGCGCATGGTGAACTCGCTGCTGTTCGGAGAGATGGCCTTGGCCTTCGGCTGCCCGCCGGGTGGCGGCGGCGGCGGGCCCGGGGGCTGCCCGGGCGGGGGCGGCGGCGGCGGCGGGGCCGGGCCCGGGCCGTCGCCGGTGACGGCGGCGCTGCGGGACGACCTGGGCTCCAACATCCACCTACTCAAGGGGCTCAACGTGCGCTTCCGCTGCTTCCTGGCCAAGGTGCACGAACTGGAGCGGCGCAACCGGCTGCTGGAGAAGCAGCTGGAGCAGCAGCAGAGCGAGCGCGAGCGGCGGCTGCGCTACAAGACCTTCTCCCGCGAGCAGGCCGTGCAGACTGGGCCGGAGCTGCTGCGGCCCCCCGCTCCCGGCGGCGGGCCGGGCGGCGGCGCGGCGGCCGGCGCCAACGCCAACCACGCCGCGGCCCTGGGCGGCCTGCCCCCCGGTGGCGGCTCGCACCCGCAGTACTACGGCCGCCTGCCCGGGACCATCTGGAGCTACACGCAGGTGCGGCGCACGGGCGGCGGCGGCGTGGAGACCGTGCAGGGCCCTGGAGTGTCGTGGGTGCACCCCGACGGCGTGGGCGTGCAGATCGACACCATCACGCCCGAGATCCGCGCGCTCTACAACGTGCTCGCCAAGGTGAAGCGCGAGCGCGACGAGTACAAGCGGAGGTGAGTGGGACCCCGCCCTGCCCCCCCGCACTCCCGGCTCGGGAGTTGGGGGTCGTTCCGGTCTGGCGGCCCCGGAATGTGTGCGTTCCGGAGGGGCCGGGGTAGGGGGTGGGCGGCCAGCTGGTCCTAGCGGGTGGGGCTGGAAGCTGTGTTTGCAGACTTGGAAAACTCGGTTTTCTAGTTCCAAGGATAGGGCCCGGCGCTGACTACCGTGGGGGACACCTCCGCTCCGACACTGGACCAGGCACATTGTCTTCTAGGTGACATAATGACCGTAGGTGTTTTACGTGATGTCACCTAATCCTCATGGCAACACAAAGTGTGGGGCATTCTTATCCTAGTTTTGTAGATGAGAAAACCTAGGCACGGATGCTAGTGGCTTGCCTAAGGTGTTTTGGCTAATAGGTGGTGAAGCTGGGATGTGAGATACTCCTGGCAACTTAGGTGTTTTCCCCAAGGATGTAGTAAGTGGGCTCCCCTCTGTCAATGGGTGAAAAGAAACAACTCTTAAGTAATCCACTAACTTTCTGTTTTTCCTTGAATTTAAAAAAAAATCGTGTTTCAGAGTGCTTGGGTCTGTCCACTGAGGCCAGGGCCCACTGTCTTGCTCCAGCTCTGTCACGTCCAGCTGGCTGGACTGGACAACCAGACCTACATCAGACTGGCCACGAGTTTTAGAAACACCTCCCTTCACCTCTCTTCTCCCTACCCCCAATTCTCATGGTTTTTTTGGACCCCCAACAAACTCAGCCCTAAAGACAGAGTTATCTACACAAGCAAAGATAACCTTAGGCTGGAAGACTGGACAGTGAATGGACCCAGACCACCAGATCTGGCTGGAGTGCGGCGCAGACTGCTTGCTGAACTGGCTAGCACATTTCTGTCCAGCCCGGATTCCCAGCTGAGAAACTGACATTGTCTCCTGCCTGCAACCTGGCTGTCAGTGTTACCTGATTGGCCTTCTGATAAGAGGAGAAGGGTTTGTCTGTAACATATCAGGAAGGGAGCAGGGCCCTCTGCTGTTCCAGGCATGGGCACCTCTGGGTTGGAAACTGTGGCTTTGACCCCCAGGGCTTGGAGGGTGCCCTGAGAAGCATCTTTCCTTCCGCTCCTGTGTCCTACTGCTCACAAGAGCACAGACCGCTGGCCATGGGTCTCCTCCCTTTTCATCTCTCCTGGGCGAGCTGGCCACTGGGCAGGATTCAAGTGCCACCTCCAGCCCCTGCCAGTGAGAATCTCTGGCTGAACTGAGTGGTCACTGGCCTACTTGGAAGCCTGTTTACTTATCAGAGAAATGGGAGTGATAAAATCCACCCACAGCAGTACAAGGGGCGAGTAGGCTGGTGATGCTTTTTGGAAGGTATGAAGTAATCAGATTGACATTAGTAAAGATGAGAGACTCTTTGTCAAGCTGTGAGGGGGCAGTTTTGTCCAGAGTCTCCAGTCTCCCATGCAGGGCCTGGCTTCCTGGGGAGATGTCTTGGACCCCATGGGGAGACAAGCTACTCTCCTGGGCTGGTTGTCTCTCTGCAGGCCTGGTGCCTCGCCATGGGGAGGCCACCTCTCTGCCCTGTGTGGGCAGCTTTGTTGGGGTGGGGCAGGGAAACAGGCGCTTGCTTTTGATGGTGAAACCGGGAGGGCCCTTTGGTCTGCCACTGTGGATGGTGTCGTCATGCCCCAGGCTTGCAGGGTGTTTGTTTTATTGTGTGTGTGTGTTCATTTCGGACCTGGCTACTAAGGAGATGGAAACACCGTGCCCAGTCCTAGAGGGAGATGGATTGGCATTGAGCAATGCCCAGTTCAAGTTGCACCCAGGGTGTGGGGTGTGATGTCAGCTTCTGGTGCTGCCTCGAATGACATGGGCGCTGCTGAGACAGGTGGAGGGTGAGTGTGTCTCTCTTCCCGCCCTTGTAGGGGGCGTGTGCACCTTCTCTTCCCCCATTTTTTTTTTTTTTTGGTGGATTGGGGAGATGCATCTTTTCTGAAGTTGATTCAGGGCTCAAGTGGGATTTTTGCCAAAGCACGTCTGCCTCCTCCTTTGAGCGAGCCTCAGTTGCCCTGTCTGTGAAGGTGATAAGAGCCTGAAGCTCCAGGCTGCCTCAGAGATGCCTTAGGCATTCCTTGAATGTTAAATAAAAATTGATGTTTAAAAAAATGTCAAATGGTCATGAAAATATGCTCACTCACTTTTGAGTTCTTACTCTTAAATCTTGGAAGTCACTTAACGTTGATTTGTTGGTTCAGAGTCAAGTTAGAGCCACCCCCGCCTTCTCTTCGTCGGAAGAATATTCTGAGATCAGAAAGGAAACTGCTAAAAGCTGGTCCCATTTGTAGCTACTAATCTGTGTGAGTCAGGATTTTCCTGATACTCTGTGGCCCAAACCAGAGATAGAATTAAACCGAAGGTGGACCTGTCAACCATAATCCTAGTTCTAAGTGTTAACAGACCCAAATGGGCTCATCAGCCTCAAGGACTGGTAACTGTTTTCTCATTGCCTACAGTACAGGTTCATACAAATAACATTCTATATTTATTTCTTTATTTGGGTTTCTCATAAGGATTTTCTTTTGGGAAGAGGGCAGGCATATGATCAACCTTTTTGAAAAGTGTAAGAAGCACTGGACTAGATGACCTCGAAGGGTCTTCCCAGCCTTGACAATATGTAAATCTGAGTTTGAACTGCTAGGCCACTTCTGATCTTACGTCCATAAGATAATGAGACCAGGGTGTCTACCTGGGCTCTTGGCCACTGAAGGCTTCAGATCCTTCCAGGATGTCTAGCATGGGGTCCCAAGAGGTGAGCAAAAGAAAGAGCCTGTCCTGGGGAAGGAAAGTTTCCAGCGTTTCCCCTGTCCACCTGGAGGAACTCGCTGCCTTGGAGATGCTCTTCTGCCTCTCCAAAGGGCTACCTTGGTTGTGTAGTTCAGTGTTTTCCAAGCTGGGAACTTTTGGGGTTCTACCTCCATGAACTGCAGCCATAGTCATGTATCACCATCTATATTATTATTTTTGTAAAATATTTTAAACAGCTTTATTGTTGTTGTTCAGTTGCTAAGTCGTTTCTGACTCTGCGACCCCATGGACTGCAGCACGCCAGGTTTCCCTGGCCTTCACTATCTCCTGAAATTTGCTCAGATTCATGTCCATTGAGTCGGTGATGCCATCCAACCATCTCATCCTCTGTCGTCCCCTTCTCCTTTTGTCCCTTCAGTCTTTCACAGAATCAGGGTCTTTTCCAATGAGTTGGCTTTTCCCATCAAGTGGCCAAAATATTGGAGCTCCAGCTTCAGTATCAGTCCTTCTAATGAATATTCAGAATTGATTTCTTTTAGGATTGACTAGTTTGATCTTGCTCTCCAAGGGACCTGCAAGAGTCTTCTCCAGCACCACAGTTCAAAAGCGTCAATTCTTCAGTGCTCAGGCCTTCCTTATGGTCCAACTCTCATATCCATACGTGACTACTGGAAAAACCATAGCTTTGACTAGATGGACCTTTGTCAGCAAAGTGACGTCTGTGCTTTTTAATATACTGTTTAGGTTTGTCATAGCTTTTCTTCCAAGGAGCAAGTGTCTTTAAATTTCAAGGCTGCAGTCACCGTCTGCAGTGATTTCAGACCCTAGGAAAATAAAACCTGCCATTGCTTCCACGCTTTCCCCTTCTATTTGCCATGAAATGATGGGACCAGAGATGCTGTGATCTTAGTTTTTTGAACGTTAAATTTTCAGCCAGCTTTATTGAGGTATAATTTGCATATCGCAAAGTTTTCCCGTTTTATACATACAGTTCAATGATTTTTAGTCAATCCATCGAGCTGTGCAGCTATCAGCACAATGCAGTTTTAGAACACTCGCATCACCTCAAAAAGATCTTTCTTGCACCTCTGCAGTGAATCCCCACTTCTCCTCCAGCCCAGGCAGCCACTGACCTGCTTTCTGTCTCTGTAGACTTGTCATATAAACGGGGTCTGGCAGCATGTTGTCGTTTGTGCCTGGCTCTCTCACTCAGACGATGTTTTTGAGATTCATCCACGCTGTAGCTTATACCAGCAGTACATCCCTTTGTAATGCTGAATAATATTCCTCCATGTGGGTAGACCACATTTTGTTTACCCACTCACATAGTCAATAAAATGTAAATTTAAGAAGTCACCTTTTGTGTACCACTGCACATCAGCTCCTGTGCGTCACTGGGATAGGATCTGTGTTTTGGAAACGCCTACCCAAACCAGAGCCCCTGGCCTGGTTCACTCCTGCTTTGATTTCCCCTTGGGCCAATCAGCTCTGAGCTCTTTACCATGCGGGAAGTGTGGTCACTGAAACTATAGCTGACAAGGTTGTCAAGCGTTGATTTGGAAACCAAAACAAACATCGGCACCCTGTCGCCACGCAGTGTCACTGAAATATCCTGTTCTGAGTTTGCAGGCTGGGGGCCTTTCCCTGGGAGAGTCCTGCCGAAGCTAGCTGAACTTTAGACAGGCGGAGGGCATCAGAATGGGCATCCTAGGGACCCAGACTCCAGTGCCTGGAGCCTGCAGACCCCACTCTGCCGTGAGGCACTGTGTAACCTCGGGCCAGGCGCTGCTCTTTCTGAGCCGAGGGTCTTCGATACCCAGCAGGCTTCCTGTAGGCCCTCCCTCCCAGCTCGCTCTGCGTCTGCTTGTGACTTGGAGGGTCCGAGTCAGGGCTGCTCTGCCTGCCTCCTGGGAGGGCAGGGGCCTTTCTCTGTCCCGGCCGCCCCTCTCCAGCCCCAGGCCCGGCGTGGTTTGGACCGGGCTGGCTTTGTCCCCAGCCTGTGCGTGTTGCTGAGTGTCTGTGCCCCGACTCCAGTCTGCCTGGAGCTCTTGGTTTGTTTCACTGGAGCTCTGTTTGAGGTCCTGGAGGACCAGGGTGATCTTCAGCCCGGTGGTTTTCAGGCGGGCTCTTTGGAGCTCTGGGATCTGGAGCAGGGTGCTGGGAGGTGATGGGAACAGCTGGGGGCAGACCACCTAGGACTTCGCCCCCATCGACCACAGCAGCTCCATTTCCATGGCTCTCAAATTGATATTCTGAGGGAGAGTCATTTGGAAACCAAGCATTTTACAGTTTGGCAGGAAAGAAAGAAATTGCTGATTCAGCGGAATACTTTCACTTTAGAGACGGGGAAACTGAGGCCCAGAGGGAGCTGACCCACAAAGAGGGCAGAACGTCCATCTGTCATGGAAAGTTTTGTTTCCTGCCCCGAGGCGATGCCTGCACCATTTGCCTTCTGTTGGGACTTGGCAGAATGCTCTCCACCTTTTTATGTGTCTGCCTTTAAGCATTTTTTAAAAAGCTACTTTCGGGGATGGGAGGGACTTTTGTAACAGCTATTTCTGCTCTTGAGCCGGAAGGGGCTGGGCTGTCAGCCCGAATGCAGAGCTCCAGAAAGGGGCTGGGGGTGGGCCCGCTGGACTGTCCCTTGTCTTTTTGCCATCACGCCCCGGGAGGCCCTTGGGCAGGAGGGTGCTGGCCCCTGAGTGCCCCAAAGCCACAAGGCTTCCCCGGAAAGCTGCTCAGAGGGCTTCTTTCCCCGCACCTCCATTGTTTCTGAAGCTGCTGCGGATACAGCTTCTTTATTTCTGATTCTCCCTGTGGGGGAGGGGGCAGCTTTGGCTGGAGGAAGCATGGATCGAATCCCAGCTCTCCCAGTCTCTGCGTGACTGTGGGCAGTTGCTTGGCCTCTCTGAGCTGCCTGGCCCTCTGCTATCTGTGAAAGAGGGAAACTAACTCCCCTAGAGGTCGGAAGGGGGTAAGTCAGCTCCTGGGTTAAGCACACGAGGCTCCCGGGACATCCCCCATCCCAGAGCACCCCCGTCTCCCACCCCCCGTGATATCTGTTCCTTTCATTTTACAAGGGTTTCTCGGCACGGCGCTGGACGCCGGGCACATCCATTTCAGGACACATTGTCACTCTCTGTCCCTTGGAAGGCACCGGAGATGGTGCTGGGGGCGGAGGGAGAAAGGGCTGCTTCTTTGTCCAGCATCTAAAGAGGCTGTTCTTCCTACTCTAAGTGGTTGATTTGTGTCTCCGGAAATCTCCGGTCACCCCCTGCCCTTTCTCCCAGCCTCCTTTAAAAGAAACACACAAACCCCACTCCATTTAGCTTCTTCGTCTTCCAGAATCTCTTGGTTTGGCTGGCAGGCTCTCTGGGGACAAATTTGGGAGGGATTTTCAGAGCCTTACGCTGGAAGGAAGGGAATGAGGTCCCAGAAAAGTAAAGGAGGCAGGAAGCAGGGAGACAGCTGACGCTGAAGATTCCTTCTCCCAGGAATTCGAGGCGGGGCTTTTTCCTTGGCCACCGGATGCGGGGCCCCTGAGCCACACACACACACACACACACGCATGCGCGCTCGCGCTCATGCACACATGCGCCATCAGGCTCTCTCCAAGCCTGTGCCAGCATCTCCACACGTGTCGGGTTTGAAGGACACAGAAGGGTCGGCACAGAGCTGGCACACATCCTTTGCTACCAGGAGATTCGTGGACTTCCAGGGGAATTGATCTGAACCGCGCCGTGAGTCAGTGATAGCGGAGGGCCTGGACGTTGCCCGCGGAGTCCTGGCTTTTGATCCTATCGATGCGCTGTGGCCAGGCGCTCAGGTTATTTCCCAGGTCACAGATGGCTGCAGGCTCATGGCAGGGAGGGAGGCAGCCCTGTTGTTCCCCGAGCTCTCCCCTGACCTTCCGTCGGGCATTCCTGAGCGCCCACTGCCTCCCCTGGCACAGCACCCTCCACCCTGAACTGTAGCTGCCTGGGACGTGTCTGCCCCTTCCACCGACTGTAAGCTCTGTGGGGGCCGGCTCCGGGTCTGCCCTCTTCATCTTGTACACACAGAGCCAAGCCAGGGTCTGGCTGGAGTCCATGCTGAGCAAGTATCTGTGCAATGAGGGAGGCTCTGTGTGCCTGGCTGCTGCGTGCTGGCAGGCCCCAGTGGGTCTGCGTGGCCACTGGTGACCCACACACATGGACTCTATATCTGGCCGACTTGCAGCTTGTTGAGCAAAAGGTCTGGACCTGGAGTCAGGAGACCAGGACTCTGGTCCTGACACATCATTTCAACAAGTTTGAATGAAAACCCATCTACTGATGCCAAATGCAAGGCCCCCAGCACAGGATATAAAATCTGGGCTTTGCCTTTGCCTCCCTGAGTCTCAGTCTTCTCATCTGGAAAAGGGGGTTGCTGAAATCTGTGTCCTGTCACCGAAGGACAGGCCGTGGGCTCACATGGCTACAGCTTGGGAAGTTCTAAGGGTTACAAGGCCAGATTTCAGAGGGCAGAAGGCTGGGCGCCCTGAGGGTTGGGCAGTGCCAGCTTTGTGAGGTGGGCAGAAGTCAGGAACCAGGCTGGGCTCTGGGGAGAGGGTGGTCCCTGACCTTGCTGGCAGCATCTGGGGGAGGTACAGCCTCTGGGCATGACTGGCCGTGAGGTGCTTAGAAGATTCTAGGCCAGAAACGAGGCTGGTGAAGGTTGCTGATGCCTGCCAGGGCAGTGCCCTCCCACCTCCAGTGGGCACCCCTGCTTGGCTTCCTGGGCAGGATGTGGTTTTTTACCCTAGTTCCTGATACTAGAGTAGTTGTCATTCAGTACTTAAACCTGGCAAATGCTGCTGGTTCCCTCCGGGGCCTGTGGCCTGGCTGAGCCCCCAAGGGTGTGGCGGGGGCAGCTAGAGCTGCCCAGGGGCCCAGGGGGCACCCTGCTCATGGCCCTGGCTTGCCTGTGCTGAGGGCTAAGCTTCCTGTTGCCCACCTGGCAGTGGGGGCCATGGAAAGACTGGTGTCTCTGTAACTTTTCTAGAGTGACCTGCATTCTGTGCGTGCTGCCTAATCTCTTGTACCTTGATGAGCTGCTCTGTAAAATGGGGATGCAGTTTCTTATGAGTTCTGCTTCCCAGGGTTGATATAAGAATCAGTTGAAACCATGGGATGTGGAAACATTGGCCAAAAGGTTTAAAATAAATCATAATGGGTTAATCGCCATCATTGACTGAGTACCTACTATGTGCTAAGCCTTGTGAGGAAATCTTTAAATAAGTGAGATTTGTTTATTAGAGCCATCCTGAAAAGTGGGAATTGATTACTGTTCATTTTACAGATGCGGAGAAGGCAATGTAACCCCACTCCAGTACTCTTGCCTGGAAAATCCCATGGATAGAGGAGCCTGGAAGGCTGCAGTCCATGGGGTCGCTGAGAGTTGGACACGACTGAGCGACTTCACTTTCACTTTTCACTTTCATGCACTGGAGAAGGAAATGGCCACCCACTCCAGTGTTCTTGCCTGGAGAATCCCAGGGACAGGGGAGCCTGGTGGGCTGCCATCTATGGGGTTGCACAGAGTTGGACACAACTGAAGCAACTTAGCAGCATTTTACGGATGAGAGGTTCAGAAGGGTGAAGACGTTTGCCCCAGATCTCAAAGGAGGGCAGCCTGGGTCTCCAGACCCCAGGTTCAGGCTCCTCCCCAGGAAAGATGCAGGCTGAAGGCTGGTGAAGCTGGCAAAGGGTGGCGGAGGCAGGTGGGAGGCAGGCTGAGGTGCGGGTCTCCCTGGAGCCTGACACAATATTGCTGCGGCGGGTGGCAGAACAGGAGGTGGCTGCCACGCAGGAAAGATTTCCTGCTGTGACTTTAGAGTAATTACTTTCTTGTGAAGCCAATGAATCAGTGCCGGGCGAGCAGATGAGCCTCCCGGGTGGCCTTGGAGGGCGGTCCAGTCCCGCTGCTCGCAGAGGACTGGGCTCTGGGTAGGGGAGAGTTCCTAGTTGGCATATCCACGTGGGTGGGGAAGGAGGGAGGGAGAGTGAGCAGGGAACATGAATCGTTACCTGCCGAGCACTTTGCACGTGATCTGATTTAAACCTTGTGACCCCCCTCCACGATGGAAACTGAGGATCCGAAAGGAAAATTCACTTGCCGAGCCAGGGCAGGATTTGGGGCTCACACTCCAAGTTAATGCTCCCTTTGTCATGCCCAGCACCTGAGGGCTCCCCGGGCAGTGGTCAGGGGCCCTCCCTGCCTGATGACAAGCAGGAGAGGGCAGTGGGCACTCCGGTGGCCGGAGGGAAGCCGGCCTGCGCCCTGGGCTCAGGTCTGACTTCTGCTTTCTGTGGGTGCTGTGAACTTCGCCAGGGAACGGGGAACTTGTTACAGTCATCCTGTGTCTCTTGGTGGGGAAGATGAGACTGCTGGGTATGGTGTCTGAGAAGCCGGAGTTCTGTTCTCTGGACAGTGGCTGGGCACCCACCTTGTGCCAGGCCCCGTGCTGGGTACTAGGGTGAAGCATGCACAGCCCCTGCCCTCAGCAGCCCAGAGTCTGGTGAGCCAGGCAAATGGGACCATACCACCTGACAAATCCCGCCCAAATGCTGCCCGTGAAGACTACGGGCGCAGTAAACAGTAATTAACTAGTTAGAAATTTCTATACCATTTACACTCTGCCAGGTGCTATTCAAAGCAGTTTGATTCGTGGAACCTCATAATAACCCTAGGAGTTGCATACTATCAGTGGCCCATTTTAGAGATGCTGAAACTGAGACCCTGAGGGCCAAGACAGGAAGCAGCAAGCCAAGATTCAAACCCAGGAAGTCAGGCTTCAGACCCAACCTCTTACTCTTTGTGGTACCCAGGAAGGGGCATATCAATTGCAGGCAGCTTTCTTCCTCTGAGCCTCAGTTTTCCCTGCTGTGAAATGGGGGTAATAAACCTGGCTTCATGAGGCTGTTTGACAGATTAAACCAAGTGATGCCTGTGGCAGCATGTGATAAATTGTTGCGTGCTGTGCCTGTGATGATGTGGAGAAGGCAATGGCAAACCACTCCAGTACTCTTGCCTGGAAAATCCCCTGGACGGAGGAGCCTGGTAGGCTTCAGTCCATGGGGTTGCGAAGAGTCGGACACGACTGAGCAACTTCACTTTTACTTTTCACTTTCATGCCTTGGAGAAGGAAATGGCAACCCACTCCAGTGTTCTTGCCTGGAGAATCCCAGGGACAGCAGAGCCTGATGGGCTGCTGTCTGTGGGGTCGCACAGAGTCAGACACGACTGATGCGACTCAGCAGCAGCAGCAGTGCCTGTGATGACCGTGCTCGGAGGCCCTGGGCCCAAACCCACACTGCCGCTTCTTCTCCAGCTTCCCGGGCAACCAGGGGCCGCTTGAAGTTCCATGAAAGGTCTTGTCCTCCCCTTGCCTTAATAGCAGATCTTCCCTTGGTCGCAAGTCAAGCTGGGATGGGATGCTGGACAAAACCTTTGAAACGAAACAGCTCGGAGCAGAGCCTTTGTGCGTGACTTGGAGGTCGGGGAGAGAGGAGTCCAAGAGTGTTTCCACCGCTTATCAGCCCCGTGACCTTGAGGGAGACCTTGATTTCTTATCTGCAACATGAGGACCACTAGCCCTGTTGCATGAGTGGCGAGAGAAAGGGGAGGACAGCGCTGAGGCACGGGCAGCTGTCGTGAGGACGCTCAGCGAGGCCGGGGGCTCTGTGGGGAGGAGCGGGGGGCGCTGGGGCCCTGGCCTGGGCCACGCCGGGCAGGGGCTGGCTCCGAGCTGGCTCCGAGCTGGCTCCGAGATGCTTGCTCAGCGCTCTCCGGCCTCCGTGCTCCGACTTCGGAATGTGCTCCTGCACGCAGCCCCCTGTGCGTCTGCTGCTCAATGGAGAGACACCCCCGCAGTGGAGACACTGCCTTCCACCCTCTTAATTGGCCACTTTTATTACTTGGGTTATTTAAGAAGCTTCCTGGCTCGCTGCCGCCTGTTGGCCGTCTGGGGGGAGGGGAAGAGCTGCTGGTCTAAGTGGACCTTGTGAAATTCCCCGGCAGACAGGCTCCTCTCTGGGCAGGGTCAGGACATCTTCCCAGGACCCGTGGGCACCCCGCCCCCGCCCCGATTTGCCCTGGCCAGCTGTAGTAATGGGTAGAAGGCCATCCGGGGAAGGGGAGGAGACTGAGGCTGGAATCAATTTGGGAAAAGCGCGTTGCAAAGTCAGAATGCTGGACCAGAGAGGACCCTGGTGGGACTCTGTCGTGCCTGAAACCCAGCGATTCTGGAAGGCAGCTGAGCCAGCTTAAGGCCAGTCAAGGAAGGCTTCCTGGAGGAGACAGTAGCTGAGTTAGGCTTGGAAGGTCGAATAAGAGTGGAAGAGAGGGGGCACAGGGTGCTGCAGGTGGAGAGAGCAGTTTGCGCAGAGGCCAGGAGCTGAGAGGGCCGGGCTGGTGGCTTCCGGGCGGAGTCGGGACACCGCTAGGTGGGCCTGCTCTTTCCCTCCCCTTTCTGCCCCTCCCTCCCCGCTCGGGGCCTTCTGGGCTCTCTTTGTTCAGTTTTGCTGTCTCTCATCCTCTCTCCCTCTCTCTCTTCCTTGTTTTGGTTTCTCACCCCTGCCTGATGCCAGGCCTGCGTGGGGGCTGTTTGCC
The DNA here is from genome assembly GCF_001704415.2 of Capra hircus. Classification (NCBI taxonomy): domain Eukaryota; kingdom Metazoa; phylum Chordata; class Mammalia; order Artiodactyla; family Bovidae; genus Capra; species Capra hircus. The sequence goes on along the minus strand of NC_030809.1, from coordinate 2,335,343 downwards.
TCCTGCGAGGCTCCATGAGCCCGTGTGTCTGTGAGCGTGGGGCCGGGAGCCTGTCTCTCTCCCCTGTGGACGTGGAGCACCCTGGGGTCAGGACCCCACAGTGCGCACTCCTTGCACTTTGGGGCTAGGGTCTTGGCGTCGTGGTGGGGGGCAGAGGAGGTTGGAGAGAGAGGTAGTTGCAGGGTTAGAGGGCAGTGCCGTCCCGGGGGCCTCAGCTTCCCCTGCCGCCATCAAGGTCCGGGCCTAGGAATCGACGCGGTTCTAGACGCGGTTCAGGGCTGCGGGGACTAGGCGGCTCAGCATTACTCTCCCAGCTGATTGCCCTCCCGCACCCCTTCCTCTGACCTCCTGGTGGGCCCAGAGGGTTTGAAGCTCTCTCTGAGATCATCTCGGCCCTCCCCTGCTTCCAGGAGACATAGTTCTTGTGTCATCCCAGATGCTGTCTTTTGAAGAAGACCTTCTGGGAGTTCATCCCTCAGTGTGGTGTCTTTTTCTCTCTACTCCCACTTAAATACCCATGGCCATTTTACCGATGAGAAACCTGAGGCCCGGAGAAGGAGAGCAGCTCTCCTGAGGTCACAGCACAGTAGGGGCCGGAACCCCGTCCCCTAAACAGGGTTCCTTCGAAACTCTTGAGCTAAGGGATCCTTCTGGAGGCTGCTGGTCCTTTAAGGAGGGGTTTGGAAAACTCCCAGAGGTCAGAGAGCTTAGCGTGAAGAGGTCTGGGAGCCTGTCGAGGTGGCGCCCACAGGGACCGAATGAACCCTGCCTCTTGGCCAGACGGCTGGGTCCCCAGTGCTGCAGAGCTGCACGGGAGATATCCGAGGTCATCTTGGGTTCGTCCCCTTGTAGCAGGACACAGCTCCCTAAGCTCGGCCTGACGCTGGCGTCGTGGGATGGTGACTGACCTGCCGACCCTGTATGCCAGCTGCGCGCTCAGCTGTGCGTCTCTCTGTGCCTTGGTTTTCTCTGGTATAAAACGGGATGGTGAGACCCACAGCACTGTTGACGAGCCTGGCCCAGTGCGGGCGGTTCCCATCCCCTCTTCTCTGGGGTGAGCCCTGGAGTTGGAGGTCTGAGGACTTTGCCCATAGTGAGGAACTGGGTGAACTACAAAGGCTGATCCCTGAGTCCCCACGAAGACCGTGTTTCTTGAGTCAACAGTCTGGGGCTGTGTCCTGACAAATAGTATGTTTGGACGTTTATACAATTGTCTATGGAAAATCTTAATATTACATTGTAACTGGTTTTATACTTGCCTTTAAATAAAATACTGACGTTTACAACATTAGGACTCATTCGTGTTGGGAGACAGGCTGGCGCTCACCAGGCTACAGACAAGCCAGGATTAACCTGACGCTGAGCTCAGGGGATCCCTAATTCATAGGCTGCTCCTTTCTGGGCCTTAAGGCATAATACCATCCACTGTTGTTGCCCTTCAGTCATTAAGTCATGTCTGACCCCTGGTGACCCCATGGACTGCAGCATACCAGGCTTCCCTGTCCTTCACTATCTCCTGGAGTTTGCTCAGTGGTGGCACCCAGCCATCTCATCCTCTGTCGTCCCCTTCTCCTCCCACCTTCAATCTTTCCCAGCATCAGGGTCTTTTCCAATGACTCGGCTCTTCCTATCAGGCGACCAAAGTATTGGAACTTCAGCTTCAGCATCAGTCCTTCCAATGAATATTCAGGGGTGATCCATGGGGCTTTAAAAAGAAGCGATTTGTTCGCTCTTCCTTGGTTATACTATCAGCCTGCGATCAGGGCTTTCACTTGGGTGGGAGCTCTGATCCTGGAGTGGGACTACCTGGGCTTCGCATCACCACCCCAGGCCTCAGTTTTCTCATCTGTAAAATGGGGCTGACAGCCCTAGCTCGTGGTTGTAATGAGGCTCCAGTGAGATGGGGCACACCGAGGGCCAAGCGTGGTGCAGGCCCCTGAGCTGCTATTGCTCTATGCCTCTGTCTCAGCCCAGCCCTGCCTCCCCAGCCCCCAGGCCCCACACAGTGAGCACAGACTCGGCCCTCCCGCTTCTGCTTCCGGCTGCAGAGTGGCCTTTGTGTTCAGAGCACTTCCCTTCCCTAGCCCAGCTGCCCTCTTGACCGGCTGGGAGGAGGTCACATCCCCCGTCCTCCCCAGCAGGCTGTTGGCAGAGGGTCACCGTAGGGCGAGACCTGGCCCTGAGGCTGCAGCCAGTGCGCTGTGTCGCCTGGACCCTGAGGCTCCCAGGGGCCTTGTTGGAGGGTGGTCTTGAACGGGGAGTCTCTGTCCCTGCCTCCCAAGTCCCAGCAGCCTTGACACGGAGGCGGCCTCAGATCATCTCAGCCGTGTCCTGAGGTCTCGTCATGTGGAGGGGCAGAGCTAGAGTTCGAACCTGAACCTGGTGGACTCTTCTAGTCTCAGCCCGGACTCAGTCTCCCAGGCTGAGGAATGGGTACACATTCCTGGCCCCGGCCCTTGGCCTCAGATACAGGGGACAGGGGTCAAGTCCTGTCTCGCACCTCAGGGGTCACTGGGGTAGCTATTCCTTCTTAAAGCCACGGGAAGGTGGCTTCCAGGTTCTTGTGAGCCCACAGGCTGTCTCTGCCAGGGCTTGTGGGTGAAGCCCTCACTCCCAGACCTAGGCAGAAGGGTGATGTTGAAGGCTGTCCTGGTGTTGGTTGCCCAGGGTTGATGTCAAGGCAGCCGGTTTAGGGTTTCGTCTCTGAGACAAAGGCTGCTTTGTAGATTCTGCTGGGCTTAAATCCTGGCTATCACCGCCCGCAAGGTGGGAAATGAGGTGGAAAGGATCACAGGGCCCAAGCAGAGAAGCCCTGGGAGGCTCGGGTCATCCTCATCTCCTCCCAGAAGGAAGCCAGGACCTTGGAACCCCGTAATATTCCCCTCATGGTTCCCCGAGAGCATCCCGTGTGGCTGATATAATTTAAAACTTCACAGCCATTTTTTTTTTTTTTACTGCACAAGATTCTTAAACTTCACAAGACTCTTGAAGGGTGGATGTGGTTGTGCCCACTGTACAGATGGGGAATCCGAGTCTCGGCAGGTGAAGCGTCTTGTCACTCGCCACGGCCGGAAAAGGGGCAGAGCTGGCGTCTGAACTTGAGTCTCAGAGGATTGTCACTGGGCTTCCACCACTGCCCAGCCTGGTTCCAGACGCAGCTTTGGGAGGGTGCTTCAGGAGGTGGAGGCGCCCCGGGGGGAGACTGGATCAGATAGGTCTCATGGCTTTTGGGAACCGGAGCCTCCATTCTCAGGATTCAGAGTTGGGTCACAGTGCTTGGAGCCTGTTGCATATTTGAGTATGTGTGCATAGGTGTGTGCACCTATGTGTACAAATTAGAGAAGGGGGGTTGGATGCTGGGAGGTGTGTATCCTGGGAAGGTGGTTCCAGGGAGGCCTTGAGGGCAAGAGTAAGGAATTGTTCCAGCAGACGCTGAAGACCTGCTCTCCTTTTTCAGGAACTCCTCCACTTAATCATCCATCCATCCACCCTTCCATCCATCCATCCATCCATCTACCCATCCATCCATCCATCCATCCATCCATCTACCCATCCATCCATCCATCCATCCATTTACCCATCCATCCATCATCCATTTATCCATCCATCCATCCATCATCTGTCTGTTTATTCATCCATCATCTATCCATTTATCCATCCCTCCATTTATCCATCCATCCATCCATCATCTGTCTATTCATCCATCCATTTATCCATCCTCCATTTATCCATCCATCCATCATCCAATCATCGGTCTCTCTATTTATTCATCTGTCCATCCATCCATCCATCATCTATTTATCATCCATCCATCCATTTATCCGTCCATCTATCCATCATCTGTCTATTCATCCATCCATCCATCATCCAATCATCTGTCTCTCTATTTATTCATCCGTCCATCCATCCATCCATCATCTGTCTATTTATCATCCATCATCCATTTATCCATCCATCCATCTATCATCTGTCTCTCTATTTATCCATCTGTCCATCTATCCATCCATCATCTGTCTCTCTGTTCATCCATCCATCCTTCCGTCCTTGCATCCTTGCATTCATCCATACGTCCCTTCTTCCCTCCATTCATCCACCCTCCTCTCTATTTATCCATCCCTTCATCCATCCATCCGCCATTTTTAGAGTGCTTGTGCTTGGCCCTGTGCTTGGCTTCTGGGGATGATGGCAGACTCCTATCCCTAGGGAGTTCGGCAAATGACTGTTAAATCAGAGCCGCAGGAGTCCTTAGAGATGTCTGATTTCTCCCCCAACACGCACTTTTCAGAGGGGTAGTCAGTTGCTGGAGGTCATACCCAGACCTGGGACTCGCAGCCACGTCTGTGGAGCCCAGCCCCATGTTCTCACGTCTCTGCTGGGCTGACAGGCGGCTCCACTCCTGGCCGGCAGCCCTCTGGCCCTGTCCTTCCCTCCTCGGTTGTTTCGATGTGTTCTTGGGCTTTTCGCAAGTCGTCTGCAGCCTCTGTCCTGAGATGCTGGTTGGACTGGCAGGCAGGCCCCAGGCCGCAGCTGCACCTGGCTGTGCTGTGCCCTGAGATGACGCCGTTGTCCATTTGGGACATCAGATTGGCTGGACACCCAAGTGCAGAGACTCTGAGGTCCTGCTTTGCTGTGGAGACTGGCTTGCTGTCTGCAGAGGGTCTCTAGTGGTCATCTGTTCCTCTCTGGCCTTGAGGGTAGGACCTCTGCAAATCCCGTTAGAGATTTTATAGCCTGGGAAGGACATTCCAGAGCCTTCCCCTCGAGGCATCTTCTGTAAGGACATCCGTGCAGCCTCTTCCTTTGGGAAACCCTTCCTGGTCTCTGGCCCCGATGCCGCCTGCTGCATTTCCCTTTGTCTAGCCTTCTGTCCAGTAGGGGGTTGGGTGGGGCACTGCCTGGTGAAGACCCTTCCCGCCTTCTGCAGGCCGCATCAGTCCCCCTCTGAATCCCAGAAGCTTCCTTTCTTCCTGCCTGAAGTCCTCTTGACTCATGCCCGCGCTCGGTCGTGGTTGGGACATGCTCTTGGCGGAGAAAGGATCTGACTGGTCCCTCTAGGATTCCATGAGTTCCTGGGGGTGGGGAAGGGAGGAAGCACATTCCTTCTCCTGGAGTCATCGCGCCCTCTGAGCGGAAAGTGGCCCTGGAGCCCAGGGATCTCCCAGGCCAGCTTTCCTGATGGGGAGACTGAGACCCAGAGAGGCTGAGCAGCGTGTCTGCCACCTTCGGTCAGACTGCTGGGGTCGGGTCTCCTCCTTCGCAGGCCAGTGCTATTTCTGGGCGATTGGGTCGGGGAGTGGGTTTTTCCGCCTGATAAAGGTAGCTGATGGCCTTTGGACCTGGCAGTCTCTGCCTGGATGGGTGTCCTGGAAGCAAGGCAGCGGCTCCACGGGGCTCCCCAGCCAGGATCCAGCACCCTCCTGCCCGCCCTCTGTATTGGCAGACTCCTGGCGGGCCGGGCCTGCCTCAGAGCCGAGCGATGGGACCTCCTCCACTCCCATCTGCCCTGCGGCTCCCTTTCACTCCACAGCCTCTCTGACTCCCGTTTAGCGAGCCTCTCCCTGGGAGGCCCCTCACCTCCGAGGATGGAGGGCAGGAGGCCTGACTGATATGGACAGTGATTAGGGGTCAGGGGGACGCCAAGTCCCGTGGCAGGGACAGGAAGGGGTTAAGAGCCCTGCCTGCTGGGGCAGGACTCCCAGCCGGTGCCCTGGCCCCTTAAAGCAGCCAGGCCAGCTGGCTTGGCAGACGTCACACCAAGAGCCATCTGTCCCAAGGCCAAGTCACCAGGAGGAGGCTGCCTGCTGCCTTTGTGGGCCTGCTGGGGTGGGCGTGGACCAGCCGTCTGTCCCTGGGGGGCCGGCAGGTTGGGAAAGGGCCACAACCCCTGGCAGGCTGTCTGGAGGGGGTGGCTGGCAGAGGGAGAGCCTGAGCACCCAGGGGTGGTCGGAGCTTCGTTGTGCAAATGGGTCCTGGGACCATCTGGGATGCAGGCAGAGTGGGACACACACCCAGCCTGCTTGCTGCTGCCCGTGGGGCTCCAGCCCACAAGCTCATTCATTCATCCAGTACGTAAACAGGGGTTGAGGGCCTGCATGTGCTGGCTACTTGGATACCAAGCGCCCCAGCCCCAGCACTGGGGAGAAGGACCCAGAGAATGAAGCCTCTGAGGGGCAGAATGGTGCGTCTCAGTCAAGCCCAGAACCCTGGACCCTGGAACAACAACCCCCCCACCCCCACCCCAGCCCCATCCCCAGCAGCTGGAATTGAGGTCTGCTCACTAAGGTGGAAAGTAATGTGAGATGCTGGGTGTTCATGATCTTGTATATTTTCATAACCCAGTGAGGTAGGTACTGTTGTTACCCCATTTTATAGATGAGGGAACTGAGGCTCCGAGAAGCAGCGTCGCTTTTACCAGGCCACCCGCTGGGGTGTGGCTGAGTCTGTCTGTTGACATCAGGGTTTGAGATAAGGGGCAGCAGTGTGGCTGTGTGAGGGGTCTCCCCCGCCCCCCCAGGCTCCTGCTCCTCATCCCTCAGCTGCGGACCACCTCTTCCTTGGCTTCTTGTTGAGTCCAGGTGGCTGGAGGACCAAGTCTGGGGGGAGCAGAAGCCCCAGATGGGTTTGAGTTGAGAAGGGAATCTCTGATGGTACCTTGGCAGGGCTGGGATTGGTGACCCTCTGCCCCCTCCCGGGGCTGGGCACCGGGCAGGATTTGGGCAGCTTGGGGGGCTGGAGGCTCTTTAGCCCTGCCCCTCTGAGGGTCCTGGGGGCTGGGCCAGGCCTAGGAGACCCTCGCTTCAGGGGCCACTCTGTCAGGACCAGCGGGGCCCAGGGTGGGGGCCTCTGTGCTTTGCGCTTGCGGTTTGGAGGGGATGCCGTTTGGGATCCATTCTGTCCCCTGAAGGGGGCTTCCCACTAGTGGTAGGGGATCCGCCTGTCAATAAAGGAGACACAAGAGATGCGGGTTCAGTCCCTGGGTCAGGAAGATCCCCTGCAGGAAGGCATGGCAACCCACTCCAGTATTGCCTGGAGAATCCCATGGACAGAGGAGCCTGGTGGGCCACAGTCCGCGGGGTCGCAGAGTCGGCCGTGACCGAGCGCTCACGCTCACTCACTGACTCCTGGGAGACTGAGGTCCCGCTCCCTGACCTTCTCCTTCTTGTCATGAGGCTACGTGGCCCAGAGAAGGGCATCTCGGCCCTGGGATCAGAGAGACCCGTGTTCTCCCTCAGCATCTGCAGCTCTGTACAGAGGGCAGAGGCAGGTGCGTCTGGTGGGTGTGAGTTTGGGCTCTGGAGCCAGATTGCCTGGACCACTTTTGAGCTCTGTGGCCTTGCACACATGGCTTCACTTCCTGGTGCCTCAGTTTCCTCATCTGTAAAATGGGCATACTTAGTAGCATCTACCTCATCAGGCTCTTGTGAGGATTAAATGACTTGATAGTGCCCGTCACATCCTAACACTTCATATTGTTAACTATTATGATTATGAGGCCTGGACAAGTCACCTTACCTCTCCGAGCCTCAGTGTCCCCATCGGCAGAATGGGGATGAGGAGGCTAGCGGCTCCTATGCGGTGCTCTGCTGGTTGTTACTGTCGCAGAAGCTTCTCTGCTCTTTTGACCTCTCTCCTCTGAGAGGCATACCCTAGCCCTGTGGATGGGTGGGAGGAATGCTCTGTGTGTGCGCGCGCGCGCGTGTGTGTGTGTGTGTGTTGGGGGAGCCCCAGTGGCCTCCCCATTGGTTTACATCAAGTTGAATGTTAGGGGCACTTCCCTGGTGGTCCACTGGTGAAGACTCCATGTTCCTCCTGGGGGTTCAGTCTCTGTCCGGAGAGCTGAGATCCCTCATGCTGAGCAGCGCAGTCAAAAAAAAAGCAGTTGAATGTCAGGCTGCGAGGTGGCTGGCGGCTGGCGTTAGGCCAGGAGTCCGTCCCCTTGAGCTGTGTGTGGTCACTAATCCCGCTCGGCGCGGGGGACCGGGTCTCACTGCCTGCCTCGCTGGTGCCCGCAGCCCCCCCCGGGCGGCCGTGACAAGCACACGGCCCCACAGGGAGGGCCAGGCGGTGGGCCACGCTCCGTCCGCTGTGGCACCAGCCTTGCGTGTACCTGGGCTTGGTTCCCCGGGTCCTTGTTGCTCTTCCTTCCTCCCTCCCTGGGGCTTGCTTGGGGCTGTGCTCCCCTCAGCAGGGGCTTGGCAGGAAGTACAGGTTCTGGGTTCCAGCACCCCCCGCCACACCTGGCTGTGTGACCTTGGGCACGCCGCTTCACTCCTCTGAGCTTTGGGCTCCTCGTGTGCAGAGGCGTAGGCTTCTGTATGTTCCCATTCTGAGGTGCTGGGGACCCATGTTCTGCTTTTTTTTTTTTTCTAATTGTTACACCTGGAGCCTGTTTATGCTTGCCAGTCCTCATTTAATCCAAGAGGGGGTCATTCCTTCCCATTTCACAGAAGAGAGCACTGAGGCCTGGAGAGGCAACTTGCTCAAGGCTGCAGGGCCTTGGTTTGAACCCAGAATGGGGTGTGTGCCAACTTCTGCCTCCTGGGCTCCTCTTGGCCACCTGCCCCTCGCCGGCCCGAGTGTGCTCGGTGTAGAGTGAGTAGTGATGTGGGCCTGGCGGGGCGATGGCCTTGAGCTGCAGACCCGCAGGGCCGTGCGTTTACCTGCAAGGCAGCACGGTCACTCGACATAAACACAGAGACCTAAAGTGCACATTAGGTTTCCAAAATAGCCTTGGCGGTCGCTGCTTTTCCTCCAGGCTATAAACACGTCCTTGGGTGGGGCTCCCCTGGCCTCCCGGGTCACAGACCCCTGGGGCCTCCCGCTCCTTGGTCGGGGTGCCCAGATCCCCTCCTGTCTCCTGGACTCGGACAAGAGATGGAGTCCCCGAGGCCGAGAGCTGCTGACCCTAGGGGGTTGGGTGGGGGTCTGCTCTGCCAGGCCCGGGCAGAGAGGCCGAGTGCTAGGGATGGAGAGCTGTGAGCACTAACCTGCTGGCCGTCTGCCCCGGGCGAGGTGGGCCCGGCGTCCCGGCGAGGGAGCAGGACCGCTGGGGGAGAGCAGAAGAGCTGGCGGGGGCTGCGCAGTCGCGTGGGGAACCTGAGGCTGGGGGCGGGGGGCGGGCAGGGCGCTCATGTCCAGGGCCCCACTGAGTAGGTGCTGCACCAGCTCCAGAGTGGGCCTCTTAGGGAAGGCCCTGGAGGTGACCTTTGCAGGGGCCCTTTACCCAGCGAACATGTATCTGGTGCCTACTGTGTGCCAGGCTCCGTGCTGCACTCTGGGGTTGCAGCTGGGAGCCAGAGTCTCGTCTTACAAGGGCTGAGTTAAGTAGGGGAAACCAACAGGTGGAGACAGCCTCAGTAGCGAGTGACCAGGGTCTCTGGAACACAGACGAGGGGCACTTGATCCTGACCAAGGAGCCAAGGAAGGCTTCCTGGAGGAGGGGGTATACAAGCTGAGTCCTGAAGTTGGCAGTGACGAAGCAGGCGTGTGGAGGGAGGCTTCCGGGCAGAGTACACGGGCACGGGCAAAGGCTTCGAGGTATGATGCGGCATGGCATGCCTGGCGCTGGAGGCGCCAGGGGCATGTCTTCCCCACCCTAGCACGTGGCCACTTGCTCCGGGGCTCATCACACACAAGGTTGGCATGTCTGCCCTTTCGGAAGAGAGGTGATGGGGCCTGTTTCTCATACAAGCCTGATCGCCCAGCCCTGGCTCCTTGGCGAAGGCAGAGTACCACCCCAGTGAGGGTGAGGAAAGACAGTATCTACGATGGGGTCTTCCTCCATCCAATGGAGAGGCAACCTTAGGACTATTTGACTAATCGGGAAACTGAGGCACAAAACAGTCTTGCTGCTGAGCTGGGGTGAGGACCTAGCTTTTTCCTTGGCTCCATGGGCAGCTGCTGAGCCGTGAGAGAACAGCCTTGTCACACCCAGCACTTTTGAGGGGCCGAGAAGTCTCTTCTACACTGGAAGCCTTGGCCCAGCCACCCACTCCATGGATAACTGGAGTATGCAGATCTGTGTGTACCAAGATGCAGGGCCCAGGAGACACCCGGTCACCCACTGCATCACCTCTGGGGAGGGTGCTTGCTGTGTGTTGTTAGTAGGAAAAGCACACAGTTCTTGGTTTGCATTTGTTCTTTGTTGGCTTACCTGTTGTTTTTATTTCTATTTTTTCCTGTTTCTTGTGTAATCATTGTAAAATACTTGGGCAGTTTAAAACAAAGGGAAAATGAGCGGGTATTTTTGTCTTAATGACCTTGATTTTCTTGACTAGTTGATGCATTACATGATTGAAAATTTTAAAGATACAGAAGAAATTCAGACTCATGCTAGAAGAGATGAACCTTGAGGCCATTATGCTCAGTGCAATAAGCCAGTCTCAATAAGACAAATACTGCATGATTCCACTGACGTGAAGGCCCTGGGGCAGTCCGATTCCTGGAGGCAGGAAGTAGAGTGGTGGTTGCCAGGGGCTGGGGGAGGGGGACCGGGGAATTACAGTTTTAATGGGGGCAGAGTTTCGGTTTTGTAAGATGAAGGGTTCTGGGGAGGGGTGGGGGTGATGGCTGCACAGCAGTGGGAATGTGTCTAAAGCCACTCAGCTGTTCACTGAACAGTGGCTAAGATGGGGGCTTCCCTGGTGGCCCAGCGGTAAAGAATCTGCCTGCCAATACGGGAGGCGCGGGTTTGATCCCGAGTCCGGGAAGACCCCACCTGCCTCAAAGCAGGTAAGCCCGTGCTCCACAGCAAGAGAAGCCGCCGCAGTGAGCAGGCTGGGCACCGCAGCTGGAGGGTCGTCCCCATGCTCTGCAGTTAGAGAAAAGCCCAAGGCGCAGCAGAGGCCCAGAGCAGCCGAAAGCAAGAAAGAAAATTAACAAATGGTCAGGATGGTAAACTTTCTGAGTAGTTTACTGTGATTAAAGAAAAGGGTACAGAAGGGGACAGGGACAGGTCTCCCCCACCCCTGTCCCCATCCGCAAGCCTCTGTCTCTGGAGACCACCGGGGTTTCCACTGTGCTGGTGGCGCTGTGCCTTCCTCCCTCCCGCCCTGGGTACCAGTGGGCACTCACGGGCAGAGCGAAGGTGCCTCTCCAGGAGCCCGGGGTGCGCACCCTCTTCCGTCCCCACTCTCAGGGCATGAGGCAGCGGTGTCCTGATCTTCTGGCCCTTGATGGGTTGGGGGACTGAGGACCCACGACTGGGGGGCGGGGCTGAGGTCCCGCCTGAGGGGAGCCCCAAGACTCATTGCTCCTCTTGCGGGGGAGGAGAGTCCTTTTAAATCGGTCCTGTGCTCCTAAGTGGGCCCTTGGGAAATGTTTGTTGAATCTGTCGTGGGGAAAAGGAGATGGAATCTAAGCCAACAGTCAGAGGGGTTGGGCTGCAGACGCTGAGGCTGCTGCGCTGGGCTTCACAGCAGCACCCGCGCCCGCTCACCAGGGCGTCCTCGGAGCCTGTCGCGTGCCAGCCCCAGGGTGTGGCACTGGCTTGGGCTCAAGGGCAGTGAGACGTCCTTCTGAGATGAGGCAAGCCCCCAAAGGCTCATTTGATGGTCCTGCGTGTCACCAGGTGTTGGAGAGGGGAGTCTGGTTTGGTGCCTGGGGGTCCTGCCTGGTGCCCGGGGCCCTGGCCACCCCCACCCCGCAGACCTGCCACCCCGGGCTGAGCCGGCTGATCTTCACGGCAGCAGAGACAGCGTAGAGCCCGCGTTCCGCAGCTCATCAGTGCCCATCCGTTGGGCTGACAGCTCGTTTACTGGGAGCCGAGCTCTGGGCTGAGCGCGTGGCGGATGCTGACTCATTTAATATACCAGCTCTGCAAGGCGGGTGCTCCCGCTAGCCCCTGCCCTAAGACGGGAACCAGGCGCACGGCAGGTTCGGGGCTTTGCTCCAGTTGGCTCTGGGGGCGGGATGGACAGCAGGCTGTGGGCATGTCCGTCTTGGCCGGTGGAGGTGGAACCCTAGGGCCTTTCTCCACCCGGGGGCCCAGGAAGTCAGTCAACAGGCTAAGCGGCCGGTTTCCAAGTCAGTGGCTGTGACCCAGGGTCGCACACCAGTGCTGACCCTGGCAGGGTCATTTGGGGGTGTTTCCTGAGCAGTGTGCTGGGGGAGACACGGTAGGGCGTGGGGTTTATAGAACCACTGCCAGGCTGCTCAGACGTGGGAGTCAGGTGGACCTGGGCCTGGCCTGGAGCAAGGAGGTTCCCCTGGGCCTCGGTTTACTCACCTGTCAAGTGGGAAGGGTGACGCCTGCCTCACAGAGCTAGGGTGAGATAAAGTGACTAGGCTAGCACGAAATGAGCATTTCACAGTGAGAGCAAGTCCTCCCTTTGTCCAGGAGAGCAGAGTCTGATGAGAGAGGCAGAGAAGTGAACACTTACAATGCCCCAGATGTTGTGAGGAAGGCAGGGCTGGAGACGCTTAGATGGGTGTAGTGGCTCCTGGGGAAGTCCTGAGGGCTTCCTGGAGGAGGTGATGAGGTGCTGCAAGCCTGGAAGAGGCTGGAAGCGGTGTCCCAGAAACTAGACGGTGGCCTGCGCTCTGGGAAGCAGGTTCCTCCTCCCCAGGAGATGCTCGCTGAGCCGCTTCTCGTAGTGGCCTGCTTGGCCGGGGAGAGGGGGTCAATGCCACGTGGGTGTGGTTTGTAGACAGAGGCGCTGGAAGGAGGGCACTGCCTCCCAACCCTCAGCTCTGGGTGATGGGCATCCACAGAGCTGCCGGGTCTCCAAAGGGGCTTTCAATAAACGGCACCAAAGCGGGAGTGACGCTGGCCACCTGGGTAGATATGGACGCTGGGTAACTGGAACGGAAGGCCGGTGTAAACAGCTGGAGCCTGGGATGGACGTGGGGGCACATGAGCAGGGGCATCTGAACCTGGGAGAATGACCTTCAGTGCCTGCCGGGTGACCCCACAAGACCAGGGGACCCCTCCTGCCTTAGCCTTGCCTGCTGACGTGGTGGTCCTTGTCAGGACAGACCTCTAAGCCTGAGCAGTGCCCCTTCCTTCCCGGGGCCCGTCGAGGGGCGAGGGGGGCAGAAGCAGGTTGCTGGCTGGGTTTTGCCGGCCGTGGAAGCTGCGGAGTCAGCATCTGGCTCTCTTCCCTCGGCCGCCCCCTACCCCCGCCAAGTGCCCCCGTCCCAGCCAGGTGACGGCGGCTTCTAGCTTATTCTCCCCATCGCATCCACGTGATGATTACAGCGGCATAGAGGCTGTGGGGTCAGCCAGTCCTGGGTTCAGGTCTGGCCCTGTCACTTGAAGTGTGGCCTGGGGCCATGTTCCCAGTCTTTCTGACCACTGGCAGCTGGGAGGTCACGAGGGTGAAGCCACTGACTGCGCCTGTCGTCACGGGTCCGTTGACTAGTTGCAAACAGCCCTGCGAGGTGGGTGGTCTTAGCAAAGCTCAGAGAGGGCTGGCAGTCTGTGCCAGGTCACACAGGGGCAAGGTGTGTATACAGCTGGGGTTTGACCCCAGGACCTCTGACTGCAGAACCCCTACCCCCTCTCCACCACACACACGGGCTTGAACCCAAAGGCTGATGTCCCAGCTGGCTTCGACTGTCTTTGGTTCATCAGATGGCTTTCCTGATGGCATGGGGTGTCTGTCCAGGCACTGTGGAAGTTGTTTCTTGGCCTGACTGGGGGAGCCCTTTGAACTTATCCAGTCTGACACCATTGCGTTAAGAATGGGAAAGTGAGGCTAGAGGAGGAGAAGAGACTTGCCCGAGATCACACAGTAAGTCTGGGCAGAGGCAGGGCCGATACACTGGGACTTTCCTGGGGGTCCAGTGGCTAAGACTCCACGCTCCCAGAGCAGGGGCCCGGGTTCGATCCCTGGTCAGGGAACTAAATCTCCCGTGTTGCAGCTCAGAGTTCACGTGCTGCAGCTAAAGACCACGCATGCTGCGACTAAGACCTGGCCGACCAAATGATTTGTTTCTTTTTTTAAAGAGAGAGAAAGGACCTGGTGCCAGGTAGCTTGCACTGACGCTGGCTGCCTCGTTGCCCGAGGGGCTGTGGGCCTGGGGGCTGCAGTCCAGTGACAGACTTGCCAGTTTCTTCCTCCCCCCCTCTCAAGGCCTGGTGACCACCCGTGGAGCACCCCGGAGGCCTGCCAGCTGCCCGTAAAGGGTAGCCGTCGTCACCGGGACAGGCAGGGAGAGTGGGAATGACTCCACGCAGCTCGGCCCTGCCGTCCGTTGGTCAGGCTTGCTTTCACCGCCTGGCTGGGAAAATTCATCTGCCAGCCCCTCTCAGTTGCTTCTAGATCCACAGAGGGTCGGGGCAGGGTGAAGACGTGTCCCAGCTTGGGGGGTCTGGGCCTCGCACACCCGCCTGTCGCTGCCTCTCCCAGACAGGGCCAGGCTGGGCCACGCCAGTGCTGAGAATGGCCCTCGTCCAGCAGGGCGCATGTGTACCTTCGCTAGAGTGCTTTTAACATCCATGAAGCCTGCAAGGTAGGGCTGCTGCCGCCCTTTCACAGAGGGGAAACTGAGGTTTCCAGCTGGGGACCAGTGGGCGCTCTGGGGACGCTGCAGGGCCAGGCGGCCCGCTCGTTTTGCTGCCCCGCTCAGAGCAGGCTCACGTCACCTTTGATTCTGTCGGGCCTGAGCAGCTCATGGCACGCGCTCCAGAACCGATCATGGAATGAATGAGTGGACAAAGGCCTCACCAAGCACAGGAAGAGAAACAAATATCGTGCATTAGCGCCTATATGTGGGCTCCAGAAACATGGTATAAATGCTCTTATTAGCAAAGCAGAAATAGACCCACATAGGACAAATACATGGATACCAAAGGGGAGGAGGGCGTGGGAGGAACTGGAGCCTGGGGTTCACGCTTAAGCAGGATCGAGGTGTGCGTGCGCTGCGTCCTCAGTCGTGTCCGGCTCTTTTGTGACCCCGTGGACTGTGACCCTCCAGGCTCCTCTGCCCATGGGATTTCTCCAGGCAAGAATGCTGGAGTGGGTTGCCACTTCCTCCTCCAGGGGATCTTCCCCCCCCAGGGACTGAACCTGGGTCTCCCGGGTTCTTCATCCCCGAGCCCAGGGAAGCCCGTACCCTGCTGGCGCTGTGAATGGGACAGATAACTAATGAGAAGGTACTGAGCGGCACAGGAAGCTCTGCCTAACACACTGTGGTGACCTGAATGGGAAGGAGGCCCGAGGGGGCACCTGTGTGTGCAGACAGCTGATCTCTCTGCCCTGCAGGAGGCACCAACATGACATTGTGAAGCAGCTCTTCTCCAATAAAAATCAACTAGAAACGTGTGCTGCCACCCAGTCCTGGCTCGCTGGTCACGGGTGCTGAGGGCAGGGGCCAGTGGCTCGATGCCATCACCCCGGGTGACTCAGTGGCGGTGGTGATGTCCCTGAGGCTGTCTCTTTCTGGCTCTGAGGAAGGGCCACATTCAGGGTGTGCGGGTCTTATCTAGAGGGACTCAGAGATCGTATTATGGACCAGAGGCCCCAGCAGAGGCAGGGCTTGCTGGGTTCATGCAGTGAATTAGCGACAGAGCTGGATTTGAGCTTGGGTCTCCCGCCCCTTCTAGCCCAGAACCCTCTCCTCCACAGGGTGATACCCAGCGGACCTGAGACCCCCACCCACCCTGAGTAGCCTTACACAGACCGCCCCGTTGGGAAGCCCTGGAGGCAGCTGCTGTTTCAAGTGCGCACCCATGAGCGCACATGCGCGTGTGTGGATGTGTGTGTGTGTGCACACATGTGTGTGTGTGCGGTGCCCACTTGCTGGGAAGAGGCGCACACTTGATAACGTGGCTGCTCCACCCAGCCTATCACCAGCTCCCAGCCTGTGCTCCGGCCTGCCTGGGCCATTACCACCCGCCTGTAATGGAATCGGCTGCCCTGGTTAAGTGTTCACATTAAATTAATACCTCCTCCGCGGAGACAATCAGTTGGCATTTAATTTGTGTTTCCCTCTGAGCAGCAGAGTGCAGCTGGGCAGCTGGGCCTCTGATGGGCACTTCGGGGAGCGTCCCTTTTCCCCGGATCAGGGGCTGGGTGTGGACTGGAGCGCCAAAGTCCACGGGGAAGGAGATGGTGAGCGTAGGGGAGGCAGGGCTGGGAGGTACCCATGCGAGCGGGGCTCAGGGGGCCGGGGGCCTGTCCACTCACAGGCTGGGGGCCCGGCCTCTCCGGTGACTGGAGAGAGAAGGTGCGGTGTACCGAGCAGGGAGTCAGGGGCCACGGAGGCCCACGTGCGTCCGCGCTGGGCTGCCCACCCCTCTGCCGCCACGCTCTTGCTCATCTGTGTTTCTTTCTCTGCCTCTGCCGTGAACTGTTTGTGGTCTTGGACAAGGAGGGTGGCGTGGAACGGGGCAGTTGGCCCGGTTGTGAATTTCTAGCTCTCTAGGGGGCTCAGTAGAAGTCAGCGGGTAGGGGCCTGCCGAGCGCCCGCTCTGATCTGTAGCCCGCTGGTTCCCATGAGACTGCATTTGAGGAAGGGTCGCCCCGCTCTGCCTGGTCCTCCAGCTCAGACGTTAGTCTGGACAAGGAGCTGGCACTTGGGGCCCCGGCTCTGCCATGAGGCTGGGGCAAGGCATGCCCACGCGGGTAGGGCAGGGGCACCTCTCTGCGTCCGTGGGCGGGTGGGCAGTGCAGAGGCAGGCAGGTGGGCAGCATGGCTCCAGCAGGCCCCTGGCTGGAGTCACATGACATGGGGTGAGCTCCTTGGGCCCCGGGTGCAAACTGCCCTCCTCCCACCTGCCGCCGCCGGAGGCAGGGCCCACGCTTGGCCCCAAATGAAGTTTTCCACCCATGGCTCCGGCCCAGCCTCACCTGAGCTCGCTTCCCATCACCTGAGTGAGCTGGCTTGGGCGTGCCGGTGGCTCGCCCTCGCCGGCAAGGTGTGGACCATTCCTGCGGCGCCTCCCAGCCCCCCGGAGGCCTGGCTGCTGGAGCCAGCCGTGGGATCCTGCAGTCGGAGTTGAGCCTTGGCGTGTCTGCGGTGTACTCTGTGTGCCAGGGGAGAGGCTGGGCATTTGCAGCCACACCACTGGACCCCGTGTGTTCTCACAGCCTCAGAGGGGCTGCGCTTCCCGCCCAGAGAGGGTGGCTGACTTGCCCAGAGTCACACAGCCAGCCAGCACCAGGGACAGCATGCTAACCCGGTCTCCCGCCGCCCCCTCCCTGGGGTCCCCAGGACTTTCTCCCCAGAGGCCCCCCGGGCTGCCCCCAGGACTGCAATGGTTTTGCGGGGGCTGCACCCACTTTCCTCTGGAGCTGGAGCCCCGGAGCCTCTTTCTGTGACCCACAGGAAGTGAAGCAGCTGTGAGTCAGTCCCTCTGCCAGTGACTTCAGCCCGGCCTTCCGCCCCTCCGAAGCCAGGCTTTGTGGCCCCTTTCCTGCGGGTCTGTCACCCCGAGCTTGTGGGGGCAGGGAGACCCTGGCCCTGTCGTTGGCTGGGGGTGGGGGTGGGGGGCTGGCCCCTCAGTGCCTCCCCTCCCCCCAGCAGCCTGCCCAGACTTCCCGTCCATCACGTGGTCCAGTGGTGGCTCCGCAGGAATGCAGGCGACCACATCTGGCTGGGGCTGGGGGAGCTGGGGGGGCGGCCGTCTCCACTCCTTATGCTAAGACGGTGGCTGAGCCTGTGTGGACGCCGGGGAGGCATCTCTTCCCACCGCCTGCAGCCCTGACCTCCCTGCTCTCCTGCCCCGGCCTGGAGCTTTGGAGAGCAGGACAGATACGCTTTCTCCTTCTCCCGGCCCTCTCCCGGCCCACTTCCGGTCTGGCCAGCTCACCCCACAGTGCAGGGCCTCTCCCGGGGGAGGGTCTGGAGCCAAGCGGGCGGTCGGAGCTGAGTGGCGAGGCCCCCAGGCTGGGGCTCAGACTGAGGACGCCGTCCAAGCGGCCCCGGCTGGGGAGGGCGCTTGCCACCTGGGTCATCCGTCCATTTGTCACGCGAGTGTATGTTCCTCGGTTCTTTGTCCGTCACAACAAAGATTTGGACACTTGCGTGGCACATTCATTCAGCAAATCCGTTCAACAACTGTCTGACTCCTTACAAGGGAGGCTGGGGTTAGTGCAGGGAGCATAGAAGTAGTCGTCGTGAACTGCTGGGGAGGGGCCAGACCCCCGCTTTAGACCCAACCCCTGCAGCGCCACTCGGTACCCCCTTCCCCACCTAGAACTGGCGTCTCCCCCGCTCTGGGCCCTGACAAGCTGGGCGCAGGGTGCCTGAGCCCTCTGGAGGGGGGTGCTGGAGGAGCTGGCCCTACTGTCTGCACGCACGTATTCACCTGTGGGCTCCCCGGTCTGAGCCCGAGTATAGGGGCAGAATGGCTCTTCTTGAGCGTCCCCGGGGGGTGCTGGGCTCACACTCCGTCTCCTTTAAAGATGGAGAGACTGAGGCCCCAAGCGGTGGAAGCAGATGCCGGGGTTCAGACTCGAGCCCTCCGGCCGGGGCAGGGGAGGGCGCCCGCCCTGCTGTCCACGCCCTGGGCAACCTTGCACCTCACTTTGCTTTGCTTTGTACTCAGAGGTGTGGTCTAGGTGGATTCTGGGCCCTTTCAGCCTTTGTTTCTGGAAATTCTGAGTCTCTTGTTTCTGTAGAATAGCACCTCCCCCTCCCCCAGCCCCGTGGCCCGCTGTGTGATTCTGGGGGAGGGGCCTCGTGCTTGTGGACTGTAGCATTTTCATCAGCCCCGTGGAGATGCTCTAACCCGGCCTAGAGGTTCCTGTGAAGCTGAAGGCAGGCTCTGCGGGTGGCGCCGGGCACCCTGTCCGCGCCCCGTCCGCGGGGGCCGCCTGGTCACACCAGCATCGGCACCGCCGTCACCCACCCTGCCTGCTTCCTGAGCATCCACAGCCGAGACCGCTGTGAGAGCCGTGGCTGGAGGGCATCCGCAGGTGCCGAGAGAGTGGGAGGATGCTGGGGCCAGAGAGGGTCCCCGTGGGCTGCTGGGAGCGAGAGCCAGACCTGGGCCTGAGCACACCTGGGCGTGGAGGAGACGGTGGGTGGTCTGCCGCTGTCCCTGGCGTTATGGGCTGGCTCCGTGGATGAGACGCCACTGCCAAGCGGCCCCGGGGACGACGGCGTCCTGTGGCCTGCCAGGTCAAGCCTGGGCTCAAGGAGGGAAAACCAGGGGAGTGGCTGCCTTGGTTTGGAGGAGAGATGACATGTGAGACAGGCCTGGGAGAATGGATGGATTTCAGGAGGCTGAAGTGGCGGGAGGGAAAAGGGAGTCAGGTTGCCTCTGATTCTGTCTCCTCTGTCTGTAAAGTGGGGGCTACCCTTAGGGCAGGATTAAGTGATAGTTCATCTTTTATGTGTATGTGAAGGCCCGGCATGGTGTTCACCACCCTGAAAGTGACCAATAAATGTCCTTCTCTCCTGTCCCTTCAAGAGAAGATAGAGTTTGGAAGTTTTTTGAGCTGGTGGGTCAGGGAAGGCAGAGGTGGATCCAGGTGATCCGGGCTGTCCTGGCCTTGGCTAGCGTTGCCCGGGTGCGCTGGGCCTTCGTTTTCCCACCTGTGAAACAGGGAGGCGGTCTCTCTTCGGCTTCACGCCCACTGTGCGCTCAGCAGCCCCCGGCCCACTGTAGGCGTGTCCCCTCTTGGTGGCAGCTGGCTTCTCCCTGGCTTCCTGCTGGTCTGTCTTTGCTTATGTTGGTCCCGATGCCTGAAACTCCCCTTCTGCTGAAACCAAGCTCCTGTGAGCAGATCCAGGGCAGGGGAGGGGACGGGCCTGGGAAGCAGGTGTTGGAATGTCCTAAAGCCCACAACTTGGGTGACCAGTTTCTGGCTCAGCTTCGCGCTCCTTCCCCCTCGGCTGAGGGGGCTCCTCAAGAAACATCACTCATCCATCCTCTCACCCCAGTCAGCCAGAGCAGCTGAAGGGCAAAGCGTTTCTGCACTGTCAACATGGAAGCGGGCACAGCCAAGCTTTCCCGCCGAGGGCTGGGAGGGGAGGTCAGCGCGGGCAGCGGCTCAGTCTGTCAAGCCAACTGCTGTCAACGCACAGGGGTCCTTCCTGGGTCTCCTGGGGCAGGTGCACCGGCCGTGCGCCCATCCAGCTCTGGAAATGAAAGGTCGATGACATCACTTGTGCAAGCTCACCTGGGGTGCAGCTTAGCGAGGTGAGGGGGCCCCCAAAGCACCTTCTGCTGGGGAGCGCATAAGAAATGAGCCCCACCCCACACCTGCTGAACCGACTCTGCATGTGAGCGCGGTCTGGGTGACGCCCATGCTCGTCCCATTTGAAAACTGGAGGCTTGAGAGCGTGAGCTTGACTTGAGTCCCATCCCTGCTGACTGGTTGTGTGTGGCCTTAAACAGGTCACACCTCTCTGAAACTCAGGTCTGTCATCTGCAAAATGGGTTTGGGGAAAATGTCTTTACAGGAGAGGGTTAAGAGGTCAGATGCAAGCCAATGAGATGTGTCCAAGGCACTGAGCCCAGTGCAGGGGACTCGAGTGGTGCTCGCCAATCAGTGGCTGCTGCTACTGCGACTCCTGTGTCTGAGGATCCAAAGACGTGGCTTGTGTCCTCGCTCTGCATTGACCTGACCTGCTCTCCTTTGCTGGGCCTCACTTTTCCTGTCTGTTCAATGGGTCTGTTGACCCGCTGCCCCACCTTCCTCACGAGAAGTTTGCTTCCAGGAAAAGGAAAAGTGAGAGGGGGCTGGCCTCATCCCAGAGGCTCCTCTGAGAAGCTGGTGTGTGTGTGTGGGTGAGATGCCCCCAGGTGCCCACATCCCATCCCTCGCTGCCCCCCTTATCTTGCTGTTGCTGCAGGAACGCAGTAGTGAGGCCAACCCTGGGGGCCAGGCTGCGGTCAGCGCCCTCCCTTGGCCCTGCTCTGCTCAGCAGCTTTGGAAGCCAGTCCCCTGCCCCCCTCGGGGCAGCGTGGCCAGGAGAGATGATTCAGCTCGGGCCCTGTATTCTGGGCCTCAGCCTCGCTTGAGGGCAGCCCCAGACACCCTGTGTGCTGGGCAAGCTGGGGGCAGCCTTGAGCTTCTCCCCACCTGGGGTTCCCATTCCCCAGCTGTTCCTTGGACTCACGGCCCCACCCACGACATGCTGGGTGACCTTGGGCAGGTTCCTTTCACACACAGGCCTCGGTGTCTCCGTTTGTACCACGGGAGTGTTCCATGAGACGATCCTGCCCGGGTCAGACTCTTAGACTCTCTCCCTGCCCCTCCTTGGGTCCCTCTGTATCTCTCATCCACACCAGGACGCGCACCCAGCCCCGCTGCCCACGGGGTTCTGAACTCTGCCGCCCACTGCTGATCGAGGCCTGGCCGCTGCCGGGGGCTGGTGTAGACCAAAAGGAGGGGGGAGCATGTGTGTCCTCTGGGAGCCCTGCCCGGGGCGTCTGTGTCTTGTGTGGGAAAGGGGAGGAATTTTCCTCTGTGTGTGCAAACAGTATCCGTTTTCTCTTGTTTCCAAAAGCCGGTGACGTAACCCCGCTCTTCAGCCATCCCTCCCCTCTGGCCTATTTTTAGCTGGCCCCGACAGCATCCTCAAGGCTTCTGCCTGCTCTGAGGCCATGTAGGGAGGCAGCCCCGGGGTGAAGAAAGAGAGAAGCCCCCGGTCTGTCTGTCCCGTGGCTGGAGAAGGGCCCGCTCCTCTGGGGCAGCAGGGCCATCTGGGTCGGGGAGGGGGTCAGGGCTCCCTGGGGTCCACGGTCCACGGGGAGCCCAGCAGGGTCTCCAGCACCCGATCTGGAGCCCGCAGCCTGAGTCCTGGCCCCGCCTGCCCTCACCCTCACTTAGGCATGAAATGTGCTGTGTCCAGCTCTGCAACCCCATGGACGGTAGCCCACCAGGCTCTTCTGTCCGTGGGGATTCTCCAGGCACGAATACTGGAGTGGGTTGCCAAGCCCTCCTCCAGGGGATCTTCCCCACCCGGGTATCCAACCCAGGTCTCCCGCTTTGCAGGCCGATTCTTTACCATCTGAGCCGGCAGTGAAGCCCAGGCATTAAACAAGTAAGACTTATATCTTTTTTTGTTTTAATGTTAAAAAACTGACCTGGGTTTGAAGTCCAGCCTCATCCCCTAACTAGCTGTGTGTCTTTGGGCAAGATATGTGACCTCTCTGAGCCTCAGTTTCCTCATCTGTAAGAAAGGGATGATAACAGCTATGTGGGAGGTGTCTTTGTTGGTTAGGGTAGGTGGCAGGACAGGTTGACTCTGAGATTGCAATGGTTGGCACAAAAAAAGTTTGTTTCTTGTGGGTGCAAAGGAGAGCCTGAACATGGTGCTGGCTGTAGCCCGGCTCCTGAGCACAGCCTCGGAACCGCATCTCACAGGAGCGGAAGGGGCGGCAGCATTCGTCCAGCACCTTACACCGTGTGCGCACAGGGGCGGGGCGGCGGCCCATCCCGCCACGCCTCCCAGCGGGGCTGTGCTGTGCCTGGAGTCTGGCATCATGCATCCTCCCACTGCCCCCTGCCTGGGAGCTCGGGGACACAGGCGGGGCTGGAGTCCCTGCTGCACCTTCCTCAGCCAGCGCGGGGTCCAGGGTGGATGCTGGCACTGTGCCTGGAGGTGGGCTGCCCCGGGGAGGCCACCCTCTGACCGCCTGTCCCTCTTGGCTGTTGCAGGTGGGAGGAGGAGCTCGCCAAGCGCGTGAACCTGCAGACCATGGTGGACACGCTGCAAGAGGTAAGAGGTCCCAACCGGGAGAGGCTGGGAGCGAGGCACGCGGTCGAAGGGCGAGGCTGGGGGCTGGTTCCCAGCACAGCCTCTGGGCTGTGTCAGCTTAGCCTCTCCTTTGTGGGGCCGGGGGCCTCTCCTACCTCCCCTGCTTCGGGGCTGGGAAGGCATCCCTGGCACGCAGTTGCAGGAAAGCCTGGGCACAGGAGCCCGGTTGCTGTCTGAGCCACGCAGGACTGGACTCGGGGCCGAGTGCCTCGGAGAGGGCGGGGGCGCTCGTTGCCAGGTGGGCTCCCAGCCCCAGGGGCACTCTGTGGCAGGTGTGAGGAGGCCTCTGGCTTTTCTGGCTTGGTGGCTCTGTGCTCTGGGCCCTGCTTCACACGGGCTGGCGGTGCATCCTGGGGAGCAGACGTGACCTTCTCAGCTCTGTTCTCCTCTCAGCCAAATGGGCACAAGCGTGGCAACCCCGTGCGAAGCCGTGGATGGCTCTTTTTAACACTGAAAAAAGTCGCCTTCTGATAATTAGAGCATTGTTCATCTACATAAATAAATAACCAAAGAAGAAAGAAAGAAAATAAGCATTGATCTAAGGAAGTTAGAGAGGGATTAAAATAACGTCAAGGAGACATTAAAAGACATCAACGTCAAGGAACGGTTAAAATAATGCGTAGAAGGAAGAGGATGAAGGTTCCCTGCCCCCTAGCCCTGCTTTCTTTTGTGAGAAAAGGTCTTTTTACTTTACAAACGTAACATGTTCACGGGCCAACACTTGGAAAGTTCAGAGAAGCACAGAGAAGAAAACGAAACTTAGCCTCCGGTTCTCCCGCCCCCCTGTTGCTGAGTTGGTGCGTGACCTTCTGGGCGTTTCTGGGTTCATGTACAGCCCCTGGATGTGCGCGCTCAGTGAGGTTGACACGCGTGATGCTGCCATTCTGGAGATTGGAGATGGTCACATATTGGCACTTTGACATACATTGACCTGCTATTTTGACCCACTGGAATCACTTTTATATCCACTTTTTCTCTCAATGTCTGCCACGGATTTTTCCATCCAACGAACAGTTCTCAGAAAAGAATTGTTTTAGGCCTAGGGGTGAAGTGAGGGCTGAGCGGGGAGCCAGGCTGGGTCAAGGTCTTGGCTCCCTTCCCCTGGGGCACAGAGGCACCCGGCATGGTTGGATATCAGGCGTCCATCTGGGGCTCTAAACCCAGGTGTCCGGCCTCTCTGCCTCACATTGGGGAGCCCACCCAGCACCCCCTGATCCCCTCCCTGGTCTCCGTCCCTCGTAGGCAGCGCAGGAGGCGGAAGCCATCCAGGAGGAGATGAACGAGAAGATTGAGCGTCTCAAGGCCGAGCTGGTGGTGTTTAAGGGGCTCATGAGTGACGTAAGTGCCTCCGGCCGCCACCCCCAGGTGTCATGAACCCCCCCCACCCCCCCACCCATCATGCAGAACGCTTCATTCACTCCGAGGCTCCAGAGCTCGGCTTCTAGTTAGAGTCCTGGCTGGCTGCGTTTGACCTGTGAGGATGACGGATGCATCGGAGATCAGGCCCCCCTCCCCGCCCCTCCCCTGCTTCCCGTGGTCTGAGTAGAGATGCATTAATCAGCTGCTTAACCCATCCGCCCGCCCCGGGCTCCTCTGACGGCCTGTGTGCGTTCGCTCCGACTCTGCCAGCTCACCAGCGTGGGGGCGGGGGCGGCCGGGGGCCTCCGTGTCTGGCACAGGGGGTGCCGATGGCAGGTTGAAGGGGCCCCCAGGTCTGGTTTGCGCCGGGCCGAGAGGCTACCCAGGCCAGCGGCCTTCCTGAGGTTGCTCTGTTGAGTCGGGACTGGCCAGTGTGCATGTCCTTGGGACAGTCGGAGCCCCTCTGAGTCACTGTGGCGGGGGGCAGCTGTTGGCAGAGCAGCAAGGGCCTCCTTCCTGCTGGGGACCTGGTTTCCTGCCACCTTCGGGCCACGGGCAGTATGTAAAGACTGCAGGAGGGAGACGGAGCCCAGGACAGGTGCCTCCGCCGGCCGTGGCTTCTGGCCCTGGGCGGTGTGAGGCTGGGATGGCTGGAAGAGGGCAGAAGGCTCCCCTTACCGGGGTCTGGGGGACCCCCCACCTGTCCAAGGTAGCCCCCATCGTCAGCCTGGGAGGAATCTTTGTTGGGGAGAGGTGGGGCAGACCCGCCGCAGGAGCAGGGCAGCCTTTCAGCGCTGGGACGCGTCTTTCTTTTTCCCTTGTTCTGACTAAACCAACACTGACGCTGTGTCTGCTGAGAGGATGCCTTCCAGCCCTTAGGGAGACCGGCAAACACAGTCTTCCTCCGTCCCCACGGCACCTACTTCCCCCGGCCCCTTGCCCCGAGCCTGAGCCACTGGCCCGACCCTTCATGCCCAGCAAAGGCTGCAGGGCCCCCCTCGGACTGCGGGGACCTCCTGCCCAGCACCTGGGGGGTCTCCCCACCCCTCCGCCCAGCCGGAGCCTGGGGGTGCCTGCCCCACCCCTCGCTTGGCCCCCCAGCTCACGTAACCCCCTGCTATCCCCCCTGCAGCC
Source organism: Capra hircus (assembly GCF_001704415.2). Taxonomy (NCBI): domain Eukaryota; kingdom Metazoa; phylum Chordata; class Mammalia; order Artiodactyla; family Bovidae; genus Capra; species Capra hircus. The sequence continues at coordinate 2,310,191 of NC_030809.1, read as the reverse complement.
CATGACAGACCTGGACACAAAGATCCAAGAAAAGGCCATGAAAGTCGACATGGATATCTGCCGCCGGATCGACATCACGGCCAAGCTGTGCGATGTCGCGCAGCAGCGGAACTCGGAAGACGTGTCCAAGATCTTCCAGGTGACGAGGGCTGCCCCGCTCACCAGCCAGCGCTGCCCGCCGCCCACCCCGGCCACCCTGCCCCGGGCCCCTCACACCCCGCCCATGTCCCTCCCCGGCTCCCCAGCCCACCCCCAGGCAGCCTTTGCCCAGCACTCCGGCCTCCCAGGAAAGCGTAGAGTCAGGGACTGCATAGACTCACAGGCACATGCGACTCCGTCATCGAGGCTGGCCGCTTCATCCTACCTCCGAGGACACCACTCACCGGGGGGTGGGGGGGCGACGTGCCAGGCTCCTGGAAGAGCGTGGCAGAAGAACTGGGACGAGGACTCGGGTCTCCGGACCTTCCAGGGCTCAGTCTGCCTGTCCGCCTTGGGCCCCTTGCCCTGCCTCCTGCCTCTCCTGGGAGCAGGAGTCGGGGACCAGGGCTGTGGTCGGGGAGCCCTGGCCGGACTGTGGGAGCCTAGGCAAGCCGGCCTGAGCCCTAGCCCTCGAGCCTCAGAATTCAGAAGGGGAACTGTTGGCCTGCTGACTCTTCTTTCATTCCTACATTGAGACTCATTCAGTCCCCCACTTCCCTACCCCCAGTGAGCAAACGTCTGTGTCCAGAGTGAAGGCGATGGGTTAGCACTGGCGTGTGTCCTCCAGGGAGGGCTTGGGGGCTGTCCAGCTGCCCAAGGGGCATCTGCCATTCTCCAAAGGCTGCTTCTTGAGTTTGGGGTTGTGGTTTGGCTTTTGCTCGAGCCCAGAGCAAAACAGCGTGCCGTTGGCTTTGAGTGTGTGGCTCTGGCTGTAGTGGGGTGAGGCCTGGGCTCCCCTGGGTGCCTTCCGGCTGCCCCTCTGTGGGGAGGCAAGGGCCCATTCAGCCTGTGTCTGGTTTGTTGCGTCTTGTCTGCTTGGAGTGGAGGAAGCTCACTGAACCGGGGCTGCCTACCTGTCGCCTTTGCATGGGAGCAGGAGGGTTCTGGGAAGCATGGAGCCGTCTGACGTGCATAAGGGCTTCTGTGTCTCTCCGGGGAGCTCTGAGACATCCGGCCGGCCGAATCTCCAGGCCTCCCAGGGCAGGGAAGGGGCCAGGCCGTCTGTTCCTCTTCCCCGCATGCCTCCCCACCTCACGCTTCCTGCTAGCGCCACCTGCTTCTTAGAGGACCTGCACCCTTCCTGGCAGTGGCCACCCCAGCCACACTCCATCCATTCCTCGGGACGCCGCCGCCCCATTCCCGCAGGGCTGCCCAGTGATGTTGGTCTTTCTCCTTCTGGGTCAGGTGGTCCCCAAAAAGAAAGAGCGTAAGGTGGCTTCCGACGACGACATCTCCGAGCAGGATGGGGAGGTGAACCGGTTCTCAGACGACGAGGTCGGCTCCATGAACATCACGGACGAGATGAAGCGCGTGTTTAACCAGCTGTGAGTATCCTGGCTGCCCTCGCCCCCGGGGCCCCTGTCTCCCCAGATTGCCAGGGCAAGGGGCGCAAACCAGTGCCCTGGGCTGGCTGACAAGTAGCCTCCAGATGCTTTGTTGGCCAGCGTGATGTTCTGTGAGAATCTGGATTCATTTTCAACATTTAGTATTTGGGGAGTTTCACATTTTCAGAAAAGGCCAGACTGGTAATAGCGCTCATTTCTGTTTGGTTGCTAAGTTGCGTCCGACTCCTTGCGACCCCATAGACTGTAGCCCACCAGGCTCCTCTGTCTGTGGGATTTTTCGGGCAAGAATAACTGCAGTGGGTTGTCATTGCCCTCTCCAGGGGATCTTTCCGACCCAGGGGTTGAACCCACGTCTCCTGCTTGGCAGGCAGATTTTTTACTGCTGAGCCACTGGGGAAGCCAAACAGTGGTCATATTTGTGGACAGTTTTTTTTTTTTTTTCCTTAAGTTACGATATAACTGACATGGTAAGTTTATTTTAGTTTCAGCTATGCAACATTGTGATTCAGTGTATGTATATATTGTGAAATGCTCACCACAATAAGCCTAACATTCATCACCATACAAAGTCAAAAAAAATTTTCTTTTCCCTTGGGTTAAGCGGCGGCCTGGGTTAGTGGCAGAGTCCGGCCTCTCGTGTGGTCAGTGGTGGGCTGGAGCCGGTTTGTGCCAGCTCGTGAAAGCTGATGTCTGCCCACTGCAGGCTCAGCAGTGGCACACTAAGAGCTTAAATTTTGCCACGATGGGACACTAGCTACCCGCCTGGGCTTCCCGGGTGGCTCGCAAACCCGCCCGCCGACGCAAGAGACGCAAGTTCGATCCCTGGGTCGGGAAGATCTGCTGGAGAAGGAAATGGCAGCCCACTCTAGTATTCTTGCCTGGAAAATCCCGTGGACAGAGGAGCTGGACAGGCTGCAGTCCATGGGGCCGCGAAGAGCCGGATATGACTTAGTGACTAAAGGACAATAAGTAGCAACACCTGGGCAGCCCGCTCTGGTCTCTGCAGACAGCTGGTGTGCTGGGCACTAGCTGGGCCCGCTCTGGTCTCTGCAGACAGCTGGTGTGCTGGGCACTAGCTGGGCCCCGCTCTGGTCTCTGCAGACAGCTGGTGTGCTGGGCACTAGCTGGGCCCGCTCTGGTCTCTGCAGACAGCTGGTGTGCTGGGCACTAGCTGGGCCCGCTCTGGTCTCTGCAGACAGCTGGTGTGCTGGGCACTAGCTGGGGCCTCCTGGCTCCTGGCTCTGGTCTCTGCAGACAGCTGGTGTGCTGGGCACTAGCTGGGCCCGCTCTGGTCTCTGCAGACAGCTGGTGTGCTGGGCACTAGCTGGGCCCGCTCTGGTCTCTGCAGACAGCTGGTGTGCTGGGCACTAGCTGGGCCCGCTCTGGTCTCTGCAGACAGCTGGTGTGCTGGGCACTAGCTGGGCCCGCTCTGGTCTCTGCAGACAGCTGGTGTGCTGGGCACTAGCTGGGCCCGCTCTGGTCTCTGCAGACAGCTGGTGTGCTGGGCACTAGCTGGGCCCGCTCTGGTCTCTGCAGACAGCTGGTGTGCTGGGCACTAGCTGGCCCGCTCTGGTCTCTGCAGACAGCTGGTTTGCAGACAGCTGGTGTGCTGGGCACTAGCTGGGCCCGCTCTGGTCTCTGCAGACAGCTGGTTTGCTGGGCACTAGCTGGCCCGCTCTGGTCTCTGCAGACAGCTGGTGTGCTGGGCACTAGCTGGGCCCGCTCTGGTCTCTGCAGACAGCTGGTTTGCTGGGCACCAGCCGGGCGCGGCTGTCTGGGGCGGGGACCCACTGCGGCCCTGGCTATTCCATGCCACACTTGCAGTCCTGACCCACCTCTGGCTCGCGTCCACGTGGCATCCCGTGCGGGGTGGGGAGGGGAGCAGCTGCAGGCATAGGCTGATTCAGCTCAGGGCCTTGCTCAGATGGCAGGCTGGGGCTGCGTCTCTGAGTCTACTTCCCCCTGCCCCACGGGCCTGCCCTTGCCAGCCCTCTCCCCAGAGTCCCCTGCCGTTGGTCCCCTGAGCCCTGACCCAGGGCTCCATCTTCCCTCCCACTTCCTTCTTCCCCCCACCCCCTGGTCTCTGAGCCTCACGGCCGAGCGTGCTTTCTGGCCTGATGTCCCTCCCCGGGAGTCCTGGGTGTCCCAACAGCAGGGCTGGATTTTAGTGCTTGACTCCGATGGGCCGTCACCACCCACACGGCGCCCCTCCAGGAGGGCCTCTCCTGGAGGTGCCCCTACCATCATACTCGTTTCAGAAGCCAGGGGCTCGGGCCTCTCCAGACCCTTCCTGCCAAGCTTGGGGCTGGCCCAGGTAGTAGAGTCCCACGCTCACTCCGCCCAGCCCTTCATCACAGATGAGGAAGCAGCTCAGAGAGGGCAAGCGGGTCAGGACAGAGGTCTGACCCCAGGATCTTGGTCCAGGGCTGTCTGTGTCCTCAGAGAGATTTCCCTGTTTTTGTCTCTCCTGCCATGCCATACCTACCCTTGACTCGGCAGGGAGATAGGAGTCGGACCCGGGCGGGATGGTTTGCATGACACTCCCTTGAAACAAAACTGAGATGCCGCTGTGCTTGCGGAGAGCAGGGGTTGCTGTTTTGAGGGTAACAAGGAGACTCCTAGGCTCTTGATCCATCTTTCAACATCCCCCCACCCCCACCCCTTCTCATGGGCTTCCCAGGTGGCACGAATGGTCAAGAACCTGCCGAGACGTAAGAGACGCGGGTTCGATCCCTGGGTCAGGAAGCTCCCCTGGAGGAGGGCATGGCAACCCACTCCAGTGTTCTTGCCTGGAGAGTCCCATGGACAGAGGAGTCAGACACGACTGAAGCTACTTAGCGCCAAACACGCGCCCCTCCCTTCTCACGTTCTCATCTTTCGCTGAAGAGAGAGGACCCTTGGGCAGGTCTAGGTTTTCTGAAGGTTGCTGTGGGCATTCTTGAGTGTCCAGCTGGGTTTAGGCCCCATAGACCCTGGTTGGGCTCATTCAGTTGAAGTAAAGGGCTTCTTTGAAGAAATTGTTTCCCAGGTTCTCACCAGGTCACCAGGAATCCACAGCCTGCCCAGAAAGCAGGCGGGCCGGCTCGGGGGGCGAGTGGACTGCTCCTGGGTCCATGTGTGCTCTTCGCCATGCTGCAAAAACGGGCACCTGAGTGTTGATAGGTCTGAACTGGGCTTAGTATTAAACCCATCAATTAGATTGATCTGGTTGTCAAGCTGCCTAAGTTAAAGCAAAACGAAACTCTCTGATCACCCCTCTATCCTGGCAGTTCTCACCAAAGCCATCAGGCCACACCCTGAGCGGGGCCCTGGCCCCCTCCCACCGACCTCTCCCTGGTTCCGGGCTGAGACCCAAGGCAGAAGGTGCCACGGGCCAGTTCCTCTGAAGTCTTTGAATAACTGTGCCCGAGTCAGGGCTGTTTTATTTTGATCAAAATCAATTGCTTGTGCTTCAGATCCAGGAGTTTCCTGGTGGCTCAGACGGTAACGTGTCTGTCTACGATGCGGGAGACCTGGGTTCGATCCCTGGGTTGGGAAGATCCCTTGGAGAAGGAAATGGCAATCCACTCCAGTACTCTTGCCTGGAAAACCCCATGGACAGAGGAGCCTGGTAGGCTACAGTCCATGGGGTCAAAAAGAGTCGGACATGACTGAGTGACTTCACGTTCACGTTCAGATCCTGAAGAAGGGGAGGAATCTGCTTCTTTCTCTGCACCATGGCCACGCCTCTTCCTCGGTCCCTCCCCCCACATCTGGGGGGCCGGGCCCCCTCTTCTGAGTCCTTCCTCTTGTCCAGCTTCCTGTCCTTTCTCCTTCTCCATTACTCAGTCAGGGTTGCCTTCTGGTCCCAGCCGCCGGGAAGGAAGTGAAATCAGCAGTCCAGTATGCGATGCGGTGATGGGTCGACCTTTGACCCGGGAGCCTGCCCGGAGCTGTCTGGCCAAGGGGCGGGCAGTGCCTCCCAGGGCAGCCGGGTCCCAGCTCTGGTCGCCGGACGCCAGGAGCCACCTACAGGCTCCTGCAGGAACTGCTTTTTGGTGGGAGCTGGGCTCCAGGGGCGCTGTGGACAGCGCTCTTCCTGAGGTTCTTGGGCCCTGCCCAGTGGCCCCAGCAGGCTGGGAGCGGCGCACGATAGGACCCAGAGAGCAGGTGAAGGAGTGAGCGTGGGCAGCGGGGGGGCCCTGGGCTGGGAGTCAGGACTCGGGACTCACATCTGCCTCTCCAGCTGATTCACCGGGTCAAGCGACTTACTCCTGTAGACCTCAGCCTTCTCATCTGAATAATGGGTGTATTGGGCTGAATTATTTTTTTTTAATAGTCCCCTGCAGTTGGGGTAACCAGTACATCTGCAGAACTCCTTCGGTCCCAGATACACCTGCACGGTCCATCACCCTATTTCCAGTTCTAGTGAATAGGGAAGCCCAGAAATCACTGAGCATTTCCATTCAAATCCAATTTCCAGCATGTATTATTCTAGAAGTTTCTAGAGGCTCTAATCCCTCTCAGCCTCAATTTCCTTACCTGTGAAATGGGACTAACAATCATATTGACCTCTTAGGACTGTTGGAGGATGGAATGAATCACACTTTAATATATGCCTAGTCATCGGTCCTGTGAGTGTGCTTTGATGGAGAGGAAAAAGCCATAGAGAACAGAAAGATCTGGCTTTCAGCCCTAGTTTATTCTTTCTGAGCTGCAGTTTCCTCATCTGTAAAATGGGAGCAATATACCCACCTTTCTAAGTTGCAGAGACGATTATATGAATCATCTCAGGTATAGTAGGGGCTCGAGAAATGAGTTGTTAAATGAATGGAAACCATTCACAAGACGCTATCTTTAGTCTTCATTAATGAGAGACTGGCATTGTTAGGAATATCTGTAATACATACGTACATTCTGCATTGGAAGAGCTGCGCTCCATGGAGAAGGCGCGTGTGCCCTCTGGCTACTGCTCTCACGGTTTTGGACAGCCACCTGGCAGGCCCCTCCCCGTGCCCCGTGCTCCCCCCCTGCCCGGGCCCCTGCAGCCTGACTGCTCACTCATGCCCGCCCGTGCACCCCCCAGGCGGGAGACCTTTGACTTCGACGATGACTGTGACAGCCTGACGTGGGAAGAGAATGAAGACACGCTGCTGCTCTGGGAAGACTTCACCAACTGCAACCCGAGCCTCGACCTGCAGGGCGAGGTGAGCCGGCAGGCGGGCCCCGGGGGCGCCTCGTTCCCATGCTCCCCCATCCCTCGCTCTTTCCCGGCAGCCCCACCACCTGGTTAAGCTGTCCACCCTGTTCGTTTCTCCAGCAAGAGGAAAACCTGGGCAACCTGATCCACGAGACCGAATCCTTCTTCAAGACGAGAGACAAGGAGTATCAGGAGACGATCGGCCAGATCGAGGTGAGACGCCCGCTTGTGCATGTCCCTGAGCGACCCCTGAGGCCCCCGGTGATGTCCCCCACGTGACCCCCGAGGCCCCCGGTGACTAAGCACCCATGTGCACAGGGGCTGGGATAGCAGCGCAGGCACCAGGATTGGGAGTCAGGAGACCCACTGATTCTCCTGGCCTGGTGCTGGGCAAGTCACCCCTCTCTTGGGTAGGGCCTCAGTTTCCTAATCTGTAAAATGGGGGTGGTGATACCTGTCTGCCCCAGAGAGGTTTTTTCCTAAGTTGTTTGACTGACATGGTGATCTCAAAATAATGGGAACTGACATTTGAGTGATATCAAGTGACACTGGGCCCTGAGCCCTTTAAAAATACACCTTTGTTGGTATTCTCATACCCTGTGTGTGCACCCGAGGGGGACCTGGGTGCCTCCACCCTGTGCAGTGGGCACTCTGTGCCCATTTTACAGAGGAAGAGATGAGTCAAAGAGACCAAGTGACTTGCCTGAGACCCCCCAGCCAGGAAGCGGCCTGCAAGCCCGGTTCTCCCTGCTCCAGAGCCTGTGTGTGTGCCTGGCACACCTGTCTGTGAGAGTCAGTCATTGTCAGGCGGGAGGACGGGAAGCCCGGCTCCTCCCCGAGGGATGGAGCCCTTGGTTGAGGAGAAGGGTCAGAAGCGTGAGCCCCCTTTTCTGACGCAGTCCGCGTGAAGGAGTGCCCGGGCCAGAGCTGCTGCGGCTACCCCAGCGGGGGGTGTGGCCGTGGGGCGGCCCCCCGCCGCTGGCGCCGAGGGCGCGGGGTCGCCGCGCGGCTGGCTGTGAGGGTGACCTGCGCTCTCCCCCGTGTCGGCTCTTCGCAGCTGGAGCTGGCCACGGCCAAGAGCGACATGAACCGCCACCTGCACGAGTACATGGAGATGTGCAGCATGAAGCGGGGCCTGGACGTGCAGATGGAGACGTGCCGCCGGCTCATCAAGGGCTCCGCAGACAGGTACCGCCCGCGCCGCCTTCCCTGCGCGCGTGCGCCACCGCTGCCCCGGCGCGCGTGGCGCGGGCTCTGGGCTGCGACTCGCGGCCTGGGGACTCCGTCCGCCGGCCGTCTGGGCGTCCCGTGACCGTCGGCCACCTACCGCGTGCCTTACACAGCTACGCTCACGTGGCTCGCACAGCCAGCCTGTTCCCATCGGTGTGGGACGGTGGAAGACTCCTTTGAGAAGTTGTGCTCTGTGCAAGGCCCTGGGGATACAGCGATGAGCAGGTCACAGCCCCTGCCCTCCAGGAGCCCACGCCCCACTTCCTGCTGAGCTGCTGGGTGGGGAGGTAGGCGGGGCTTACATGGGTCCTGAGGAAGCAATTTTCCTTCCTTTCCCATCTTCTAACCTAAGGGCACATGAGCTGGTCCCCAGGAGACCAACACACATCAGGCCTCCTTCCCTGCCAGCACTGAGACAGCTCCTGCCCTTAGGGAACACGCAGCTTTTGGGGGAGTGTGTGTGTGTGTGTGTGTGTGTGTGCAGTTGCTGTCGTGTCCGACTCTTTGTGACTCCATGGATTGTAGCCCACCAGGCTCCCCTGTCCATGGAATTTTCCCGGCAAGAATACTGGACTGGGTTGCCATTTCCATCCCTAGGGGATCTGCCTGACCCAGAGATCAAACCCGCATCGCTGGCATTGGCAGGCGGGCTTTTACCACTGAACCACCTGGGGAGCCCCCTTTCAGGGGAGAAAGACATGTTAGTGATAAAATGACAAGTAACAGCGCTTGGCCTGAAGCACAAATATGTTAGTTATAATCATTTCTCTCATCATGACGGTGTTCTTGCACCGTTTGGGCCGTAAGAGACGGAGAAGCAGGGGGAAGCTGTGTGTGTGTTGGGGGGGGGGCGCGCGCTGAGCATGTTACCTTCAGCTCACTGATTCCCAGAACCCACTTCTGCTGTTTCCATTGTTTGGATAGAGGAGTGTGCATGTAGGCAGGGTAAACAGCTTGCCCTAGGTCCCCCGGCTCAGCAGTGATAAGTTGAAAATTCGAACCCAGTGCTGTTAACTGCTATTCTCTGTGGCCTCCCTTTGGGCTCTGAGTTAGTTGCCCAGATGATGGGAGTGTAGAAGCTGAATTGGACCCATGGTTCCTGCTCCCATGGAGCGCTCAGCACCAGGGCGTTGCACAAGGTCTCGAGAGCCTTGTTTAAGCCCTGAACTTCGAAGACTCTAAGGAAAGCAGAGAGGGTGGGTCTCGGCGAGGATCCCCCGTGGAGGCTAGGTTTTCCAGGAGGGGCTGCCCCATCCTTCCTGCTGTCTGCCCCAGGCTGCCCTCTGAAGTCTCCTGTTCTGTTGTGCCCTTCCAGGAATTCACCATCCCCAAGCTCCGTGGCCAGCAGCGACTCAGGAAGTACAGACGAGATCCCGGACGACTTTGAGCGGGAGGCGGACGTGGAGCCCATGGTCAGCTGATGACTGAGGCACGCCCCCACCCCCCCCAGCCCGTGCCTGGTGGTCTTGGCGATGGGGCCTCTGCCCGCCTCTCCCCACGGGGCCAGGAAGTGGGGCTCCCAGCCCTGACCACGCAGACTTCCTATGCCCTCCCTTCTCTGGAGGCCCCCAGGGACCGCTGCTTCCTTCCTTCCTTTCTCCGCCCACCACCAACCAGTGCCCCCCTCCATCCACCCACCCAAGGAATGGTGCTGTCAATTTCTATTGTTCTCCACATCACAAATGCAGACTTCTGTCCGGACGATGCAGTGTTAACTGTGCCTTTTCCCTTCAGCTGAGCCACTTTGAGCTCCAAAGAATTATTCCTAGCAGGCGTTTTTATACAAAACCCTAAGGTGAGGGCGGGGGGGCCCCCCCGGGTGTGGTCAATGCCTTTTTCTACCCTCCCACCTGCTCCTCTGATTGGCCATGAACTCTGCCTTCCCGCCCCTGCTGGAGTTGAACTTGGGATGGTCCACCTCCCCCCCAGGAAGGCGCCACCTGCCTTCACCTTTCCAGGCCTGGGTGGGGACTTCCCGAGGGCATGTCATTTACTGAAGGGGAGAGAAGGCTAGAAGGAGGGAGGGAAGGACAAATTTTTCTTTTCTTTTTGGATCGAGTGGCAAAGCAGAGGGAGAAGGCACTGTGGGGGAAGGTGGAGCCTCACTGTGTTTAAACTACTATGCAAAAAAAAACACAAAAAAACAAAAAAAGCAGCTTGCCTTATACCATTGTGGGAGGCGGGCCCTCTCCCAACTAGCTCCTTGGTTTTCCCCTGGAGCTGGGAAGGAGGCAGAAGCTAGGGTGATCTCTCTCCCTCTCTCTCTCTCTCTCTCTCTCTCTCTCTCTCTCTCTCTCTCTCTCTCTCTCTCTCGCAGCCTCTGCAGGTGAGCACTGACTTGGGAGGGGGTTTGGTCAAGGTTGGTAGCGAGGTGGGGGTCCTGAGGACCTCAGCCACCTGACTGCTTGCTTTCTAGGAACTTCCGTGGGTTGGGGAGGTGGGTGGGGGTTGGGGGTGGGGAATGTCTTTTTATTGCCCTGATGTTTTTTTTTTTTTCCCCAGCCAACAATAAGGGGTTATAGATCTGAAATTTCTCTGTGAGAAAGTCTGGAGGGGGCCAGGCCTGGTAGCCACCGCCTCCTCCAGGGAACTGGGTCAGTACTGCCTGCCAGCATCTTGGTTCTCCACTGTGCCCCAGCTGCCCACTGTTTGGCCACCGGCGGGCACTGGAAAGGGAAGCAGAGGGAGGCAGCGGGGACTGCTGGCAGAGGAGGTGGCCGGAGCGGGAGGTGGCCGGAGCGGGAGCTCGCCTGAGAGCACGCTCATGGATGGACATACGCTCACCTCTACTGTAATTCACTGCTTGATTGATCCGTTGGAGAGTTAATCTGAGCCAGTATCTCTCCAGACTTGAGTGGACCTGAGTCAGAGGGCATTGTGTGGAGGCCACCCTCAAGTCTCAGCTGGGAGCCCGAAGAGCAGGCTTTACTTTTTTTTTTTTAGTATCTTTTTGGACCCACCACTCACTACTACCAATCCCCTGGTGTGATTGGGGGTTTTTGGTTTTGTTGGCTCAGGAGCTCCCCCTGGAGGTCAGAGGAGCGAAATGTGCCCAAGGAGCAGAGCTCCTTACCACCCCCCGGCCTGTGTCTGCAGGCAGAGGAGGGGCTCTGAGTAGATCAGGCCTCCTGTCTTTCCTCCCCAGAGGACCAGTGATTTGCAAGGGCCTCCTCTCTCTCCTGTTTCCCCACCTGTTTTGCAGTCTTAAAACCATTGTATATAATATTCATATTATATAAATATATATATATGGAGAGAGAGGAGAGTGTTAGTGATGGTGTGTAATTTTTATTTATGAGAACTTGGTGGCCTTTATTGTGAATTTTTTCCTTTTTTTTTTTTTTCTGCTTTGTTTTGTTTTCGTGGGAGAACCTCCTGCTGGTTCCCCGTAAAAGTCTGGCTGAACGTCTTCCATTCCCAGCATCTCTTAGCCAGATAGTCCCTCGTTAGGTACGTGAAGGGACGAGGTTTCGGAGGAGAGATCACCCACTTCTTCTCCTTCTCACTGACCCTTGTTCTAAAGGTTACAGGGTTCAAACAGATTATTATTGTTGTTATTGTTATTGTTGTTTTATTTTTATTTTAACCAAAGGTTATCAGAGCCAGTTGGGCTTGGACCTCAGCTGCTGAAAAGATTTTCCGTTTCTGGGAGGGTGGGAAACCGCCGCCCCCCCGGGCCTCCTCTGCCCAGGGTGAGGGAGGCACTGAGTGCTGTGGGCAGGTGGGCAGAATGGAAGCCTGTCTCAGGGTGGTGGGAGGGTGACAGAGTTAAGACAGTAAGCAACAATAGAAGTGTTTCGGGGGTAACTAAGGTTCCTGCGGTGATTGCTGTCCAGTAGTATTATTTTTCCTTCCCCCCTTGTATACATAGGATATTTGTCTTTGGGGACTAGGGTACTCTGAATTTATCTAGGAAGTATGGTAGTGGCAGGAGCCAGGGTCAGATGCTGGCCAGAAAGATCCGTCCTGCTGGTCTTCAGTAGCTGCTCTCCCTGGGGAGCAAGGATTTGGGGCTGGTGGATGGGGCGACAGCAAGAGTGTTAGTGACCTGCCTCCCGGGTGTGGTCCTGGGCTTTAGCCTGGCTGCCTCCCTCCCCACTAAGTTCTTTTTTTGAGTTAGTTGCCAGTGGGCCCCGCTTGCCCCCTTTGCCATGGGCTCACAGCTTGCCAAGAAAGACCCCAACGCTCGCTGGGGCAGCACCAGGTCCAGTTGGGACCAACTGGTCCGTCCTTTGTAAAGATGTAAATACTTAATTTTGGTTTTCTATTCCTCAGCCCAGTGTCATATTGACATTGGTGTTTCAGAATTGTTCTCAGATGGTTCTCCTGTGCTGCCCTCTTTTGCTCTCCTATTTTGGGGGGGTTTATAAAAAGAGAGGATTGGGGAGGGGCAGGGAGAGTAGCTTCCTTTGGGCTCCCTGATTGTGGAACACACACGCACACACACTTCTGAGATTCTGAACAGGGAAAAAAATGATTGCCAAGTAAACACATTTTGTTTTCTTGTGGCAATATGTCTAGAGGTCTCTGACTGGCCTGTCCATCATGGACTTAGCTCCGTGGATGGAGCTCAGATGACCTGGAGAATCTTTGGCTTGGGATGGGGGGAGAGGGTGTGGGGCAGGGGGTCATATAAGGTATAACTTAAGCTAAATGTAATCTATTTATAAAGCAAGAGACTCTCATCTATTTTTATGAAAGGAAAGGTTTTTTTAAAATCTAGGGTAGGCAGTTATGGTAGCCCAGCATTTTTCTGTGGACAAGATGCATGTTGCTGCTGGATTTAATATAATCAGTACCCCTCACCTTTTCTCCTCATCCTCACCACCTGCTCATCCATACCCATGGGCGGCTTCAGCAGCGCAAAGGTCACCCCTCACCCCATTTCTCTGTCCCTTGATCCCCCAGCTCCCTGGCCATTGGAAGGCTGGGGGGCGGGCATTTGTGGTAGTGGCTGGGCAGTGGGGAATTCAGAATGGACTAGGGTGGTGGGAGGGAAAGGGGGTGCTGGGTGGGGGGCAAGCTCTGCTTCAGAGGGTGGGCTCTGATTAGTTGCTCCGACTCTGGTCGGCCAAGATCCATTGCCAAGTCAGCTGTATTTGGGAGAGAGCTGAGAAATGAGTGGAAGACTTCCAGGCTCGGGGTGGGCTGTGTGTTAGGCTTGGGCAAACCCCTCACCATTCCCCCTGCCAAGCCATCAAAGCAGTGAGGTAAAGGCACCCTCCGCCCATAGACTCCTTCGTGGACATTTTCGCATCTACCTTATTTTTAGCCCCATCCGGGGAGACTTTATATCCTGAAGTCCCATCCCACCCCACTGTTGCTGTTTGTCTGCCAGCTGGGTTTAGCGTCAAGGGGAAGGGGGGGTTTATACTCATTGAAAGACTACTGACCCTACCGGAAACCAACCTGTTTACTGTATTGTTGTAAATATCATGCCCTTTATATCCTGTATATTGGCTTCTTTTAAATAAAGTGAAATGTCTTAGAATTGATGCTTTTTTCTTTTTAAATTAAGGATAAAGTGATGGGGGAGGGGCAAGAGGACACAGGCCACATAAACACTAAAAGTCATTGGCCGATTAGTGATCAAATAGGGAAATTTTACATCACCTCACATCTCACAATAAAATCTTTGGAAGCAGTTAAAGCAGGAATTATACATATTTCATAGAAGGGGAAGAGAGCCAGAGAGATCACAGCCTGAAGAACTAGCATAGCCTGGTTTGGAACTGGGGGCCTATTAATCATATTGCCCTCTGAATCTGCAAATTTTCCATTCTCTGGTGGAGCAAGCTGTCTTGTGCCATCTTAATTAAGTGACTAGTATCCGTGGATTTTGGTATCTGCAGGGGCTCTGGGAACCCGTCTCCCACCAGAGGAGGACTGAAGTTTCCTTCCCCACTCCCCACTCTTTTTGTTTAAATTCTCCGAAGTGCCTTAAAGAGTGTGACCTCCCAGATAAAGAGGAGTGATAATGAAATAAGGAGGAAGTTCTAAGGCGGGTATTATTACTCCCACTTTACAGACACAGAACTGAGGCCCAGGAAAGTTACATATCTTGTCAACATTACAGGGAGAAACCACGATCAGCATCGGAACTCTGACTCCTAAGCAGGTTCTCGGTACACACCGCTGGAGAAAATACTAACAGATACATTAGAAGAGAGTGTTGGGAAAGTTGTTAACAGTACTTAAGGAACAGAACGGGCCCCTAAGATTCCATCCTCAGAACTTCAGAATCTGAGTTGTCAATAAGGTTCACGTGTTCGTGCAAACAACGTCCCGGAGAAAACATTCAAATTTTGGTCCGGGGCGCCAAAATAAAGCAGAGGAATAAAACGGATTCCGCGTCCAGAGCTTTTGAAGGGAAGTCCGAGCGCAGATTGGTTCGGGTTTTATCTTACATTGACCGTAATCTGCAAGGAAGTAGACCAATTTGTCCAAGCGCTATGCCTTAGGCAACTAGGTGGCTCCGCTCCAGGTCGGGAGTGGAGGGTGGCTGCGTCCCTACCAGGAGGCTAGAGCCAGGCTGCAGCCCCCGAGGTGAGGAAGGGGGCCGGCCACGACGAGGCCCTCTGCAGGGTGTAAGAGTCTGGCAGCCCCCGGCCAAGGGCAGCGAGAGCCTCCGGGTAGGGCCTCCAGCGACACCTGACCGGCAGACCCCAATCCTTCCGCCCCGCCTCACACGTGCCCCATCCCCGCTCTCTCATTGGCTGCTTCTGCCCCTCTAATCCCGGCCTAAGCAGGTTGCAACTTGACCGCCCCTCTGATTGGTCCGGGAGCTCTCATGGCTCACTCTGATTGGTGGATGGAGCTCACGCCCTTCTGCCCCCGGTCCCCATCGGAGGGCGACCGGGTCATACCATACAGGAAGAAAGCGGGAAACGCGTACCCTTCGGGGCTTCGCTCTTGGGCTGCTTTGCCCTGCGTCATATGATAGCGTTCTTCGTCAGGCCCTCGGGGGAGAATTCTTCTATTAGCAGGAGGCAAACACAGAGGCGTTTAGGCTGGGCCTGACTTGGAGGGCGGCCGAGGCGGCAGTACCCCCCCCCCCCAGCCCACCGAGGTGGTGCGCTCCAGGCGGGGCGGTGCAGTCCAGTGGCTCCAAGCGGGGCCGGTCCAGCGAGCGGCAGCGCGGGGATCCCAGGATGCTGCTGCGTTCGGCCGCGCTCTGCCGCGCCCTGCTGGCCCGCCGGGGCAGGGCGGCCGGGTGAGTGAGCGCCGGGCAGGCCAAGGGGCGCCTGCTGGCCCCGGGGCCCCAGGAGTCGCTGGGCGCCCCCCTCCCGCGCCCCTGTCCCCTAACTGGGCTCCCTTCGGGCCAGACCCCCAAACTGGGCTCCACTCCCGCCCCCGCACCGGGCTCGACTCCCGTCCCCGAACTGGGCTCCCTCCGCGCCGGACCCCCGAACCGGGCTCCTTCCGGGCCAGACCCCCGAACCGGGCTCCACCCTCGCCCCCGAACCGGGCTCCCTCCGGGCCAGACCCCCTCCGGGTTTCCCAGAGGCTTCTCTGCGCCGGGGGTCGCTTCCTCTGATGCCGCCCGACACCCACCTCCTGCGATGTGTCCATCTCCCAAAGGTCTTTTAGCTAAGGGGTCCTGCCCACCGGCGGGTGAGGTGGGTTGGTTCGGTGCCCTCTTGGATCCCCACGGTGAGAAAGGAGCCGCTTGATCACCTCGTCTTTCTCCGGATGGATACAGACATTTGCCTGCGGCCTGAGTACAGCCTTCTCCTCCGAGGGCACCTCTTTTTTTTTTTTTTTTTTAAAGCACGTTTCGTTTCTCTCCTCCCCACCCTTGGTTTCACGTTCAGGACCCTCCCTGGGGGTCCCTCTCTCCTCTGGACTGGCATTTCTGCTTCTCTCTTTTCTCCTTCCCCCCTTTTCAAGTTAAGTGTTGGTCGGAGAAGGCAATGGCACCCCACTCCCGTACTCTTGCCTGGAAAATCCCGTGGACAGAGGAGCCTTGTAGGCTGCAGTCCATGGGGTCGCTAGGAGCCGGGACACGACTTCACGACTTCACTTTCACTTTTCACTTTCATGCCCTGGAGAAGGAAATGGCAACCCACTCCAGTGTTCTTGCCTGGAGAATCCCAGGGACAGGGGAGCCTGGTGGGCTGCTGGCTATGGGGTCTCACAGAGTCCGACACGACCGAAGAGACTTAGCAGCAGCAGCAGCAGCAGCAGTTGGTCAGAAAAATGGACTCCTTTCTTCTGATAGGTGGAATAATATTTGTGAAGTACATATAACATGCCAAACCTGTGTTGCACACTTGGCCTACGTGCCTTATTGTGACGATTCGTAAGTTATGACACATGAAGTGCTTTGAAGAGTGCCTGGTACGGAGGCAGTGCCTGATGCTATTCATCATGATTGTCATTATCGCCCGTTTTTAAACTTCACTGGTGGGTAGCTGCTTTCAGATGAAGAAGCTGAGGTGTAGTGGTCCAAGTGGAGCTGCTCTGCAAACCCAGATTTGCAGACCCTCCAGTGTGGAGTGGGATTCCTGGACCTTTGCCCTGTCAGTGACAGATGTCCTCAGACCCCTCTTCTGCACCCCGTGGGCTTGGTGGAAGAGGCAGGTAGGACACAGATCCTGCCCCAGAGGGGCTCACAGTTGGGTGAGGCTGCACTCTTGTGGACCCATGTGTCTGTCCACCTCCCTTTCAGAGCTGGGCAGCTCTGGCCCCAGTTTGAGTTTTGTTTGCCTAACCCCTAGGACTGATCAGTTGCATCTCCCCTGCTAAGCTGTGCCTCTCTCGAGTTAATCAGTGTCCCAAGGAATGGTACAGGGTGCCCTGGGCGCGGATGCGTTTCAGTGCAGCTGTGTGTGCTCTGTGGGGGCGGGTGGTGGGATAGGGAAGAGGACAAGGAGGAGGACTCTTTCTCCAAACTGAGGTTGGGGGCCCTGCTCACTGCATCCTCAGTGTGGTCTCATTTGCAGGCCTTTCCCTGCATTCTGAGACCACGCCTCTCAGACCCTGATGGAAGCCACATAGGTCCACGTGTTTACTGAGTATCTGCCCTGTGTACGTGGTATGCTAAACGCTGTAGGGAGGGGTGTTGCAACCTGCAAGAGTTTTCAGTTTAATGGAAGAAAGCCTTAGACATAAAAAACAAACCAAAAAGCCCTCTAATGTCTGGTATAAAAACACCTCTATTCTGGGGGAGGTGAGGGCTGGGGCGGGGTGGGCGGGTTGGATGGAAAGCTCATAACAGCAGTAGTTATCAAGCAATCAAGTACCATAGGCCTGGCCCTGTGCAGATAAGCCCTGTATTATTACCGTTTTACCAATGGGAAACTTATCTCCTGTTAAAAATGTTGAGACTAAGGGCTACCCTAGTGGCTCAGCAGTTAAAGAATCTGCCTGCCAAAACAGGAGATTCGGGTTTGATCCCCAGGTGGGGAAGATCCCCTGGAGGAGGAAATGGCAACCCACTGTAGTATTCTTGCCCGGGAAATCCCAGGGACAGAAGGGCCTGGTGGGCTTACAGTCCATGGGGGTCGCAAAGAGTTGGACATGACTTAGCGACTAAACAACAGCAATAAAATTACCCTCTGTCTGACTCCAGGCTCATGCCTCCTGAGTGGAGAAAAAGCATTTTGTAACCAAATCTGCTGGCTCAGGTTACCTGTTTTGGATATAGCAGCTGGCTTGATGCCCCAAGACAGGGTTTCCCAACCTCAGCAGTATTAACGTTTGAGTCTGATAATCCTTTGTTGTGGGGGCTGCCTGTGTATTGTAGAATGTTTAGCAGAATCCCTGGCGTCTACTCCCTAGATGACATAGCATCCCTCAGTCATGACAACAAGAAGTCTCCAGGCATTGCCAAATGTCACCTCAGGGGCACAGGCCCTCCTGGTTGGGAACCGTGGTTCTAGAATAGTTTCGGTGTTTGGCCACTTGTTTAATTATTTGACAGAAAGGAAATGGCAGTCCACTCCAGGACTATTGCCTGGAAAATCCCTTGGACAGAGGAGCCTGGTAGGCTGCATTCCATGGGGTTGCAAAGAGTCGGACACGACTGAGCGACTTCACTTTCTTTCTTAGCTTATACCTGTGGCATGCCATGTCTGCGTTTATGGGGAAGCAGTTTTAGCACATTTTTAGTGATAACTCTCGGTGCCTACACATGAAATTCTAGTGCTGACAGAAACCATCTCTCGGGAGCCTGGGATGGGTGAGGTTCTGCAGTGTTTCCCTTTCTGCCTGGAGTGCCAGGAATCTCAACCGACTTTCAAACATGCTTCTTTTTTTTGGAAGTGATTTGTTCAGTCGCCTAGTTATGTCCGACTCTTTGCAACCCCACGGACTGCAGCATGCCAGGCTTCCCTCTCCTTTGCTATCTCCTGGACGTCAAACTCTCACGTCCATTGAGTCAGTGATGCCATCCAACCGTCTCATCCTCTGTCGCCCCCTTCTCCTCCTGCCTTCAGTCTCTCCCAGCATCAGGGTCTTTTCCAATGTGTCAGCTCCTCTCATCAGGCAGCCAAAGTATTGGAGCCTCAGCTTCAGCATCAGTCCTTCCAGTGAATATTCAGGACTGATCTCCTTTACGACTGACTGGTTTGATCTCCTTGCTGTCCAAGGGGCTTTTGAAGTGGTGGTCAGTTATTCTTGATATTTTACAGTATTTGTTTATTTATTGGGCTGCGTTGGGTCTCAGCTCCGTCATGCAGGATCTTTCACTGCCGCACAGGGACTCTCTAGCTGCGGTGTGCTAGCTTAGTTGCTCTGTGGCGTGTGGAGTCTTAGTTCCCTGACCAGGCATTGAACCTTTGACCCCTAGACTGCAAGGCAGATTCTTAACCACTGGACCACCAGGGAAGTCCCTGAACGCACTCTTGACTGTGCATTTTCTTTGTATTTAATTAGTATGAGTCCACTGTACAAAGTACAGATAAAGAAAAGAGAAAGGTGATGGAGGTCACCCGGCAGCTTGCCACATAGAGGTGACCACGCTGTCACTTTGACGACTAGCCTTTTCACGGCCCAGGAATATGTATGCTTTAGAAAAACAGCATAAAAATGGGCTCCTCTGCAGATGCTTTTTTGTAGCTTGCTTTTTCAGTTGAGACTGACCTCCCTTATTATATGTCCCCAGGCCCTAGAACTGTGACTGGCACCTGGTCAGCCCTCAGCAAACATTTGGTGAATGAAAGAATGATCATGTGATTCCTCCCTGTCAACAGAAATTTATCATAACCAGTCTGGGAGAGGATCGCAGTGAACAGCTGGCCTTTACCGAGGGGCCAGGGATGGTCACTCAGGGCTGCCGTTTGCCTTTTATGGGGGTGATTTCACTTAGCTCCTCAGTAGCCTGTGCTGTAGGTGATTTCACTTAGCTCCTCAGCAGCCTGTGCTGCAGGTGATTTCACTTAGCTCCTCAGTAGCCTGTGCTGTAGGTGTCATGCGTCGTCACTCAGTCGTGTCCACCTCGCTGTGGCCCCGTGGGCTGCAGCCCGCCAGGCTCCTCTGCCTGTGGGGATTCTCCAGGCAAGAATGCTGGAGTGGGTTGCCGTGCCCCCCGCCAGGGGATTTTCCCAACCCAGGGATCAAACCCAGGTCTCCCGAATTGGCAGGCAGGTTCTTTACTGACTGAGCCACCGGGAAAGCCCCATGAATTACGTGTTACTGTCCCCATTTCACAGACTGAACAACTGAGGCCTGTAGCAGTTAAGGAAATCTTGTCCAAGGTCTTGAGCTAGTAAACACCAGAGCTCCCAACTGACTGCCTTTCTCTCTTTCATTAATTTTGTCTTGGGCACCCTCTGCAAAATCTTTGTTGTTGTTTTTTCCCTAAATCTTTTGCTTCTGGTTTTGGCTGTGCTGGGTCTTTGTTGTGGCACTCTGGCTTTTTCTAGTTGTGGTACTCAGGCTTAGTTGCCCTCTGCCATGTGGGATCTTAGTTCCCTGACCAGGGATGGAACCCACGTCCGCTGAGTGAGAAGGCGAGTTCTTAACCACTGGACCACTAGGGAAGTCTCTGCAAATTCTCTTTGGAAACAGCCAAGATACATATTTATACTTGTATATACATTTGATAAATAAAAGAATTAAACTGGGCACCTAGGAAACTTAGAGTGTTAGTATTTGTCCCTTCTATACTCTTGTATCAGACCTCACTGGGTGCCAGGGTCCAGAGGTTATTCCAGCCCGGCCCTCCGACATTAGGGGGCTTGTGGGCTGGAGTTCACCTGCAGGAATCCTGGTGACTTTGGCTGCCTTTCAGCCTCTCTGCCTGTCTTGTCTTCCTAACTTCAAAACCACCTAGGGCTTGTCCCAGCCCGCCTGATGCTGTTCTGGCCAGGAGCCTGGGACGTCCCGCTGTTCCCTGGCCATACTCTGCCCTTTCATTTCTCAAGCACTGCCCAGGTCAGTGCTTCCTGCCTGCGTGTCCTCCTCTGGTGAAGCCGCGCTCCCCCAGCACTTTGTGGCCCTGCTGTCCTTTGGCCCAGTGCCCTGCCTGTGAGACGGGAGTGATCCTACTGATAGCCGTGTTGCACCAGGCTCAAAGGACGCGAGTTTGAGCACACTCTGGAAGATAGTGAAGGACAGGGAAGCCTGGCGTGCTGCAGCCCATGGGGTCGCAGAGAGTTGGATGTGACTTAGCACCTGAACAGCAACAACAGAGCCCAAGGGTTAGAGGTGAAGTGGTAGGCGGCTTGCTGGGGGCCTGGGACCCAGAGTGTTTTCTGTGAATAAACTGAGTAAAGGAATAAGTAGAACCTCCAGTGACCGGAATGCTTGCTTCCAAACTTGTGAAAATCCCCACTCAGGCCGCAGTCAGTACCGGCACTCAGGCCGGGGGGCGGGGGGGGGGACCTGGCTTCTGGTGCCCTGCAGCTGGCTCGGCACACAGGTGGTGCTCAACAGTTGCTGTTGGAGTGGCCCATCGGACAGCCCGGGGTGGGTCCTGGCTCCACCTGCTAGCTGCTGTGTGGCCCTGGGCGGGTTCCTTGACCTCTCTGTGCTGCCTCTTGTCCTCATGTAGAAAAGAAAGATTAACAGTAGCTACCTTGAAAATGGTCCTGAGAGTAAATGAATTCGTATGCTAAACCCACTTTGAAGAGTGGCTGGCACTGGGACTTTCCTGGGTGGGGAACTAAGATCCTGCATGCTGCACGGCACAGCCGAGAAAACCAGCCAGCACCGAGAAAACTTGTGTAGCTTCAAGCATTATTTCCATCTCCTCACCTACCAGCAGGCATCGCTAAGGATCGAAAGCCCTGGGCTGAGATGGCAGGGCTGATAGGCACCCTGTGATCTTGGTCAAGGTCACTCCCCACCTCGGGGCGGCCTCTTTGCTGAAGGGAGAAGAGAGGAGGAACCCGTCCCATCAGCTGGCTGAGGGGCTCTGAGATACTCCACGTTGTTGTCGTCCTGGACTCGCTCAGTCCTATCTGACTCTTTTGTGACCCCGTGGACTGCAGCCCGCCAGGCTCCTCAGTCCATGGGATTCTCCGGGCCAGAATAATGGAGTGGGTTGCCATGCCCTCCTCCAGGGGATCTTCCCAACCCAGGGATCGAACCCAGGTCTCCCGCACTGCAGGCAGATTCTTTACCATCTGAGCCACCAGGGAAGCCCAAGAATACTGGAGTGGGTGATCTTCCCAATGCAGGAATCAAAGCTGCATTGCAGGTGGAGGAATCTTTGCCACTGACCCACCAGGGAAGCCCTCCAGGCGCTTCTGCCAGAGCGCGTCTCCCAAGGAGGAGCCCCGGGCTCAGGCCGCGCCCGTCACTCCGTGAGCTGTGGCCACGAGCCGTTACTCTCTGAACCTCAGCTTCCTGCCCCCACCCTGCCCATCAGATGGATGTAGTAATAGTTTGCAGGGTAACATATTTGTAGGGTAATCACTTAGCACCACGCGAGGCATGCCATAAATGCTTCAGAAAAGTTCCTTGAAGTTTTCCAGGGCAGCTTATCCTGAGCTTCAGGCGTGGCTCTGTACTTTCTCTCAGCTCTCCTCCACCCCCAGCCCCTTATCTCAGTGATTAGGAGGATTGGTCTTATCAGGTCTCAGATAACAGCTGAAAAGCCCAGAAGCTGAAGGAAGGAAGGGCGATTTCCTTTCTAGTCCTCTGCTTGGCCTTGGCTGCCCCCACGCCAGCTCCTGGGGGACTGCCTCCAGGAGTCCGGTCCTGGGGGCCTGGTGCCCAGCTGTGTGCTTGTTTTCAAGGTGTTCCTTGGATGCTCGCTGTGGTCTGGGCGCTGTGGGAACATAGTCCGAGCTGTGTGATGAGGGCCGTCGGCTGTGAGGTGATCTGATAGGGGCCCCATCCAGGTTGGGCAAGGCTAGTATCCCCTGCAGAGGGGGTGAGGGAAGGGGCGGGAAGGCCAGAATGGCAGGATTGCTGCTGACAGGGTGGGAGGGGGGTGTGGGGGATGGGAAACGAGCCTGGAGGCCTCAGTAAGGATTCTGATTCTTTATTGTAGAAGAAACTAGAAGCCACTGGGTAGTTCTGAGCTGAGCACTTACTTGCCCCTTTCTCTCTCTGTGTTGATGATGATTTCATGTTAAAACTATGGAAACTGGTAGCTGCTCCCTTTTCAGCTCCTGCCCTGGGTGGGGCACGGGCTGGTTGGGCTTCCGGTGGTGGCTCAGCTGGTAAAGAGTCCGCCTGCAGTGTATGCGGGAGGCCTGGGTTCGATCCCTGGGCTGGCAAGATCCCTTGGAGAAGGGAAAGGCTCCCCACTCCAGTCTTCTTGCCTGGAGAATCTGGGGTCGCAGAGTCGGACACACTGAGCGACTCCGGCTTTCACAGCCTTTTTTCACCTTGTGAGCTTCTGACCTAGGTGGGCCATGGGGCTGTTTATTCCAGTGGTTTCAAGAGGAGCTTGGAGTCAGTGGAGCCGAAGTGGCTACTGCAGCCGTGCGGGCGGAAGCCCGTGGTGCCTTGGACCAGGGTGGAGGCCTGGGGGCGACCTGGGAGCCCAGGCCCCTCCGCTTCCCATCAGTTTTCCCCTTGTACATTTCAGAGCTCAGCATTCCCCGTTGCAGGAGATGTTTTGGTCTTGCAGCCTTTTTAGCTCAGATCCTAAAAGGATGGGTGGGTCATCCCGTGCAGAGGGTGGGTCGGGGTAGCTGGGGTCTCAGACCCAGGCCGTGAAGTCACCAGTGAGAAGCGGCAGGCCAGGTGGTTAGGGGAAACTGAGTCAAATCCTGACTCTGCCTTCCGTTTCTTTCCTGAAGCGGGAGGGCTGAGAGCTGCTCTGAGAAGGTCGGGATGGACTCGCCTTTGCATCCCAGAGCCAGGCACCTGCCAGGTGTGGTGAACACGTGGGTGGGTGAG
The DNA here is from genome assembly GCF_001704415.2 of Capra hircus. NCBI lineage: Eukaryota > Metazoa > Chordata > Mammalia > Artiodactyla > Bovidae > Capra > Capra hircus. The sequence continues at coordinate 2,286,938 of NC_030809.1, read as the reverse complement.
ACCTTTGACCTCATCTGAGCTATCTCTGCCTTCTTGCCTTGTGGGCAAGATGTATGCTGACTGCATGAATTAATAAATGAGGGATGCAGTCTTGCCGGGAATGGCCTTGCAGATCCTTATAAAAGCCCTGGGTCCTACAAGCGCTTCATTCTGCCTTCCCCTGAGCCAGTGGGAGGGTGCTCACGCTATCCCGAAGGGCCCACGAGCCAAGGGGCAAAAAAAGGCTTGTCAGGCATTCCTAGATTATTTTTGGCTCTTAGTTGACTCAGGCTCTGAGGCTGATCTTTGAACTAGTGTCTGTTCCCTACGTTACATTCAGACGGATGGACGGTCCAGCGGACAGGGGGGCCAGGGCCTAGGCGCTTTCCAAACAGCCAGCCAGCCCTGTGGGCATATGGTCCTGAGTTCACAGTGGCCCTCTGCCCTGGGGAAGGCCTGCCCCGCTTCTGATGTTGTCTGAGGTGGGAGAGCGGGGAGGGAACCACGCTGGTAGCTGCTACCTTTTGAGCTTCTGCCCCGGGTGGGACCCAGGGCTGCATTTATTCCAGCAGTGTTTGTTGAGCCCCTGGACTCCTTGGGAGGGTCTGGGAACCAGTTTACCTTAGAAAGCCTGGCCTGGTGGAGTAGACATTCTGGAAGACCTTTGCAGTATCTTAGGAGAACCTAAGAGCAGGAAGAGTAAGCAGGGCTTGTCATCCTCCCAGTGACCCTGCAGGGAAGATGGGGTCACCCATTCTTCAGATGAGAAAACAGGCCTGCGGCGTTTTTACAGTGTAGTGTGGTGACGTAGTGAGGTCTCCAGCAGGTGTAGGGGTTCGTCCAGGATGTCTGCTTCCGGCATAGCCTGTGCTTTTCGCACCCGCCAGGCCCTGGGCTCCAGAGAGGGCTGGGGCGGCCCACCTCCTGGTGCCCGGTCCAGCGCGCGGCGGCGCTCTCCTGGCTTGAGGGGGAAGAGGCGGTGGCTGAGTCGCTGCTTTGCGGCGGTTCACTGCTGCTGCTGAGAGCCCGGTGGCTCAGCTGGTGAGGAATCTCATGCAGTGCAGGAGACCCTGGTTCGATTCCTGGGTCGGGAATGTGCCCTGGAGAAGGGCAAGGCTACCCACTCCAGTATTCTTGCCTGGAGAATCCCATGGACAGAGGAGCCTGACAGGCTACAGTCCACGGGGTCACAAAGAGTCAGACACAGCTGAGCGACTAACACATTCACACTGCTACTAAGGCCCAGAGAGAGGCGTCTGGAACCTTCCAGTTGGTGGAGGGTGGGGAAGGGGGAAGACACTGCCCTCTTTCCTGCCGGGATGTTGAGACCTGCGGCTGCTGGAATTCTCCGGCCTCTCCAGTCTCCCCCATCGCAGCAGTGGATTTTCCTTTGTTGAGCAGACCTGTAGCTCTGCACCGGTCTCTCTTCAGATCTGCAGGGTGACCCCAGGAGATGGAGGCCCCCCCGCAACGCCGAGGACGTGGGCACCAGGCCGCACAGCTCACCAGAGGCCCAAATGGCCCCGCATCGCATTTCTTCCTATGTTTGGGGCAGGGTAGGGCCTGAGGAATGCGCTTCCTTGGGTGTGGTGGGTGCAGCTGGGGCTCACAGGGAGGAGACGGAGGAGAAAGCCCCAGGGCTCATGGGAGGGGGTCCGCCCCCAACCTCCACTGCGCAGGCCCCTTCCTGCTCTTCCTGACTTGTCCTCCCTGCTCTGGGCCTTTGTCTTTGCTCTTCCCCCTGCCTGGAACACTCTTCCCAGCGCTTCTCAGACCTCCTCCAGGTCGCCGGCAGAGGTCATCTCCTCCCTGAGGCCCTCCCTGACCATCCCAGCTGAAGTGGCCCCGCCCTCCTCCTTCCTTAGTTATTTTCTTGTCCTTTCCGTCTCGGGCTTCCCTGGTGGCTCAGACTGTAAAGAATCTGCCCACAACACAGGAGACCTGGGTTTGATCCCTGGATCTAGAAGATCCCCTGGAGAAGGGCATGGCTGCCCCCTCCAGTGTTCTTGCCTGAAGAACCCCATGGACAGAGGAGCCTGGCGGGCTGCAGTCCCCGGGGTCACACACAGTCGGGCGCGGCTGAGCGGCTGACACTTTCGCTTTTTCAGTCGCAGTGGTGTTTCTTCTTTTTTAAAATTTTTATAATTACTTTGGCTGCACCCTGAGGCGGCACGTGGAGCCTTGGTTCCCCAGCCCCGGACTGAAGCCACGCCCTCTGCTGTGGGAGCTTAGAGTCTTAGCCACTAGACCGCCAGGGAAGCCCGAGTGTCCCCTTCTTGCCCGTGTCCCGCACTGGAGGCCGGCTGCGGTCAGAGGGTCGCTGTCTTGGTCACTGCTGTCCCTCCAGACGAGCAAGCTGCCTCGCATCCTGGTGGGGTCAGCAGCGACCTGCGCGTACAGCCCAGTGTGATGTCCTTCCTGTAGGCCTCCAGGCCGGGTGTCTGAGCCCCGGAGCCCTTCTCAGTGAGAAAGGAAAAAAAGAGCCCAACATTCACAGCCAGACTGTTTGGTTCTCTCGCGTGTAAGCCCTCAGCCTCAGACGCCCTCCCCAGGGGCGTGATGAGGTGGGCGGGCCAGCCTGCTTCAGACTGCCCAGCAGAGGTCTCCGTGCCTCTCACCCCACCATGCAGTTGCTGCACCTGCTGACTATTGCCAGCCCCCACGTCCTTATCCCTCCCCAGATCAGCTGCAGTCACCCCGGTCCTGCAACGGGCACCCCTCACACCCCAGCCCTGGAGGCCTGTGGTCCCTGCGGTGTGCGTGAGCAGGAGCCGACTGGCCCGCCTGCAAGCGTGTTCCTCTCGGGCCTTGCCCATGGGGCGTTGACCGGAGGGAGACAGAGCTGGGTGTTTCTTGATCTTGGCCGTGAACGAGTCCTTTTCTGTTTAGGACCTAAATTACCGTGTTTCTGTCATAGGCCGCCGGTGAGGCCCTTCCGGTGCCACCATGAGTTTATCAAATCTGACGTTCCCTGTGTGTCCTCGAGGGCCTTTTTCATCACTCTTGTCCTCATTTACAGCTGGGGAAACTGAGGCCTGGAGGGGAAGCCCTACTGCTGAGGTTCCTCCAGCTCTGGAATGACGGACTCTTTCTGGAAAAATTTAAGGCTGCATTTTTAACAAGTTTTTTCATTTAAGTGTGTGTTATTTTATATAACGTTTTGTATTATGTATTTTTTCATTCAAGTATGTTATATAAAGTGGTATTTTTTATATACCATTTTCACCAATATAAGATTATATATATATACACATTCTTTTTTCCATTATGATTTACCGGAGGATACTGAATATAGTTTCCCGTGCCACACAGTAGGACCTTGTTTATCCATTCCATAGGTAATAGCCTGGACTTACCTGGTGGCTCAGTGGTAGAGAATCCACCTGCCTCTGCAGGAGATGCTAGGTCGATCCCTGGGTGGGGAAGACCCCCTGGAGGAGGAAATGGCACCCCACTCCAGTATTCTTGTCTGGAAAACTCCATGGCTAGAGGAGGCTGGTGAGCTGCTGTCCACAGGGTCACAAAGCGTCGGACGCGACTGGACGAGGGAGCACGCACACGCAGCAGCTTCCACCTGCTAACCCCAGCCTCCCCCTTCAGCCCTCCCCCAGCCCCCTGTCCTCCGTCCATGAATGGGGTGACCAACCCATCTTGGGGCCCCCAAACACATTAGGGACGGCACCACTGGTGGTCACTGATCGGTGAGGTCATGGGGTCAAGAGTGAATAGGGTCTCCAGACTTGGCATTCAGTCCCCAGGAACGCCCACAGCAGCCCTCCCTGTGGCTGCAAGCCGAGCTCAGGGCACCCCTCCGAGTTCACGGCCCTCCCCTCGGGTGTTCTTGCCCACCTGGAGCTCTCGTCCTTGTGCCAAAGAGCTCTCAGCTGGTTCCCATCCAGATGAGACTGAGGTGTGGGACGTGCTGACTTTTCTACTTAGAGAAAGGAGTAGCTTGGGTCTGTTTGGCAGAAAGTCCGCCTCGTGGGGAAATAGAGAGAGACTAAGCCTGCTTTATGGGAAAAACACTCAGGTGTGGTTCTGCACCTGTGAATTGCAGCTTCAAGCAACCGTGTGAGCCTCTGTAGTGGTTCTCATTTAGGAGATGGAGGCATAGGCTCAGAGGAGGCAGGTCAGATGTCTGAGGACACAGTAGCAGGACCTGGGCTTGAACTTTGGTTTTGGACTCCAAGGCCGGTTCTCATCCCCCAGTTCTATAATGGGTTTGCATTTCAAGGTTCTGGGCCAGCCCAGGTCCCCCTGAAGGAGATGGGGGTGCTGGGGCTGGCGCTGCTGACCTGCGTGCCTCTGTTCCCTGCCAGGCTGTGTTGGAAGCACGTCTCCTCCGTCCAGGTGGCCAATGAGCCCGTGCTGGCGTTCACGCAGGGCAGTCCCGAGCGAGACGCGCTGCAGAAGGTAATGGGGGGCAATGAGGGGCGCCCAGTAGTGCCTGGAGGGCCTGGTGGAGACAGCCTTCAGCAGCTCCCACGAGACCTGTCCGCGCCAGCGGTCACCCACCCCCTCGTGCCCCTGCCCCCAGCCCTGGGAGCACCCGGGAATCGGCTGAGCTGTGCGCTGGGGAAGGGGGTATCTGGGAGCAGCAGGGTGGCCCCCTGGGCCTCTTTGGGGTTCCAGGTCAGGGGTCATGAGTCTGCAGATAGTTTGTGCTTGAAAACATCCTCCGGGGAATCCCCTGGACTATGATTAGGATGTGCTTTCACTGCTGAAGGTGTGGGTTCCTTCCCTGGTTGGGTAAGATCCCACCAGCCACAGGGCACAGCCAAAAAATTTCTCCCATTAACTGCCAGGGTTTTTAAATTGTGAGATTTCACGTAAATTTCAGACCCAGTTTTTAAAATCTCCTCCCTAATGGGAGGAGCTGGCAACACCAGCCTTGGCTTCTTGCAGGCCAGGGGGTAACGGGCCGATCGGGAGGACGTGTCTCTGCCCCCGGACTCCCCTCCCTTCTCTCTGGGGCCACTCTGCAGGCCCTGCCTTGGGGTTTCGGTGGGCAGCAGGATGGAAGGAAGGGCTCACATGGCCTCTTGTCCTCTCCCCAGGCCCTGAAGGAGCTGAAGGGCCAGACGGAGGCCATCCCGTGCGTGGTGGGGGACGAGGAAGTCTGGACCTCAGATGTGCGGTACCAGGCATCGGTAAGTCCAGTGGGCCCTCGGGGCTCGGCCGCTCCCCAGAATCCCAGGGCGCGTAAATGCGCCTTGGGGGCTCTGCCTCCAAAGGGGTTTCGAGTCCACCGCAGGCTTTTGAATTCTGTGGACCGGTGGAAAACTTCCAAAGACAACCTTGGGGGACTCTCATAAAAGGTGCCGGCATCACGCCTGCCACAGGGAGGTTAGAAATAGCAAGTGCCCCCAGCTTCGCCTTTGCTTACAGAGCTGACCCCCTAACCACCTAGAGAGCAGGAAGCAAGTGTACAGTCAGAATCAAAGCAGATCCTGCCCTTCACAGACACACACTACTCTCTCTACACAACAGACACACGCCACTCTCTACACAAAGGACACACGCTGCTCTCTACACAACACACACTACTTTCTACACAGCAGACACACACAACTCTATACACAACAGGCACACTGCTCTATACACAACACACTCTATACACAACAGACACGCTACTATATATACAACAGGTAAGCAACAAGGATTCACTGTATAACATGAAACAATATTCAGTATCTTGTAATGAACTGTAATGGAAAATAATCTGAAAATGTATATATACGGTTATATATATATGTTTAACTGAATCACTGCTATACACCTGAAACAGTATACTTGAATAAAAAAGAAGATAATTCTTCCAAAGAAAGGCAGTCACCAAAGCCCTGCTCTGTTTTGGGAACCAGTGGTCTAGCTGACCATGAGCTCAGCGGAGATGAGCTCCCTGGGTGCGGCCAAGTGTCGCCTCCTCCTAGAAGCCCTCCTGGTGCAGCCCAGGCTCCGTCCACAGGCACACCTGTGAGGCCCTGTCCCCTGTGCGCAAGCTCCTCGTGCAGTCCCTGCCACTCCCCTTGGAGGCTGGAGGAGCAGGAGGTCAGCCGCCCATTTTACAGATCAGGGGCGGCTCAGAGGCGTCAGTGACCACCGTGGGGTGGCATAGTTAGACATGGAACAGGGATGAGGGATCCAGGTTCCCCAGAACCATATCTCCTTGGTTGGACTCACTTTTTATTAAACTTTTTGGCCGTGCTTGTACAGCATGCGGGATCTTCTTTCCCCAGCCAGGGCTCAAGCCCATGTCCCCTGCGGTGGAAGCGCAGTCTCTTATCCAGTGGGCTGCCATCGCAGCCCCTTGATTTTGATTCATGTGAGTTCATTCACGCCCTGACTGTTTTTAAGGGACTTTAGAAGCAGCGTGCTAGTTAACATACGGCAGCAAGATAGTCTTCTTGCTCTGACCAGCTGGCCACAAAATTGTGAGGCCTTGGGTGCTTGCTGGAGACAGCTGCAAACTTACTTTTAGGCCTCCTGGTTCGCAGGGAAGAGGAGACCGCACCACTGACCCTAGCCATAATGTTCCTGAGATACACCCCACCTGTGTAGTTGGAGGAACACAGCCATTCCTGGGGCTGGGCCCGGAGAGAAAGTTCTCCCGGAGGAGTCAGAAGGACACAGTGATGTGATGAGCAGCGTCCCCACGAGCATCCTCATCTCCCGCACAGATGTTCCGTGGGGCTGCTTCTCGCCCACTGGCGTCTGGGCACATCATCAAAGCCCATTGCCCAAGGATGCCCACAGGTCACTCTGCAGGCCCCACATCCGCTGCCGGGCTGGGCTTTCCATCTGGAGCTCCGGCTGCAAGTCGGCCACTGGGAGCTTCGTTTCTGAAACCTAAAGACGGGGCCATTTCATGTATAAATCTGAACGTCCAGCTTCTGTTGGCAGAAGGAAGGTGTGGCCACACGAGCGGCCCCCTGTGAGCCCCTGTGCGGGGCCAGCCGCCAGCGCCCCCGGTCCCCACCACCCTCAGCCCCCTCCGCTCAGCCCTCTCGCCTCTCTGGCCCGTGCAGGCCTCTCGGAGCCGCAGCGGGTCTGCTTATCCCTCCTGCGCCCTCCTTCAGCCTTCCTCTCAGTGGGGAACATGCAGTAGGACAGCCTGCTCTCCCTGAGTCCCTGGTTGATGGTTAGGAAATAGCATCCACACTTGTGCCCGCAACTGTCTGTCTGTTTAAGGGTGAGAGTCACATTCCCTGGGGGCAGCTGGGATCTTGCCCAGGATTCACGGCTGAATGGAGGTCTACGTTCACCTAAGGCTGAACCCCTGGGTCGACTTCAGCTGCAGGCAGAGGCCCCAGTTCATCCTTTTTTATCCTGTGTCATGGCAGGGACAATTTTAGCCCAGAAAGGCTTAAAGCAAATAGCCAGCTTGGCTGCGCACAAAAGCGGGATGTGTGTTTGTGTGAGCCACGTGTATCTGTGTTCTGACGTTAGGGATGCACGTGGAGTTTCCAGCTTCGTGCGGTGCAGCCAGTTGGAAAGTAAGTGCCATGTAAATGAAGTGATTTACTCCTTGGCATTAGTGAGAAACCTGTTTAAAGTTGGAAAACAGTTT